>NC_140249.1:18302676-18777676 GCF_949987555.1 Borostomias antarcticus | reverse complement strand
ACCTGTATATCAGGTAATTATTTGTTAATGAATATAACAATTGGGTAATTGTTTGATTATGATAAAATAAACCATGAGCAGATAAAGAAACTTAAATTATGTAACAAATAAGCGATATACTTCTATATGCAGATTTATTTCAACTTCACACAATGTTTTCGTCAACAGAGGAAATAGTCTGAGAAATTGAATGATGTGGATGCTGAGGGTCGGTCCTCACTTCTCTGCATCATCCTGATGACCTGCATGGAAGAAAACTAATTAGACAAGAAACATCTGTACTATGAATGAAAAATCTTACTTGGTTTAGTTTAGATTTCAAGAACACGCTGAGTGGTCGGTCAAGACTGATTCTCATAAAAATGAGTCTACTGTGTGTAGCCCAAAAAGCAATATACATATGCGGGCTTCCAAAAGTACTTCCTTAATGCTCATTGTAAAAAAAATATTGCCATTTATGGAAAGTTTTCAGATTTCGTGTTCTTGCACATTTTTACCACATCTGTGCTGTTGTATGAGAACTTTATTCATCATGTTTGATTTTTTGGTTCTGTAATGTTTGTTATGCCTTTAGAGTTACCTGTCTGATTCACCTGCTTAACACTTGTACAGCCTGTTGAGCCTGGTGATGTCACTCTGGCTCATCTGGGTGGCCTTTCCAATCTCAACGTTCTGGTTGGGAATGGGCACCATGGTGGGCTGGTTGTTCTTGGAGAAGGCATACCTGGAACACAAATCATTCTTGGATGAGCTATACAGACAATCTGTTACTGATGTGTAGGGCATGGTACTGTAGGTATTGCTGGATACAGTATCTAAAAGAGTGGGATAAGAGGAATGCTGCAAAATACAGATAGAGTGGAGCTAGCTGCCCCGTTACAGTAGTTCAGTCAGTAGAGAACGAGACTCTTAAAGTCGTACTGAAATGAAAAAAGCATTCTGTCCCATTTTTGTTCACATAAATGGTCATAGTGTTCACCTATTCAACGATGTATGCCAAAAAAATTACAAAATTCTACTTTTGTTGTAATCATATCAAAGTATATAATTTCTTACTTCCTGGAAAACGGTAGGTCACGTGCAATGACGACAACCGGTACCTTAGATTTTAGGCCAATAATCTCACGACATCCACTCGTCAATCAACGCTATCCTTCTATCGAATCTGTCTAAAGTTCTTAAAACCCGTCCACTTGTCAATGTTCCAATCAAATTCCTCTAAACATATGTCCCACCCTCATAGCTTGTTTGCGTCGGAAATACGTCAAACTACGGAAGTTAAATGATCTCAAACGTCCGTTTCAGTGCAACTCCTCAAGGTCATATGTTGGACGTAATTAAACATTTCATTGTACAGGGTACAACACCAGATAACAGACGTCAGAGGCGGAGTGTCTCCTTGTTCCACCAACCTGTGGTACTGCATAACAGAGTTGTAGTCATAAGAGGTGCCCTGGTTCAGAGTGTTGATCTTGTTGAAGTTGTGCTGCATGCCTACAAGTGAGACGACGACACAGCAGATAAACAATATTGCTCATTGCTACTTCTGAATAGTATACAAGACAGCTATGGATGAATAACAAATATCTGGTATGTGTTTGGATTATACCATATGTGGTTCTGTTTGCGTGTGTGTTTGTGTGCATTTGTTTTAGTGGTAATGTGATCACAGGGGAACTTACCGTTCTGGACGTTCTGCAGGAGAACCCGGATGTGGTTGTCGCGGTCGGAGCGGGTCTGCTCGTGGTTGAAGCCCAGGGCGTGCAGCAGCTCATGCTGGGTGGTGCCGTGGTAGACGCAGCCCTGGCGGCTCAGAGAGACGGTCTGGGCGTTCCCACGACGGCCAACAAAGGAATAGCAGCTGCAAGAGGGCAGTGTGATAGTACAGAGTTAGAATGGCAAAGTACAGAAGTACACACACACACACACACACACACTGATGTCTGGGTGGTGGTATACTGTACCCGTTGAGAGACTGGATACTCAGATAGTCTCTCTGGTTGGAGCGGCGTACAAAGTTGATGCAGGAGAAGCCGGAGAAGGAATCCAGACCACGCTGGATGATGGACAGCTCCCGGGAGGCTGTCAAAAAAACAGAATCAGAAGAAACCATGTTTCTATTAGTTATTAGTTGTATTTCTGTTGTATTGCATAGTACCTGGCAGTCGATTTTACAGTGCATTATGCTTTACAATCAATCAAGGTATCATTCTACTTACAGTACCCCTTGGCGATTGTGTAGGGCACGTAGACCTTGCCATCAGTGGACTTGGGCCACATGCAGCCACGAGATGTGCAGGGGTCGGCGTTCCTCTCAGCATCGCTGTCATAGGCGATGTCATCCATCACCATGGGCTCACTGCGAGTACGCACTACCGGAGTAAGGCATGGAAAAAATACTCCAGAACAATAGACTAATCAAATAATGACATTATTTATAGAAACTGTTTTTCTCACTGCCGGAGTAAGGCCGTAGAAGTCAACGTGAGACCATTTTTGATCGTTCTGGATGCACCAAGAAAATATTCTTAAATAATAACACCTTAAATATGTTTCAGATTGTTTGCCCCCTAATTTACTCTGCTCCTGTACGATAAAATAATTCTTACCAACATCCCTGTTTGCTTTCTCAAGCAGCTCAGAGACCGAGAGGTCCTTTAAAAGAAAGAGAAAGAACATAAGAAAACTGTTTTACATACTTAGTATAATATTGTTTATCATGATCATAAGCAGACATTTTATATTACATGAATTAACTGCACGACAGCGTAGGGCTAGAGGTAATGTTTTCGGTGGTGTGGTTTATTTGTTGGTTTATTGGTTGGTATGTTAGCACAGTTACACAAAAACTATCAGACCCGATTTTCATGGTACTCAGTGGAGGGGTGTAGCATGGGCCAACGTAGAACCCATTACATTTCGGAACAGATCCGTATCACGGGGCACCACAAGCCATTTCTTGGTTTGTTAACAGGATTACACAAAAAATACCAGACCGATTTTCATGAAACTCGCTGGCGGGGTATAGCATGGGCCAACTTAGAACCTATTACATTTTGGAGCAGATCCAAATCACTAAGTGGGTCCATGAGCTGCCCAAACATGGCCGGCCATTAATTTTTTAGACTTAAGCTCAGGGGCCAAAAATTCCCCCCATTCATTGTCAATGGGGAAATTGAAACAGCCATATCGCGACATGGGAAGGTCATAGAGACACAGGGTTTGGAAGGGCATAAAGCTCTCGACCTAACAAATGTAGTAATACCAAATATATCCTGCTTGCATGCATCTGCACAGAGCTGCGAAATTCATCCATGGGCGGTGGACAATGTGTCATTTCACCGCTCTGCTCTGGTCCAGAACTGGAACTAACCATTATGTTGTTGATCGATGAAGACCATTTTCAGATGATTCCATTCTGTCCTTGTGGGCATACACATTTGCTAATGCTAGCACAATGTGATGGTAACCGGGTATCATTGCATTGTGCTGGCATTAGCAAAATATGTAGGCTCACAAGAAGGACAGAATGGAATCGTCTGAAAATGGTCTCCATCGATCAACAACATAATGGCTAAGTTGTAAATGAGACATTAGGTCCAAAATTCTGAACTACCCCTTTAACACTGTTCCCAAATTGTCCTCACCTCCTCCTCAGCCCAGGCAGAGACCACAAGCAGGGCCAGAAGGCCAAGAATGTACTTCAATGCAGCCATGTCAGCAACCTGCAGAAGAAACGATCAGTCCAGTATGAACACCGGGCACAAGGTTGGCTTGTAACTGGAGATGTAGATCATCACCAGGCAAAACACATGACTGAGACTTACCTGTTTCCTTCATGGAGGGAAGTGCTCTGTGGTCCTGCCTTATATACTGTACTCCCTAGACCGGCTACACTAGGATGTAAAAGTTAGTACAGCTGTACTGATAACATGACCATTGCCTTGACATTTCAAAAAATGTCCATTCTAAGACAAAAAATGTACATCTAATCTTGTGGGAATGTATACTGTTAGAACAGCTGCACATATTGTAGGTCAGTCCATATGGCTTGCTGCAAGAGGTTACGGTTTGTTACTATATCAAAAATAGTTTTAATAGGTATACATATATATAAATGTGTATAAAGAAAGAAAGAAAGATAAAGAAAGAAAGAAAGAAAGAAAGAAAGAAAGACAGAAAGAAAGATAAAGGAAGAAAGAAAGATAGAGAAAGAAAGAAAGAAAGAAAGAAAGAAAGAAAGAAAGAAAGAAAGAAAGAAAGAAAGAAAGAAAGAAAGAGAGAAAGAAAGAAAGAAAGAAAGAAAGATAGAGAAAAGAGAACGATAGAGAAAGAAAGAAAGAAAGAAAAAAAGAAAGAGAAAGAAGAAAGAAAGAAAGAAAGAAAGAAAGAAAGAAAGAAACAATGAAAGAAACAATGAAAGAAACAATGAAAGAAACAATGAATGAATGAAAGAAACAATGAATGAATGAATGAATGAATGAATGAATGAATGAATGAATGAATGAATGAATGAATGAAAGAAAGAAAGTACAAATCATAGCTGCTGCACAGCACTGAGTCGGGCCGGGCATTTTGAGGAGGAAGAAGAAGGAGGACAAGGAAGAAAACAAATGACAATTCAGATCTTTAAAATGGAATCCACAGCATAATGCTTTTAAGCATTTGCATGTTGATTCTACATCACAGCCGTAGACAACAAGGGCAATTCATGATCTTGTTGAGTTACCTACCAAGTGAGAAGTCATACTGTAGGTGGCAGGTTTGCATGTTGTGGCAACCAACAAAATGGCAGTGGCACACAGACAGAGACCAGGGAGACAGCTGGCAGTTTGGCCTTTGATTGGCCTTTTAATAAAACTTAACATAGGTTCTGTAAAAGAAAGTTTTCTATCTATCTATCTATCTATCTATCTATCTATCTATCTATCTATCTATCTATCTATCTATCTATCTATCTATCTATCTATCTAATCTTATCTATTTAATCGATCTGCTCCATAAGTGACAAACATATGTTTAAAGATGCTCTATTACCATTGACTACTTGAGCTGTCCTGGCTTAACCTGACACGCCAGATGATTTGCTTCGCACAACCATCTGGGAACTCTCTGTTGGAAACTGGAAAGGGACAGGCACTTTCAAAACAACTTGGAAGATGATTGGATGAACCATCTTTCACCATCTATCACACACTAAGGCTACGTTCCGAATCGCATACTTCCATACTATATAGTATGCCAAAAATTGATGTACAGTAGTATGTCTCAATATAAAGTATGCATATGCAAGCGGTATGCAGTAGTATGCAAGCAGTATTGAAAAAATACCAGGATGTCCTACTACATCAGGTCGTATTTTGCAGTATGCAAACCAGCACACATTTCTGGCTATTCTGACCCACAATCCTGTGCTCAGCGGAAATTATGTCACATATGTGCGAGTCGCACCGGAGGCATTTTGATGAATCCCAGCTGTGTACAAATATCGCTTCATGGACATTTACTGTTGACAGTAAAACATTTTGATGCACACATTTTGATGTGTCAATTAACCAAAATATATGGGAGGAGATAGGTTTAATAGATTTTACAGTTTTTGAGAAAAACAGGGTAATGGATTTCATAATTTCTGCAGCACATATATGTTTATGCTCACTTGGGCCTACATGTTGGTGTTGGTTGCAAAGTGAGAGCTGATTTGTTATGATTTTTTAAAGTTGTAAACTTTTGACGGTTGCTGCAGAGCCACCATCTGGACTATTGGCCCACAACGTCAGTTGGGGATTTTTTGCATAGGACTGGTCTGGTGATTTTCATGCATGGGAAGCCAGACTTCCTAGAAAGATTCAGATTCAGAAAATTCAGAAGAATATTGGCTAATACTAAGGGTCCTGTGTGTGTAAGAGAGAGAGCACTCTTATGCAGCCCCCCCCAGCAACCCCCCCTCTTCCCCGCCCTGCTGCTCCACCAATCAGAACTCATCCCTCTGGGTCACAACACAATGACAAAGGAATAGATGGTAAAACATGTAAATACTACTAATGTGCCTTTCAGGGTACCTACAGTATTGGTGTATCTTAATTCTGTCAGTGAGAGCAACATTTTTGTCATGGTGCAGTACATTATAGACCTGGAGCTAGGCCTACCTGGAGAGGTACAGTAAGGTATAACTAGGTAAAGTGTTACTTCTGTTCTTGAACATCTGAATACAATGCGTTGGTGGAAGTTTGGGTTTAGAAAAACACATTTCATTTAACCCCTGATAAGAGGAGTGCCTTTGATATCATGTTGCTTAAAAGATTTTAAATATATAGGAGTGAGGTCACTGCTCACTGAGTCCACCTTCAAGGGGTGTTGAATCCAAAGTGAAGTCTGACCAGGTGAAGTATTGTATGAATATGCTAGTTTTGGCTTGCCTGAATGTGACAGCAATGCCGTCATTGCTTGATGCTTACGGCATATGAGTAGGTATAATAATTGTGTGAGTACAAAAAACGTAAGATTAATGGAGGACAAAGATACAAGTGATATATTTCTATAGGCTATGCAGGTTTATTTAAGGTAGTTAGACCACTCAACTTCACAATGTCAGGACAGCCCTCAATGTCCTCATATTAGGGCAGTCCTCACTTCTCCGCATCATCTTGACCACCTGCATGGAAGAAAACAAATTACAGCCATCTTGCAACACCACGCAAGAACATGAAAATCTGATATATTATCCTTGACCATCTTGCTAAATAACAATATTTTTTACGATGAACCTTAGGGAACGTTGAGTTTAGAAGCCCAGTAGGCTATTAGCTGGGTCAGATAGCTATATTACCCATGTAATGTGACAACTACACATGTCTTATAAGTCTGACTAACTGGATGTACGCTTTTGGGATAAGCCTGTCATTGGCACCATGTATCCTGGTGACAATCGGATTCAATCTCCCAACACTATTTTGCAAGGGCACCGTTGAAAAAAAAGCTTGTTTGGCTATGCGAGACTACCCTGGTCGCAATATTACAGAGCTAGAAGGGCACTCGGGAAGCACAGACCTCAGCTCATGATGCATGTCGTCAGCATGTGCGGTTACTACTGATACTGGTGATGCATCACCGTTGCATTTGGGTGCTCTTCGGCTCACCTACCTAGGGCTACAGGACTGTCAGCAGTGAGCTAGCTAGCTACTAGCATAAGTAGCTAATTCACAGCAATTGATCTTCGCCATCATGCCATGATTAAATTATTTCGGTCCTAATACCAGCAAAATAGATAGATAGCTATAGCTAGCTGAATCAATCCTTCCCAGCATGCTATTGATTAGGAAGAAGGCCTGCCCGTATGTGCCGGTCTGGTCTATCTGGCAATGTTAACGAAAGTGAAAAATTATTTGTGGATCCGCCCCGTGATTCGGATCCATTCCAAAATGTAATGGGTTCTTCCTCGGGCCATGCTGCTATACACCCCTCCACCAAGTTTCATGAAAATCAGTCTGACTAACTGACAGACTAACAGACCTAACACACGCCACCGAAAACACAACCTCTCCCCTGGACTTCGTCATGGGCTGAGGTAATTCTATCAGGTGATTATGCTGATGTGCCTGCCTTAGAAGGATCTGGAATGACCTGTCTGATTCACCTGCTTAACACCTGTACAGCCTGTTGAGCCTGGTGATGTCACTCTGGCTCATCTGGGTGGCCATTCCAATCTCAACGTTCTGGTTGGGAATGGGCACCATGGTGGGCTGGTTGTTCTTGGAGAAGGCGTACCTGGAACCACATAAGTCATTCTTACATTTAATGGAGTCAGCTATCCAGACAATATGTGTAGAGTATGGTTGATATGTAACAAAAGAAGAATTCTTGAATATAGAACATTTTTCAGCTTCATAAGGTACTATTTGTAACCCTTAAGGGTTCTTACTGACCTGAAAAGGGTTTTCTATGGAACCTTTTTTAGATGGTTCTTCTATTGGTACAAACAGTTCTATAGGCTAGTTTAGAGTGTAAATGGTATAAGTGAATTGCTGAATAATACGGATAAACTGGATGGACATAATAACAGTTACATGTAGGTAGATAAAAGACCTCGGAGGCGGAGTGTCTCCTTGTTCCACCAACCTGTGGTACTGCATAACAGAGTTGTAGTCATAGGAGGTGTCCTGGTTCAGAGTGTTGATCTTGTTGAAGTTGTGCTCCATGCCTATAAGTGAGAAGAAGCCGTTAATACAGTTAATACATACTGTAAACACATACACATGCATATATTTGATTGGTGGTCTTGGACACATCATCACTGATGTTCCTGGGGTCACAGGGTATTTCCCGTTTTCAACATCATACATCCTCACCTAGGCAACCTCACCTAGGCAACCTATAGACAAAGGTTGATCAGACAGACCCTGCTTGTATCCAATAATAATTATGTTTGGAGTATACAAGTTCATGTAGGCTATTTGTGTTTGTGTTTGTGAGTAGTAGTTAGTTTGTTAATTAGTTTGTGTCACCATGTGAGAACTTACCAGACATAACGTTCTGCAGGAGAACCCGGATGTGGTTGTCGCGGTCAGAGCGGGTCTGCTCGTGGTTGAAGCCCAGGGCGTGCAGCAGCTCATGCTGGGTGGTGCCAAGGTAGACGCAGCCCTGGCGGCTCAGAGAGACGGTCTGGGCGTTCCCACGACGGCCAACGTAAGAATAGCAGCTGCAAGAGGGCAGTGTGAAAGTACAGAGTTAGAGTGGCAAAGTACAGAAGGCAAGGCAAGGCAAGGCAAGTTTATTTATATAGCACATTTCAGCCACAGGGCAATTCAAGGTGCTTTACATGAGACATTAAAAGCATTAAAACAAAAAGCAAGACATTATAGACATTTAAAACAAAAGGCAGGACAAATTAAAATGAACAGAAGTACACACACACACAAACACACACACACACACACACTGATGTCTGGGTGGTGGTATACTGTACCCGTTGAGAGACTGGATACTCAGATAGTCTCTCTGGTTGGAGCGGCGCGCAAAGCGGATGCAGGAGAAGCCGGAGAAGGAATCCAGAGCGTTCTGGATGATCGCCAGCTCCCGGGAGGCTGTCAAAAAAACAGAATAAGGAACAATATTTATTTTGATGCCTATGATCGAATGATGATTAACTTAAAACAAAATACAGGTATATTTGTATTTTTTTGTTGTATTTTTTAGTACCTGTACTTTAAAGTATACTTTATGGTACAGTACATTCTTTACAGTCAAATAATTATTTTACTTACAGTAGTGGTTGGCGATAACGTAGGGCACGTAGACCTTGCCGTCAGTGGACTTGGGCCACATGCAGCCACGAGATGTGCAGGGGTCGGCGTTCCTCTCAGCATCGCTGTCATAGGCGATGTCGTCCATCACCATGGGCTCACTGCGAGTACGCACTACCGGAGTAAGGCATGGAAAAAAATACTCCAGAACAATAGACTAATCAAATAATGACATTATTTATAGAAACTGTATTTCTCAGATTGTTTTCCCCCTAGGTTTTACTGTAGTACACCACTCAAATAATTCTTACCAACATCCCTGTTGGCTTTCTCAAGCAGCTCAGAGACGGGGAGTTCCTTCAAGAGAGGGAGAGAGAGAGAGAGAGGGAGAGAGAGGGAGAGAGAGGGAGAGAGAGAGAGAGACAAAGAGAGAGAGAGAGGGAGAGAGAGAGAGAGACAAAGAGAGAGAGAGAGAGACACAGAGAGAGAGAGAGACAAAGAGAGAGAGAGAGAGAGAGAGAGAGAGACAAAGAGAGAGAGAGAGAGACAGAGAGAGAGAGACAAAGAGAGAGAGAGAGAGAGAGAGAGAAGTGATGGAGAGAGAGAAAGAAAACATTAATAAAATGTTGGTGAGTTAGCACCATCATCACAAGCAGAAATGTTATACAACATGCATTTTGCATATGCATTACCAAGTACATTGATTGCAATTTGTGTAGCCTACTGTATCTATGCATTAACTGTGGTCCCGGAGTTGTCCTCACCTCCGTCCAGACAGAGACCACAAGCAGAGCCAGAAGGCTGAGAGTGTACTTCAGCGCAGCCATGTCAACCTACAATCTGTGGGAGAAATTAGCAATACTGTATTTGAAAAACTAGAAACTTGACATCCTTAAAATATCTGAAGTAAAATGCAAGTCACTTACAATTTCTCCTCGTATTTTGTTGGCTCTGTTGTCTCTGATCTGCCTTATGAAGTTTAATCTCAACGGAATGGAATCACCTGTCCTTTTATGGGCCTTCAGTCCTGAGCCGCCCCCACCCTGGATAAGAGAATGTTGCATTAATGACACATTGCAAATTCCCACACTAACTAGAAAGTTGGAATGGATATTGAGAATTTCCATTCCTTGAAAAACAGTGTGAAGCTGTAAATAGTTGCCAACCTGTTGGGTTAGCTGCCATACATCAATATTTTCTTAGGACCAGTCATGGTCTTCAATCTATCATGGTCTTCAATTTGTGCCAGTCACATTGGAGGCAGAACACAACATACTATTTCATTAGTAATTTTAATGAATTTTAGTAATGTATTTAATTAAAAAAATAAAAATAATAAAAATAATCATAAAAATAAAATAAAAAGTTTAATTTGTATCAGATTGATATGATATATTGGTAAATTCCAAACATTCTTTTGTTGGAAAGTAACTGTCACTTCTCTAATTTGTACAGCACACCAGCCCCACATCAAAACTCCACAACTGTTATTGGTGTTAGTTGGCCATTGTTAGGGCGGTGTGAATTGGCCTTCAGTAAACTGCTCTATCATTTCCTTTTTAAAATAAATAAATATAGCATTCTACAGTAATTACATGAGTGACATGTTGAGTGACGTGATCACACAAAACTATACATGTTTGTTCTATTTGCCTCTCAGACCCTTACGTTTCATAGAGGTAAGGACGTAAGGACCCTTACGTTTCATATGCAGGTCTAGATTAGATTGCTCCCCTCCCATATGTACTGTTTTTATAGCCAAAGTATTTGCAGGTATTTAATTGATATCTAGGTATTTATACATTCATACATATTATTATTATTTTTTTATTTATTTTATTTCTTGGGATCTGTAATCAAATAATTATATTCACTTAATGCTTGAAATTACTTCTTATAAACATAGAACATATTGTTATAATTAATCATTAATGAAATATGTAACTGTTGAATAATAAACTATTAGTTATTTCCTCCTACCTTTTTCTACAACTTTTCTGAAACAATATTTACAAATTTTTTCCAGGTCTGCTGGAACACCTTTACTAATAACATTAACATTGCCTTGACAGCATATTGTCTATTCCCAACAGATCCACAGGTTATCAACCTGAAAGTTGGCTTGAATGCTAGAAGTTTCCTAATCTGTTAAACTAACCTGCCAGGTCTAGCCTGGCTTATGGCTGATGGGTGTACATACAGCTGTTCTTTTGATAGTTCTGAACACATTTCATTGCTTGCCATATGCACTTCCCTTTAGGTGGTGCGATAAGGCTGGGGTCAGGGTTAAGTAGGCCTATTTGATTCACATATTTGTCACATAATAGTCACATATTTGATTAAGTCAGCAGATAGCATTAAGTGTAGACTCACAAGTGCATTGCTTAGACCTTGAGTGGTGACCATGTTAAATTGTGCTTATTGACATTATGGATTGTGCATATTAAATGTCAAAGGGATGATGCATTAAGCAATAAAACACTTCCTGTTTATGTGGCATTGTGTTGATGTTTAGTGGCAACCATATGGTAACATATGTTCATTTGTGCCCGCTGATTATATACTGTACTTATATCTGTCTTCTCCCAGGGTGTCTAGCTGACTTTTCACAAAGTATTCAGTAAAGTATTTTGATCCCCTTTATGAAGCCCATCTCTTCTCCAGGTAAACACAACCATTCTGCGCTATTATTCTTCATATGAATTATTCTCTCTTGTATTGTAGTAGGTCTACTTTATAGTGAGTAGCCTAGGCAGCACTGCACGATAGCCTTCGTCCAAATGCATGCGTATCATTTCATGTTTTAAAGATAGGCTATGTTTCTTTCTAGTACTGTGTTTTTTTTTTTTTTAATTTAAGTTATTAAAGCAGTATTAGTAGTAGTCGACGTGCATAATAAGTCGTGTAGTACAGCTTTAAAATTTTGAAAGGCCAGAACGCGGTCACTTTTCACCTGTCAATCCCACAAGTCCATACGGTGAAGATGGCGGCGGTCTTGGAGAGGAGTTTCATAGAAATATGTGGATTTGAGAGGGAAAGCCTTCCGAGATTCCGAGACATAACAGTAAATCTAGGTAAAGCTGAACGAGTATTACAGTAGTTTTCAACTTTGTATCTGCTAATATGCGGGGTTTTGTCATAAACGCGGTGAGGTCGTGACTCGCTATGGAAGCATCATGGGTAGCTTCAGGCTAGCTAGCTAGTTAGCTTAGCCTACCAGCAAGATAACGGGGCCTCGCCAACACTGGCCAGTGTTGTGCACTTACGGTTACATGGCTGGCGGCACACGAGGCTGTTAAGCTAGCTTCTTACACTTCGAGATTTAAAGTAAATCACACACTGCCTGTTGGTTGATTCATGTCAGCTATTCTAGTATGTATTTAGCATGCTACCCCGTCTCTGCCTTGACAACCGCACAGCCACCAAACGTTAGCTAGCTAGCGCTAACTATCTGCGAATATACAAAATCTGGCCGGCTGACTGTTTAGCTGTCAAACCATCACCTTAACGGCACTCATTTGATCTCGGATGCATCTTATTTAAAACTTGTCAGCGCAGTGTGGCAGAACACATTGTGAGTGTCCATTCATGCATTCGACTTGCTGCTTTCTGCAGGTCTGAGTGCTCTATCCGGTGGAGTCAAATACCCAGACAGCGCAGGGGGATTTCACTATAAGGAAAGCGGGAAGCTTCTGTCCATCACAAGTAACAGATTCATACACTGGTGGGTAATGTTGTTCTGTAATGATATTTCTTTCATATATGTGGAAGCACCTAACAGGTCTGTACATCTGTATATGCTCAGATTGTTTTGAGTATGGCATTGAGAGCCAGGCTGGGTTTCCTAGCCCTGGTGGTGTGTGTGTGAGAGGGCTCCTCACATTTATCCAGCATTTCTGACTGTGTTGTCAAATTACGGCCCGTGCCTTAAACATATGTGTTATACAATTTAGGCCTTATGTTTGTAAACGCGTCTCTTACTGTCTTCCAGGTCCACCTCCGGGGACACGGTCCAGCTGGTGGAGCAGTCCCTGGACGCTAATCTGCTGAACAACGCTGTGCGGCTGAAGATCGCTCACTGCCCCCTGTTACCCGGAGGAGTGCACATCCAGGAGAAGCACAACAATGTCATCATCCTCATCATCACCAACCAGACCGTGCACCGTCTGGTGCTGCCGCACCCCACGCGCATGTACCGCAGTGTAGGTGGCTTTACTTAGATAATACAGTCATGTACCGCAGTGTACATGACTTAGGTTTAACAGGAAAAGCCCACTTTAGGTAAAGACGTACTACTGTTGAATATATTTGTTTCCTTGCAAGGTGGTGTCAGAAGGGTGTTTTGCGCAGCGACTGTTCGCGTCACCGACTCAACGCCCTCCCCCCCATCCCTCTTCCACAGGAGCTGGTCACGGAGCTCCAGATGCAGTCCATCTTCACCGACGTGGGCAAGCTGAGCTTGCAGGACCCCGCCCACAGCGCCGTCATCCCAGCCGGCGCAGCGGCGGGCAACACGGCAGCGCCCAGCGCCTCGGCCGCCTGGCTCGGCCACCAGGGGGAGGCCCACTACGCCCTGGCATCACCCACCGGTGGCATCCTGGTCATCACGCTGCCGCCCGGTGACACCCAGGGTAGGGGAGGAGAGGGGCCGGGGGTCCTGAAGGAGTTTGAACCTGACGAGATTTTGCAATGGCCGATCGCCGCAGGAGAAAAGTTGCGGCGTGATGTTAACAGCGTGGTGTTGTTCTTTGCGTCTCAGGGAGTGTGTCCACCCTGGAGCTAAAGAGGAGTTCTGTCATGCAGAGACTGTCTGGATGGATGCCCACTGCTATCAGGTTGGAGGACATTTTTGATGTCCCGTTGAAAATCAGCAAACTAGTCTTTTCCTCAGCAATGGCTTGGGCAGTTTTACAAGTGGCACAGCTGCAGTTCATTTTATGCGTGTGTGTCTGTGTGTGTCTGTGTGTGCGCGTGTGTGTGCGCTTGTGTGTGTTTGCGTGCGTGCGTTTTCCAGAGGGGAGCAAAGCCCAGGGGACCTGGCCCTGTGTCTGGCGGTGAGGGAGCTGGAGGACGACACTTTCATCTTCGCCCTCTGTCACGACAACAAACTGCGGCTGTGGTCCTACAGGGTGAGAGAAGATGAGCTCGAAGCGCTAGTTCACCCAGTAGATATCAACACTATCGTCAATAGATCACCATAAACAAGCCTTGCCTCCAAGTTACCAAAGTCTTTCTTTACAGAGCTGTAGGGTAGAGGAATTAAGTTTTTCCTGGTACTAACTCCAGGATGCTTCTCTTTGAAACACTTACGAAGAAGTGTTGCCTAAAATAAATCCATGCAAATTGGATCAAACTAGAGTCAAAGTTTCGCACACCCGTATACAAAACTACAAGTCTCAAGTTAAATTTTATTCTTTATTACAAGTCCCACGACTGCAACCTGCAACGCGCAGAACTCTTGTGATGATGCGCAATGACAGCTCAGCTGCCCTCACTCAAAAACGACTGCAGACGCCGTATGCCCCTGCCAGTAATGTTAACAAAATGAAGAAAATGAAGCCCATTCAATCATATTTTGCCCGGCAAAGTGGAACCAAGGAGAGAGAGGAATTCGGTGAGGCCCGGGGGGAGTCGAATCAACTGTCACTCAAAAATCGTTGTTTACACAAAGTTCTATTGATTCGATTCGATTCAACATTGCACCATAGCCTACCAGTAACTTACTGGATCCACATCAAAACGCAATGAAATGCCGTTGACATCGTAAAAAGCGTTTTCTTTTCCGGAAATGCGTGTCATAACGATCCAATGACATGTTCCTTTGCATCTACATTAAACTAAGCTTTAACACGGATTTTAATGATTATTTGCGAAGATATTGGGCTTTCTTCCCACGTATCTTCACGGCACCGGCAGCTATGTTTCATATCCCTGCCTAAGTTCGCAAAGTATTGTGTGAATTTTCATCTACCCCTCGGTTTCAAGTCAGCATCTGAAAACCCTCGTTTTGGAGGACTGTTAAAACGTCCACTAACCCTCGATATGCACCCTAGCCCTAGAAGCTAAAAGGAATGGGACACACTACCCTACGCGTGAACGCGCAAAATGTAGGGGTAGGGCCAAGGGCTAGGGCTAAGGGGGGTATTGGGATTGGGCCATAGTCTTCATTAGGACCAACGCACATGATGCAGTGTGTGGGAATAGTATAGTCTTCATTAGGACCAATGCACATGATGAAGTGTGTGGGAATAGCGTAGTAGGAGAGGATGAGAGCTCCTATGGTGAGCAGGTTATTATTGTTTATTGTTGTTGGCAGTAGGCCTAATGCGTGTCATTTCAAATTTTTCGTTGCGCTCCTAAATTTCTTTCTGTGCTCCTCAATTTTTTCATTAAGGAGCACATGTGCTCCTAGTGAAAAATGTTAGCTTAGAGCCCAGCACTAGACTTCCGGTCAACCCCCCCCCTCCCACCACTCCTCTCTGCTAGGACCAGATGTGTCTGATGGAGGCGGACATGCTGGAGTACGTGCCAGCGGGCAGCGACGCGGGCCGCCCGTCCGCCCAGGGCCCCCAGCTGCGGGTGGCGTTCTCCTCGGCCACGGGGCTGTGTGTGGGCGTGTACCTGGCGCCGCGGGGCCGCGCCCAGTTCACCGTGCTGCAGCTGGTGGCCACCTACAACAACCGCTACAGCCTGGACCACATATCCACGCTCTTCGTGACGCAGGCCAGGGAGGGCGAGCAGGAGACGCTGGTAGACTTCACGCTCACCTCCACGGACATCTGGGGCCTCTGGCTGGACGATAGCAACCAGACTGTGGTCAAATACATCAACTATGAACAGTGAGTAGCGTAGGACAAGCGTATGACCCACAAGAACACAAGGGAGAAGAAATATTGAATTAGTTTTAAGTGTGTGTGTGTGTGCATGTGTGTGTGTGTGTGTGTGTGTGTGCGTGTGTGTGTGTGTGTGTGTGTGTGTGTGTGTGTGTGTGAGAGTGTGTGTGTGTGTGTGTGAGTGAGAGAGAGAGAGAATAATAATACAAACCTCAAGTTTTTGATGTATGGTTGTAATATCACCCAGGTGGGGATGGGAAGTGTTTGCGTGGGTCTGCTGTCATTGATGTGTATATCTGGACTGTTTCAGTTCAGAGAGGGGTCAGTGGAACCAGGTGTTTGTCCAGCCCCTGCCAGAAGATGAGGTCCACATAGAAGTTGCCCAGGACCCCAGGGTAAGAACTCGCCATTATCATTTCGTAATAATAATATATGTACAATACGTATACCCTAATGCTATTTTAGCAATGCCAAGGTGTTCAAAAGCCATACCGACAAATTACGATCAAATTGAAATTAGGGATGTAACTATAACCGGTATAATGATGAACCGCGATAAAATTCTCTTAAATTTATCGCGATAAATTTATCATTAAAACCGTGTTTGATTTCTGCGCTTTGAAAAACTCACTGTAAATACTATCCAGCATCAAGCAAAGTAAGCAACGGTCTTCAAGACGCATTGTTTTAATGTTTATGCAAACAAAAAGTGCATAGTGCTGATTTGGTTTTCAATATAAAACTTTCAGTGTGTAGTACAGTAGTAGTTTTTGAAAATATTCAGCACATTTTATAATACCGTGATAATAATGATAACCGTGATAATTTTGGTTACTATAATCGTGATTTTTTCATACAGTTACATCTCAAATTGAAATATGGATTCTTGAGGTCCTCCATGTTCTCCTCAGTGCTGATCAGATTGAAATATGAATTGTTAAAGTCCTCCATGTTCTCCTCAGTGGTGTGATTGTGGAGTCTTGTCTGTTGCCAGGAGACCTATCTGGATGTTCTCTTCTCCCCGCTGCGCTTCACAGCCTCGGCCATCGTCAAAGCCCTCCAGGTGGGACATCCGCTCCATCGCAACCACGTCACCTGCACTTGTACTCTAGGGATAGAAACCATAGACTACGATTGACTTGTCATTTATATTTTGTACATTATACAGTGGCTATATATCGGATGTATTGTGAGATTTGGGTCCACAGAAGCAGTGAAGCTTGGTAAGCAGTGGTTTCAGTCTGGCACGGTCCGTGTGATGTATCTCGACATGTCCTCTAGGGCTGGGTATCGATTCGAATTTCAAGAATCGATTTGATTCCGATTCACAAAGTTCAGAATCGATTATCTCGATTCGATTCAATATCGATTCGGTTAGTGTTACTAAAACCTGTTTTGTTTTTTTTAGCTGGCTAATACTAGGGCTGGGTATCGATACTGATTTCCAAAAATGAATGAATGAATGCATGAATGAATGAACCATTGAATGAATTAATGAACTATTCATTCCTTAATTTATTCATTGACTCATTAAATAAAAGATCGATTTTGGGATTCAAGAATCGATTCTGAATCATTTGATTCCGAATCGATTCCGAATCGATTAATGGATTTTTTTTAACCCAGCCCTAATGTCCTCACCACATCAGATCTACAGGAGAGGCCCTGAGCGAATGGTCGACCTCCCCTGGGAGACGCTGAAGAAGGAGGTCACCATAGCCGTGGAGAACGAGGTAGGCCTGACCGCTCCTCGCTGTCGCACTCTTTCCGTCTTCCCCGTTTCAATGTTTAACTCCTCTCTCTTTCTCTCTCTCTCTCCTCTCTCTTTCTCTTTTTCTCTCTCTCTCTCTCTCTCTCTCTCCCCCCCTCTCTCTCTCTCTCTCTCTCCCTCCCTCCCTCCCTCTCTCAGCTGCAGAGCAGTGTGACGGAGTACGAGTTCTCCCAGGAGGAGTACCGCCAGCTGCAGGTGGAGTTCTGGTCCAAGTTCTACGCCTGCTGCCTCCAGTACCAGGAGGCCCTGGCCGCGCCGCTGGCCCTGCTGGTCAGCCCGCACACCGCCATGGTCTGCCTGCTCAAGAAGGTACCGCACACACGCATGTCGTCTACGTGCACACAAATGCACTCGGTCGCCGTGCGACAGATGCAGTCACACAAACTTAAATACTTCGCCGCATCTCGCGGGGAGAGCAGCAACGACTGCGAAGTTTTAGAGGAGCGTTCGGACCACTCCTTATTCAGTGTTGCACAATAGCCGCCAAGAGGCGTCATTGAGCAAGCAAACTCAATTCGCCTGGCAGTAGCTGCTTATATTTTAAACTAGTATCTTTGTATTATATTGTGTATATTGTACGTCGTATTGGATATTGTGTAGGCTATATTGACGTAGTCTATAAGCAAGACAAAGGCAACACATTATTATTGAAGCTGCTACCGAGACTTATGAGATTTCGTTACTGTAGCAAATCACTTGGAGAGATGGTTTGTAGACACGATCGATTGAAATGTAGCTAAACATTGTAGCCTGCTGGTCAGCGCTGTTTCCAGCTAACGTTATCCAGCTACCCCCGCTGGAAAAGCATTTATCGCGCTTAAGATTTATCTGCTAGTAATAAAACAAAACATTCGCTTTCATAATCTGTGGGAATCGGTTCTAATTTCGACTGGGAAATATAGTTTTGAAGTGTAGAAACAAGGTGGATTTGTAGATGCAATCTATTGAAATGAGTCAGATCGCAATGGCTCATAACTAATAATCGACTTAATCCACTTAAACAATGTCTTGGCTATCATCTGTGTGTTATTGTGCAATTCAGATTGTATTTTAAAAGCTTCAAAACGTAGCGTATAAATGTGAATCGGTCACTGGAGTCGATGAGGGTCCTATACACTCTGATGTAGCTACATGTATCTGAATGAATGAATGGCCTTTTGGTCTGTGGGGCTGTGTGGGTCTATATATACACTGTAGGCTATGTAATTGACCAATCGTGTTTGATGTGTTTGGGTGTGCCTTGAATCAAATAAGTGTATCATGCGTTGGTAGCCTCCCTCCGCCCACTGCAGCTGGAACAAGCTGACTAGGATAGGCTACTGCTGTTTCTCGTTCTACTAGGCTACTCACCTCAAAAATGTCTGAATGACTTGCAACAGCTGTTTCATTGTGAAAAAATAGGGCCTATATTTTCCTGATAGGATTGATTTTTGACTTTTGAAATATAAACCTAATTATTTCGATAAGACTGACTGGCTCAGAATAAATGCAATCAACTTGACTGTCAATTGCGACTGGGTGGCTGCCCATGTAGGCAGTCAAATCAAACAAGCTTGACATTTATTTGGAAACGGCAAGCTAGCATAACCTGTTTGGTGGTATTTAGTTTTGATAACTGGTAAGTTGATATATGTTTGCCCATATTACCTAGCTTACAGCTAGACTTTTCCATGGCTGGACTTGCTACACTAGCTACTAACGTTAGCGACTTCCAGCCACGGCTTAATTGTGCTGTTTGCGGTGACTGCTCCATTCCAATTTCACATTTCTGCCAGTCTGCCGCAGTTTTTGGGCTGAATTCGATAGTTTGATTGATAGAGGCCAGTCCTGATTTCGATAGCAACTATCCAAGAACGGAATGTACATGTGCATTTACTGTGCAACATCAACTGTCCAGTTGTCAAAATGAATTGCCAGCAAACCGATTATGCTGGCCAGCTATTTTTCCGCTCAATCTCCCTCCGTCCACTGGAGCTGGAGCAAACTAACCGTAACGGCTGTTTCTCTCGTTCTACTAGGCTACCCGCTTCAAAATTCATGAAACCTACTAAGTGTCTGCCCCAAATATTCCAGCCCAGCTGGATATAGAAACTATCAATTCAAATGCAGACCGACCGTTTGAGATAGAATTGAATAGTTAGGATTGCTTAAGCAAAGATACAATAGCCTATGAGATCTGGGATGATCAAAACCATGAGTTTAGGAATGGTAAATTGGTAAATGGACTGCACTTATATAGCGCTTTTCCACCTTAGCGGCACTCAAAGCGCTTTACAATGGCCTCTCATTCACCCATTCACACACATTCACACGCCAATGGCAGTAGCTGCCATGCAAGGTGCTAACCTGCTCATTGGGAGCAATTTGGGGTTAGGTTTCTTGCTCAAGGACACTTCGACATGTGGACAGTCGGAGCTGGGATTCGAACCACTGACCCTTCGATCAGTGAACGACCCACTCTACCAACTGAGCTACAGCTGCCCCTTAGGAATAGCTATTGTCTTAAGAAGATAGGCATTTTCCTATAGATAGGAGATAACTAGTTATTTTATGAAGTGCACAGCTACAGGCTGTGAGGGAAAGGCTACTGTACCATCTAGAAGCCTAGTAGCCTACTATACTGTAGCAGTGCTTTAAAACTGGCCCGCGTCGTTGCGGGTTGTAATAATTATTTTACCGCCACTGTCGTCGTTGCTCACGCCACAAGGTGCGGTGTATTGAAGTTTGTATGACTGTACCACATTTACACAACACATTTATTTATTTATGATAGTTTTGGTAAACAGTAAAAGGTCTGAATTTATAGCGCTTTTATCCAAAGCGCTTTACAATGGCCTCTCATTCACACACATTCACACACCAGTGGTGGCAGCTGCCATGCAAGGTCCTAGCCTGCTCATTGGGAGCAATTTGGTGTTCAGTGTCTTGCCCAGGGACGCTTCGACATGTGTACAGGAGGAGCCGGGATTCGAACCGATTCGCCGACCCTACGATCCTTGGACGACCTGTTCTACCTCCTGAGCCATAGCCACCCCAAAGCCACCCCGTTTTCCATATTTAGTAGGCAGGGCTTAGCACGTGCTGCTGTAGATTTACCGTAGTAGTAAGGATGTGTGCCTCCCCAGGGTTTCGTGACGTTCCTACTGCCCTGCTTCGCTGTGGACCACCTGGCCTACGACGAGTACCTGTCCTCGGATGTGGAGACCCCTGTCGCTGAGGGTAAATAACCCTCTCTCTCTCTCTCTCTCTCTCTCTCTTTCTCATATCATCAGTGTGTTTAGCTTTCCCAGAGCCATTTTGGTCCATGAGGTCTCTGTGAAATCTGTTGGATTGTTGATGTGTGGGGATAGTGGCTGTTATAGCCCCGCCCCCCCCGCCAGCCTATGGCTCGTGCTATGCTGACTAAGGCCTAGCGGGGTTGTAACCTAGAATGGTACTTTCCCCGCGTGAATGATAAAACGTGGAATTGATCCTACCTCGACCTCGGTGAATGCAAACTCTGAACCGGGCTAGGGGCGCATGGCTGGAGTTTACTCACTGGGTTTGTTGTTGGGTTAGTGCATGGATGTATTAATAGAACTGGATACAGCCACTCCATTCACTGACCGCTATCAACAATGAAGCCCTATTGAACCGCGCCATCTTGGCAAATTTGTAGTCATTTGACCATTTCCGGTGACTTTTGTACTTGCGCACTTTTGCTTTTCTGGCCTTCCGGTGACTTTTGTACTTGCGCAGTTGTGCTTTTCTGTCCTACGCGCGTCCTAGCTATCGAATGGCCGACTGGTGTAAGATGGATAGCCTAACGTTAGAGAGATAAATGTAGTCTATGGTTATGTTAATAAAGCTAACAATGATGTTGTAACATGCATGCAGCACTGCCGATCTGAACGATTGATTCATTATTACCATGGATCGGTATTGGGATTGATCAAGGGCGAATGTGAAATAGCAGCCACGAACTCAGCGGGTTATCCGAGATGCGGTAGCAGCGGCCAAAGCTCCTGCCGGCGGGGATTGAAGCTTTTCAACTCGCCGCTCACTGGCTCCCTGGAGGAATTAAGCCTGGCTGCAATAACGTTATCGCGAACGGAATGAATACCATCTACTAGCAAACAAAACATGTTCAGTTTATATTTAACCTGTTAAAACTAAGATGCCTGGATGAAAAAATAATTTCTCCAATGGATATATTTTACAAAAACAGGTTAATATGCAAGCCGGTTTTCATTGCTAAATCAAAGTGGGGAGAGCCGGGAACGTGCGTGGACGTGCGTCGGACAGAAAAGCACAACTGTGCAAGTACAAAAGTCACCGGAAATAGCAAAATGACTATAAATCTAGCCAAGATGGCGCGGTTCAATAGGCCTTCACTTTAGATTTCGAATCCTGGGGGCTTGGGTTAGTGTTAGGGTCCGGGTCCCTCTGGATACGTGTTTGCGCTATCCCATGTGTTGCTGCGCCAACCCGCACTCCGATGTGGTCCGTTTAGGTTTAAAAGCAAAGGGTACATATTATACGTGTGCGCGTGCGTGTGTGTGTGTCCCAAGCTCTGCCTCCAGAGTCTCTTATCTTAGTCCTGAAACCTGACAATGTTTGTTCCGTGACGCGTCCACGCACCCTTCTTGCTCCCGACGTCTCCCGCGCCTTCTCAGCTCCGCCTCCACACCTTCACTCTTCATTGATAAACTCAAAGCCACACCCCCGTATATACACTGGCAGTCCGGCCCTCCTCTAATCACAACACTCCACTAATATAAACATCAACTAATCTTGAACCAAAATATCAAGAATAAATCATATTAAAAAAAACAGTGGCCATTTTGGCTCTATTGAGTTGCATTTGCGCCTTCTTGTTTGACAATTAATATTTGACCTTTTTGCCCATATATGGTCATATCAGCCATTTGGGCTCCTCACGGCTCCCCTACTCAGCCCAGTTTCCCTCTCCCCGCGTCTCCCCCTTCCCCCAGACCCAGAGCTGGGCCGGGACGTGCTGCAGCTGGTGCAGTGTCTGCGTTTGGTGAGCGAGGCCGTGCCTCCGGACATGGCCTACGAGATGGACCGGGCCCTGGATCAGCTGGAGCCGCCGGAGGTGGCCGCCGAGCCGGTGCTGGACAGCCTGCTGGAGAACGACAAGTCAGTACCCGCTGGTAGAGCACAGGACCGCGGACCGGGCAGAAAAGCACTCTTATGTGGAAATGTGGAAAACGTGAAGGGATCTGAATACTTTCTGAATGCGCTGTATATCAGATAAGGGTCGGCTGGAGGGAGATCCATTTTTGAATGCTTGCTTAAAGGTGCTCAGTTCGATTTCTCTTTTCTTTTTTTGGCCACTAGATGGGGCAGTTGTACAGGGTATCAGATATAAACAAGTCAGCGTTTTCACATACAGAATATATACAGATATACATGAATATCATACAGAAATACATGGTAGCTAACATTTTAGGGGGACTAGGGCTGGCTAACGTTGCTTATGAACTTGAATTTAGCTACTTACGCGTCAAGGAGAAGAAAGGCGAGCTCCGAGTCGCTTTTGATGCCCAAAGTAACTCCACCCTCTCTCCAGATAGTAAAAGCCAGCCCAATATTGATTTGTGTACGTGATCTTCTTTTGTCTGACTCTTTTTTTAGCCGAAGACCGTGGTGTCTTTGCTCCCGGACTATAACTTCTCTCAGCCATGTTCAGCTAACGTTAGCTGTATAGGCCTATTCCCAACGGCCATATTTCAAACGTCCATCAAGATGACGATGCCCCTCTCTTATATACGGTGCCGTTCAGGGGGTGGGGCTCAGCGCCGGGCCGGCTTCGCTCATAATAAAAATAAATTCTGCATTTGCTCCACAGGCATTACACCGTTGGCTATATTCTATAATTCTGTACAGATAGTTATGACTCCCCTGGACCTATTTATTGCATATATTGGAGTTTTTTATTTTATTTATTTATTTATTTATTTTTTACAAAAAGTGCAGTAAATCGTACAGAGCACCTTTTAAGAAAAGAAAAAAACATTTGAATTGGAATTACCTGGGTGGGTAAAGTGAATTGGAGATTTGTGATGGAGTGAATTTGATGGACTTGTGTGTGAACACTAGCACTGATAACACACACACCCCGACTACATCATGAACTAAAAACACTCTATATCATCATCATAAAAATAATGAACTGCATGTATGTCACATGTACATGATATGTATATAGTATTGACACGCTCGACCCTAGGACCCCCCGAGGTCGAAGAACGCCGCGCTCTGCCGACCGACCCGGCGGGCCGGTTTCCGTACTCCCGCGTCTCACCGAGCCCCGCCCCCCCTTCCCCCGCCCCCCCTTCCCGTCCGCAGTGACAACGTGGTGGAGAAGATCCAGAACAAGCTGCAGGACATCCGCAGCCCGCTGGGGGCCATGGGCGCGCTGCTGAGGGAGATGGACCTGGAGACGGACCCCGAGGGCCCGGCCGAGGGCCCGGTCGCACCAGGTCAGCGCTTCCGCTTACAGGGACGGCTCAGCCCGCGCTTCCTGGAAAAGACACTTATCTCATCTTTGGACTCGGTCCATAGAAGGACGATGACGTCTCGAGCATGTCCTCGAATGATCTGTACTAGTGAGAGGACGCAACGGTGACTCTTTATGACAAGCTCGCTCGAATAGGGTTTTCTCAGATATCAAAATGGAACAGAAGATGTTTGTTGCGTAGAGAGTCTCAACTTGCGAGTGTGTGTGCGTGTGTGCGTGCGTCCTACCAGCCCAGACGCTGGCCGTGCGCGTCGGTCTGTCCCAGCTGTACGGCAGCAGCGCGGCGGTGACAGTGGTGTGCCAGGCGGTGTACCAGACCGCCATGACCAGAGCGCTGCTCTGCAGGGACCTGCTCCTGCTCCAGCAGCTGTACCTGCGCCTGGACGAAAACGTGAGTCACATACACGCGCGCACAAACACACATATTTTCACGCCCACAGACACCATTAGTGAGGGAAGCAGACTCACTCCTGTGTGTGTGTGTGTGCGTGTGCACGTCTATCCCAGGTGTTCCTGATTGGAGGAGCCCAGCTGTTGCAGCTGCAGCAGGACCTGATTCCGCGGAGCTGCCACCTGCTGTGCTCCTACCACCTCCTCAAACACGTCAGCCAGAGCCTGGCCTCCACAGTCCCCCTGGACATCATGTGAGACCCCCGTCATCACCGTCACGTCACCTTGCGCGACTATCACACACTTGGATTTAGAATGGATTTATTTGACTCGTGAGAAACAGCCTACCTCACTGTAAAGTTTTTATTTGCGAGTTTTATTTGTGAGAAACGGTGTGCCTCAGTTGTAATTTTTAATCGTGCGAGGTAGCTTACCTCGGTGTTAATTTTGACGTGTGTTTGTTGTTTGTTTTCGTTCCAGAGACGCCAACCTGCAGCACCTCTCAGTTCTGGAGCTGTCGGACTCCCCCGCCCTGGCTACCAACAGATCAGGTGTGCAGGGGGGTGTGTGTGTGTGTGTGTGTGTGTAGATGGATGGATGGATGTGTGTGTGTGTGTGTGTGTGTACAGTCATGACCAAAGCTTTATTTATAGCTTGTATATTCCATATGTGCCTTTGCATGACTCGCCTCAGTTTCTGAGGGGATTGTAACCCCCCCCAACTTTGTCCCCCTCCAGTGCTGAGCCCCCAGACGGTGGTGGAGCTGTTCTACCAGAGCGTGGCCAGGAAGACCATCATCACCCAGCTCTACGCCCAACAGCAGAACCCCTCCCCCGGCCTGGCTCTGCTCCACTGGCCCCACATGATCTCCAGCGTGGTCCACCTGCTAGCGCAGCTCCTGTATCCTCCTCCATAGACTCACGCTAGCACGCGCTAGGCTAGGCTAGGCCGGGCTAGCACACAGACCGGGTTAGGAAAAGGGTTTCCACTAAAATAGTGCAGCGGACCAAACAACGCGGCCCGTTTCAGCGGAAGCCCTTTAGTGCGGCAAGCTGAACTGATAATTGTTGATGAATGTGTGAATTATCTAAACGAAAAGCCCAGGTATTATTCATATTATTAGTATATAAATGTTGTCCCTTAACATTGTGTGTCTAGCTGGCCCGGCAACCCCAGCTTCCAGTTCCCAGAGTGCCTGATGGCCAACTGTCAGTACACACAATTACAGGTGAGTATAACTGCCTCAGACCGGAATGACCGTACAGATGAAGATGTGACCTTTGCCTAAACCTGGGTCTGTGTTTTAGGAGTATGTGAGGCTCATCCAGCCCTGGTGTCAGGTCAACGTGGGCTCCACTTCCTTCATGCTGGGACAGTGTTACCTGGCTAACGGAGAGGGACAGAAGGTGCGTGTGTGTGCGTGTGTGTGTGTGTGATTATGAACTTCTGAACAGTTGATTAGAAATTCTGGTTTTGGAGTTCAAGTCTCGGAATTGTGGAACTGAAACCATCTGTGGTAAACGTGGTGAGCTTGTTCTCCATTTTGCGGTTCTCTTCGCTCAGGCACTGGAGTGCTTCAAGAAGGCGGCGCCAGAGGTGGAGAAGGAGGAGTTTCTGATGAGATTAACAGGAGCAGACGAAGAGGAGGCAGCATCGTTGCCACTTCTACAGTACTACAACAAGGTGGCCATACTGGGGCTTGGAAATATGTTACTATAACAGTACACTACAGCCACTACTGCTGCTGCTACTAAAGTTATAGCGAACAGCTGTAAGCTAAGTTTAGCTAAATTAAGTTAAGCTAATGTTAGCTAGGTTCAGGAATTGAGGTAACGTTAACGTTAGCTAACATATTTGCGAAGCAGGCAACAACGTTAGCTAAACGTTATTCAGCACTTTCTCAACATGAAGCGTTTTTTATGAATAAAACATTAGTTATGCCGTGTGTTTTGTGTGCGTGTGTGTTTTCCGGACGCGCGTCCGCAGGTGCTGCGGTTACTGGAGGACGTGGGTCTGCCAGAGCTGGTCATTCAACTAGCGACGCTGGCCATCACCGAGGCGGTCAACGACGTGAGGAGTCAGGTGGGCCTTCTTTAAGTCCTCTGGGGGGAAAAAAGAGAATTCCATTCCAAAGAATGTCTGCGTTCGATCTAAAGCGCTCTCCGTCCGGGCTACAGGCTGCTCTGTGGACGCGCATCTTCAAGCACCATCTGGACCTGGGGCACAACAGCGAGGCCTACGAGGCCCTGATCCACAACCCCGACTCCAGCAGGTACACTCTCTGCTCTCTACACACACCCCGCTGCCTCGTCTGTCTGTCTTCCTCCCGTTTGGCAGTGTGTGTGCGATGTATTCAAATCTCATGGGTTGGCAGGCAGGCGGGTGCGTGAGAGACGTGTTGTGTTGACCTTCCTCGTCCTCTCCCTCGTCTTCCTCCCCCCCAGGCAGGTGGACTGTCTGCGGCAGCTGGTGGTGGTTCTGTGTGAGCGCTCTCAGCTGCAGGACCTGGTCCAGTTCTCCTACGCCAAGCTGCACGACGAGGTCACGCAACAGACTCACTGCACTATCTAGTACATAACACAACAGACTCACTGCACTATCTAGTACATAACACAAGACTCACTATATAGTACATAACACAACAGACTCACTATATAGTACATAACACAACAGACTCACTGCACTATCTAGTACATAACACAACAGACTCACTATATAGTACATAACACAACAGACTCACTATATAGTACATAACACAACAGACTCACTTCACTATCTAGTACATAACACAACAGACTCACTATATAGTACATAACACAACAGACTCACTACACTATATAGTACATAACACAACAGACTCACTATATAGTACATAACACAACAGACTCACTCCACTATCTAGTACATAAGACAAGACTCACTGCACTATCTAGTACGTAACACAACACTCACTCCACTATCTAGTACATAACACAACAGACTCACTGCACTATCTAGTACATAACACAACAGACTCACTGCACTATCTAGTACATAACACAACAGACTCTCTTCAATATCTAGTACATAACAGACTCACTCCACTATCTAGTACATAACACAACAGAGTGTACTATCTAGAAAACATTCCACCACATATTTCTGTAGGCCTACAAATGAATTTCATGAAATACTGAGAGCCGCCCCTATCTCCTCCCAAGCAGCTCGAACATCTGATATGATTAAGTGGCTGTGTAACTTGCGCTCTTGCACACGTACGAGGATACAGATCTCCTGCGTAGCCTAAAGCCTTCACTTCTCTTCCTCTCTCTGCTCAGTCGTCCGTTCTCACACCTACTGTAGCCTGTTTTTATACTGTGGCTCACCTGATTGGTTGGGAAAGGCACACCTGCGCCATTATTCCACCCCTTTACTGGAAGCGCCGCTACTGCGTGAGCGAGTTACCAACGTTGACAATTACACCAGATGCGTTTGCCTATTGCAAATAGCCTTTGACGGTCTGACTGTGTGAACATTTTCGGGGCCTAAGTCTGCTATCTACAGTAGTACATAAGACACCCAGACTGAGTAAGACACCAGACTGAGTCCTCTATTTAGTTCATGAGACACCAGACTGAGTCCACTATTTAGTATGTACAGTAAGACACCATAAGTCCACTATTTAGTACACTAGACACCAGACTGAGTCCACTATTTAGTACATGAGACACCAGACTGAGTCCACTATTTAGTAAATGAGACACCAGACTAAATCCACTATTTAGTACATGAGACACCAGACTAAGTCCAATATTTAGTACATGAGACACCAGACTAAGTCTGCCATCTAGTTTACACTATTTTTAGTATCTATACAATGCCATTATCCTAGCATAGCAGCCTATGTATCTCCTCCAGATGGCCAGAGCCCGCTCAGTGGATGAGTTGGTTCTAACATCCCCATCTAGGATGTGTATCTGACTCTGGTTGCTGGACGTCTCTCTACAGGTGGTCAGCATCATCGAGTCTCGCGCCAGAGCCGTGGACCTCATGTCTCACAACTACTACGAGCTGCTCTACGCCTTCCACATCAACAGACACAACTTCAGGAAAGGTACGGTACGACCGCCAGCGCCCGCTCCTCCCCTCGTCTCTCCAAACCAGAGGTCCTTCGTTGTTGTTCTGCTTTCTTGCATTTGACTCAACCTGCTCCTGTTCTGTGCGCGTGCTGTGGTCCCGGCCAGCCGGCACGGTGATGTTTGAGTACGGGATGCGTCTGGGCCGGGAGGTGCGGACCCAGCAGGGCCTCCAGAAGCAGGTCAACTGTTACCTGGCCGCCCTCAACTGCCTCAGGCTCATCAGGCCCGACTACGCCTGGATCGTCCAGCCCTCCTCTGGAGCCGTGGTGAGGAGAGACGCTCACTCACACACACACACACACTCACTCACTCATTCTCACACACTCATTCACACACACACACCATCTCAGTGCTTGGTGTTTGTTTTTTTTACGCACACACAAACACACAATCTCTTCTTTTTAACAGTGTTAAAACGCATAACTTGTCACTAAACCTCTCCTTTCCCCACAGTATGAGCGTCCTGGGGCGTCGCCGAAGAGGAACTACGATGGAGAGTTTGCCACTGGTCCAGGTGAGGGCTGGGAACTCTAATACCAGCCATGTTTTATCACTAGTGTAGTTGAGCTTAAACAGGGTTCCCAGTCCAGTCCTGGAAAACAGGTGACCAATTTTCCAGTCATGGAAAACACATGGAAAATGAGAGGAAAAAGTCAAACGTCCTGGAAAATCATGTGTTGTCCTGGAGAATTATTTCAACATTCTCATATTTTCCTTTAACTGAGCATGAACTACAAGGCTATCTATCAGAGCTCCCCAAGACGGATAACATTGCCATCTGGAAGGGCTAAGTTATGTTTAGAACGTTCAAATGGTATTAATTGACGAGTATTTTGAGTATTTCGAATAGGCTGCTCTCGGTCATCTTGTGGAAACTCTGTGAACACACCCCAAGTCACGCCACCCGGTAACATATGCAGTAGGCTAGCACATGCAGGTTGGATGACATTATGCCGAAACCCACCCACATCCATTGTATGACCAAAACGGTGGTAGAGCAATTATCAGACTTTCTCAAAAGTGCTAGTTTTGTCAACGTTTTGATCTGAACCATTGTATATGATCATAAGTAACCTTAAAACAGGGCTAAACATGCATTTCCCTTTACTACTCCTTTAACCATCAATTTCAAGCATTTTAGCCAAAAATACATATTTGGGTTAGGTTAGTCTGAATGACGATGTAGGTTTTGGAGATGAGCCTTGTCATTAGGAGGCGGGAGAATCTCCCTGGCCCAATCAGTGATCATGGGAGATTCTCTGTCACCACTCATTGGGTGGATCCAGACTCCTCCCCAAATTTCCCCACACAGGGATTATTGAAGGGGCTGACTCAGTCAATCATCTGCGTGTTACCGTTTTAAAATGTCCCCTTCGCTACGTGAAACAACCTCCAAGCCAGGAACCACTCCACCCAAGACTATTGTGATTGGTGTAAAGAAATATCTCCGAATGGTAATGAGTGCAGCCAGACCTTCCTCCAGCGCTGGCAGTGTTAATGAAGTGTGGAGATAGGTCTGGCTATGCAAAACTAGGGTTAGGGTTAAGGTTAGGGCACCGGAATAGTGGGCACATCTATTCTTAGGGCCGCTGTAAAAGAATAGACAAAACAAAATGTGTGCACGTTTTCTTGCGCGTGCATGAAGGATGGCCTGGAAAATGATCTCTTGAAAAGAGTTGTGGAACCCTGTTAAAGAACCATGTTCCTACCAAACCCTTTACCATCTCAACTCATTTAATAGCAATGAGGAAAGAGAGGAAGAGAGATGATACATTGTGTGTGTGTGTGTGTGTGCGCGTGTGCGCTCACAGTGAGTCGCCAGATTGACATCCTGGAGTTGAAGGACCTGGAGAAGGAGTACATCCTGGCCCGCAGTCGCCTCACCCTGGCCCAGCACGACCCCCCCTCCGCCGCCATCGCAGGTACACAAGCACCTCCAGGAACAACACATTCCCCCACTCTAGAAACCACACGTCATCATCCAGTCATTTCTCATTCTAATACTGAAATGTATCTATACACAGCTGTGAGTGTTGGCACCCACTCAGAGAGCTCATTTTGCATGTATGTCTCTGGTCCCACAGGTAGTGCCTCTGCAGTGGAGATGGTGGCCCTGCTGGTCCAAACGGGACTGTTTGACTGCGCCCTCTCCCTGTGTCAGACCTTCAAACTCTCCCTCACACCTGTCTTTGAGGGCCTGGTTTTCAAGTAAGTCACTAGAGTAGATTAACCTCAATAGTCTGTTTACTAATCATACCAAAATAGTATGACTGTTACAAGTTCTTCAGTTGACCTACCTGTGGTTAATGATGGGGACATTTGGTGATAATCTCCAGGTGCATCAAGTTGCAGTACGGTGGAGAGGACAGTCAGAATGAGGCCTGGAACTGGTTAGCGGCCAACCAGCTGTCCACAGTCATCACAACCAAAGAATCGAGGTTTGCAGTCTCCCAAATGCTTGTTTATTCATATTGGAACAAATATTTTTACCTTCTGTTTCTCTTCACTTGTTCTAAATCATCGGTCTCGTCTCCTTAGTGCCACAGATGAAGCCTGGAGACTGCTGGCCTCCTACTTGGAGAAGTACACTACCCAGAATTCACAGCACCACCGCTGCGTCATCAACAAGCTGCTGTCACACGGGGTGCCTCTGCCAGACTGGCTGGTCAACGCTTATAAGGTGAGAAATCAGGGCTGAAGTTGGGCCTCAAGAGTTTCTCACTCTGAAATATTACCCAACAGACCTTCTCTGTCGCAAATCCCCCACCCTTCTCCAAAGGTTCAATTGTATACTACTCCACATAAGAGTTAAAAACAATGATTGGTTAAAGTTGAGACTCTTAAACCCGTCTCTTGCTTTGAAATCCACGTGATGGGAGTTGACAGTGTAGTTACGTAGGCTACCATGCCTGATATGATCATGTTGTCTCCACAGGGAGTGGACGCTGCAGCCCTGCTACGTCTCTATCTGAACTACGACCTTCTGGAGGCGGCGGCCGAGCTGGTGCTGGAGTACGTGGACGCTCTACTGGGGAAGGGACACCAGTACTTTGGAATTGAGGTACAGTGTTATTTATAGACTCTACTACTTGTATTTAACCCTTTTAATACGACCACGTCACCGGCAACATTTTAAAAATATCTAACAAATATTTAATAATATTAAAAATATCTAACAAATCTAAAAAATTCCTCACTCCAACACTTGCTGAAAGCTGAGAAACTGCGCTTTCTAGTATTATAGGGAAAATCCAATTAATATTTGAAATGTCACTATTTTCATGGTTAAAAGGGTTAAAGGGGATTTTTACTCAATCTTTTCTTTTTACCATCAATCATCCACCATGATGTAAAAAAAAAATCACATTTATTTGGTGGGACACTGTTTTTTGACATGCAAATTAGTTATTACATCATTACACTTAGGGGTTACATAAAGCTATTTTTAGTAAAGCACCCCTGTACTGCTCTCATGTATAGTCGGTACATATTTATGAGCCATGGAAGCCTAAGAATAAAGACAAATGAAGTTTCCTGCATCTTCTTGCCATTGTGTCTCTGAGATGTCTGTTTGTTTTTGACAGAGGCCCCTCTCAGCCACCGCCCCCTTGGTGTGGCTCCCGTACACCTCCATCGACCAGCTCCTACACTCGCTGAACGAGACGCAAACCAACGCCAGCGTAAGATAACACCTCATTTACCTACAGTCAGTTTAGATGTATTCTAACCTTTGCACTGCTGCAAGTTATACACAGCGGGCTTCAGTGGTACTTTGACAAAGCAATTTTTAGGAAATCTATTATTCTTACAACAGGTCGCAAGATTGTTTTGTTAAAGCACTGTCCATATCTCCTCCCAGATCTATAACAAACTGCGGGACAAGCTGGATGACTACCACAAGCTGGTGGATCAGACGAGCAGGAGGCGGCTCCTGGCCCAGTAGACTTCTCTCCTGTCAGAACCTCACAGCACTGCCCGGCCACCATGGGGCTCCCTCCCTGGCCACCATGATGAACCCTCTCCCTCACACACTTTGGAATAACCAGGAACAAAATAACAAAATGGAAGTATGTTATTTTTCTATGGGTATATTAAACTTTGATTTGTATGAACTGCAACTGTGGTGGGCATTTTGTCTCCAGTTGTTTGGCATGTAGAATTTTGTTGAGGGCTCAGGAATCTTAAATTGTGGGGGAGGGTTTGTACCTGCTTACTGCTCTTCAATGTACTGTAAATATGGTCCGTCTTTGTGTGTGCGCAACTGGTAACACTTATTGAAACGGAATGTGTATTTTTTTATAGATACATTGTAATCATACTGCAACAATTTTGTCATTTTGTACTCTGAACTTAATCAGGTTTGTTGTAAATTGTAAAATGCAATTAAAATGGTTTCCTTGTTATGAATGGGTCAATTAATTGGAATAGGTGAAGGGGCATTTAACTCGTCATTACTTAATGTAAGAGGCTGGAGGCTGGAAGACAATATGTTCAAGAATGCATCAAATGGATCAACTTTGACACAAAAAACTTTGACACAAAAACCTAACATCTAAAAAGAAATCCCCTCACTGGCTCAACCCAGAACCAACCATCCAGTGCTGCCGGCCTGAGAGTAAGGGCTCTCAGACTACCGAGTGCTAAATTAAATAATCCTGTCAAATCATTAAAATAGTCAATCTTGTAATTATTATTTTGCTATGCTGATAAATGGCAAGATACTGGAGTCAAATAAAGCAGAAGATCATGACCATATTACTAGGCCAATCTGCACCAAACCTTGCAGGGAAAACTGACATGACGCCAACACAGCACTTACCACTCCATCTGAACACCTCAGACGTGAAAAAGGCTTCATCAGCGTAGTACAAATTAAAACAGAACAGACATTTATTGTGCCAGAATCTACTGTACATAGTCAGAAACATAATGTAGTGTACCATGTAATCCTCAGATACTGAAATTACAGCAGCATGTAGTGAATCATAAAAAGGCTAAATGGAATGCTTTGTTCAGTAATACTGATTTGTACCATATAGGAGGTGAGAGGGGGGTGGGTGAGGAGGAAGGCAGCCCTGTCTTATTAACATAATAAACAACCCAAATGCACTGTAGAATGAGTGAAGGAGAAGAGGTATTATATTACCATAGGAATAAATTGGTATATGGCAAGTACCTATTTATCTGGTCTACCTGAAATCCATGGCAGGTAACCGTGTGAAAGTCAATTCTCTCTCATTTGTAAGACAGCTGTTTTGCGGAGTCTCTCTCATCTGCATTATTCCAACGTCTCTCCATTATGTGTGTAGTAATAAAGACGAGCACGTTCGTGCCTTCGCATTCAAAATAAAAGGGGGAGGGGGGGGTGTTAATAGAAAAAGGTGCGTGGTCAGACAGTGCTCTTGGTCGGCAGCTCGGTGCTGTTGTGTCGCGTTTTCCGCGACGTGCCGTCGTCGCGCGGCCGCGCCTTCTGCAGGTTGGACATGGCGGCCGTGCGCTCGATGTCGATGAAGGCGTACAGCTCGGTGCGGCGCGTGGGCGTGGTAGGAGGCAGCGGCGTGGTGGGCGTGCGCGGCGTGTGGGGGTTGCTGCTGTCTGAGGCGCCGCGGTTGGCCGCCCCACCCCCGCCGCCGCCCGTGTTCTCCATCTCCACCTCGATGTAGTTGAGCGTCTTGGGCGGCTCGGGGCCCAGCGGCGGCAGCCGGCGGATGTCGAAGTTGAAGACGGTGGGGCCGTCGGTGCGGCGGCGCGCCGTGTCGGGCCGGTGGGCGCTGAGCGGCGCCGTCACGTTCTCCGTGTTGACGTAGTTGTGCGAGGGCTCCAGCAGGGCGGCGGACAGCGGGTGGGAGTAGGAGTGGTGGAGCAGGCTGTGGTGGTGGTTGTAGCCGTTGAGGGACGGCGTCTTGAGCCCCCCTCCTCCGCCGCCGCAGCCGGGGGCGCGTCCGTTCTCCTCGTCCTCGGTGCTGGGCTTGCGTGCCTCCCACACGGGCGGCAGCGCCGGCAGGTTCTCGTAGTCCAGCAGGGCCGTCCGCCGCTGGGCGGAGTTGTTGACATTCTGAACGTCTGGAGTGAGGGGTGGCGGCCGCTGGCGCCGGGCGGCCGGGTTCGAGGAGGAGGAGGAGGGGGCGGGGCCGGAGGAGGAGCCGTTGGAGTGCGTGTGCGGCGTGGGCTCGGCGTCGGCCTCCTTGGCACCACACTGCGTGTCCGCGTGGCCGTTGGTCTCCCCCGGCTCAGCCTCGTCCTCATCCTCGCCGTGCTGTCGCATCTCCCTGGCCATCAGCTGCCTCTGCACGGGGGTGGGGCCCAAAACGAAGCGCACGCCCTGGGGCTCCAGCAGCACCTGGGGCTCAGGGGCCGGCGGGGGGTCGGGTCGGGCCCGCGGGGGGGGCGGCGGGGTGGGGGGCAGCTGGGACTGGGGCGAGCCGGGGCTCTCCAGGGGGGTGGGCGCCGCCAGGGGGCTGGGCTGGTCGTCCAGCAGGCCGGTGGTGTTCACATACGTGTGGACCTGGAGACACGGAGGGGGGGGGACACTGGTCATCATCACACCACAAACCAACACAGAGGGATAGTACTGGTCTAACAGTGCTCCCTACACTCATCATCTTTACCCATCACACTCCGGCTGCGTCCCAATAGTCCAAAAGTACCACCTCCACTCCATACTGACTCGCCGAGCATACTCATAGCACCTGTTGTCCCAATACTGGAGGAGGCGAGCGAAGGCTCCTCCCAACGCCTCCCGCAGGACGCGAACACGGACGATATGAACAAATGCTTTGCGGAAACATTTCAGACCAAAACTTAACATGTTATGATTGATGAATGAGTCAGCCAAATGAATGTTTTTATGACGTATTTCACGTTCTAATCAGAAGCTCGATAAAGCATGGGGAATGATGGAAAACAACCATTATAGCAGGATGATCTCTCACAGGGCTTAGAATTTAGTACTTTAGATGTTCTCAGAAAGCTTCAGCAAAACAGATATTTCTTATGCAATACTATAAACCCGTTAGATCACAATTTGCTGTTATATATTTCCCACTGGTTTACCTTTGATGAGGACGTGTTAACCAGGTCATCTTAAAAAATATTTCACAGATGAGTAATTTTCAGCTGCAATCAGTGTATTTCAATCCACAGAAAAATATTACAATTCAATGTTAGAAGAAAGAAATAAGAGCCTGAATTGGCTCATCGTCAGTATTTGTCATCAATATGATGCAAGAGTGAATGATGTGTCCAGATTGTCTTTCTCCACTCTCTGATATTTCCGGGTGGTGAACGAGTGGAGGAATGGAGGACCAGTTTTGGGACGCACCTTCCGTCTCACCCAACGTGTGCATTCAGATAGAGGAAACAAATGCCTGTTTCCTCTATCAGCTGATCCCAGCTAAACCCTAAACTCAGAGAGAGATTAGGCGACGGCCGGGTCAGGACCACACACGGTCTTAACGCGTGTGGTCAGCTGAGATATGGCGCTCCCTGATCCCCGTGTGTGTTTGTTTCGTACCACGTCGTCGGCCACCAGCAGGGGGTGCGTGGACTCCTCCCCCACCGAGGGCAGGCGGGTGCTGGCCACAGACGGGTGGCGGGTGGAGGGGTGGGAGGGCGCCTCGCCCACCGAGGGGATCCGGCTCACGCCGTTTGGCACGGTGGGGACAGAGTAGCCCAGAGCTGCAGACACACAGGGAGGAACCGGGAGGGGGGGGGGGGGTCAGTGGAGGAGTCATGAAGAGAAGACAGTGACGTGTTCTTTATCATTCCACAACAACAACGACGACGACAACAACCACAGAATGTACTGGAGAGAAGGTGCACGGGTGGGGGATATGGCCTCCTGCATTATATGCTACTACATTACAGCTGTGGAAGGTCATCTCAAATACTGGTGGGTGTGTGTGTGTGTGTGTGTGTGTGTGTGTGTGTGTGTGTGTGTGTGTGTGTGTGAGAGAGAGAGAGGTTGTGTGTAGTGGCCTTGTTTCAGAGGTTCTTCTCTCACCTGCTGGAGTGTGTTGTTTGTGTGTGTGTTAGTGTGTCTTACCTGCTGGAGTGTGTAGGTGTGTGTGCGCGTGGGTGTGTATCATTCCTCTCTTGCCTGCTGGAGTATGTGGTGTGTGTGTGTTAGTGTGTCTCCCCTGCTGGAGAGAGAGAGAGAGAGAGTGTGTGTGTGTGTGTCTCACCTGCTGGAGTGTGTGGTGTGTGTGTGGCCTGGTGGTTGGGCTCCAGCACTGCCTCCTCCACCACGCTGATGCTGTGGCTGTGCATCACCTCCTGCAGCATGTTGAAGATCTCCTCCGCCCGCGCACACTTGAAGGCAAAGATCCCTGTCAAACACACACACACACACAATCAGTACAAGGCATCTTCTGGAACTTTCTCGAGTTATCTCTTCTTCCTCATCTCCTTTTGTTCACCTATCAGTCTAAAACAATCAAGTCATATCTTAGACAAGCAGATAAACACTGTGTAAACGTCTAAATATAGCCTAGTGAGGAACACAAAACCACGGGCATTGCAACAGACCAGGGAAAAACTACACACGGTCTGCTCACTGAGACCAGTCACACTGCAGGAGAACACCGCACGGGGAGGAACACCACACACTACGCTTGACTTTGACCCGTTCTGACCAACACCGCCACACACACACGCACACACACAGGCATCAATATTGGACATGGTCACGGTGTCGTGTCGCCATGGTTATGAGGTGGGGGAGGGAGGGGGGGGAACGCGGCGAGCCTGACTTACCCGAAACCCCCAGAACCCAAAGCAACCCTCCCAAAACCCAGCTCCCCTCCAACATCATCCTGGTGAAAGCATGGGGGGGTCCAAGAATAACGGCAGACATTTGTGTCACTGGCAGCACCCCCACTGTGCATCACACAGACAGTACTCACACAATCAGATTCACTTCTATGAGAGGACACCTAGGAGACCATGTGTAATAGTAGAAATGTCACTGTATTATAGGCTTACATGACGTGAGAGATGTAAACCTGACTGAATTATCTTTGTATTGATTGTATTTAGATACGTTATTGAGCTTACTGTTAAATTGACTAGGACTCATAACATCTGATGATTCAATGTGTTTTGGTAAGGGGTGTAAATTTCTGAGAGGTATTAGAGGCTAGCACCGATTTCTGGCACGACAATATCATCTCAGATTAATAAACAAACATCATGAGGGGGAAGAGAAGAGTGGGCGGAGCCCCGTTTACCCTGTCCGGTCTGGCAGCGTCGGCCACTCTCGAAGGAGAAGAGGTTGGAGTCGTAGCCATAGCGCCGCAGGCACAGGTAGGGCCACCTGACATCGTCGCGGCGATGGGTGTGGAGGACCAGCTCGGCCTCGGTGAGCTCCATCACACCAGAGCCCAGCTCGTTACCATCGTCGTCCACGTTGATCACCTGGGGACGGCGCAGGAACACACACTTTAAATGCTTCATTTGAATCGACAAATTATATTCACATTTCATGAGATTGAAATATAGATTTTACAGCTATTCTGATGACATCATGGATGCGTGAAGCCCCGTTTCCGCCACACAGCCAAGCTCACATACGAGTTGCCAGTCAATTATTATGACTCAGAATGAATCATCATTATACTTTGCCAGGAAGCAGAGCACAGGCGGGGTGTGATAATGAGATAACACCAAGGCTTATATTCACATCTTATTGATCATTTGGGACCCTGTGAAAGGTTGACACCAGGGACATTATGGGGGAAAAAAGCCTAAAACAAAGTTCAAGTACACTGTCCATATTTTTTTTTATTGATCCTTTATTCATACCCTGTAGTTTGTTGAGTTTTTGTTTTGTTTTTTAAATGGCCTATTACCATTACCATAGGGTATCGCATTTAGTTTTTCTTCATATATATTAAGTAGGTTGATCCTGAATAGGGCATGTACATATTGGCCCAGCTCAACAAATTAGCTTGTTTTCACAATGTTCTTGTAACAAGCCACAGCAGACACCCACCTTAAATTTAGTTTGATGATTATCTGGAATTGACTCTTTCTCTGGACAGCTTAAACAGCTACCCATGGCTTCTTCAGAGCACCATCCGTTGTCTGAAACACAGGAAAGTGACGGGTTCAGTTTGACCAACCCAACGACAGGTTGAGCATCACACTGGCAGCACGGGGACCTGTTTTTCCCCCAGCGGAGGGCTCCTCACCTAGATCCAGCCCCCAGTATTCCTGGTTCCATCCTCAGAAGCTTTGCTGCACTCATGCTCTGTCAGCTTTACAAACACAAACTGCAGGCCTATAAAAGCAAAGTTAGCAATTTTAAGTTGTGGCTTGATGTAATTATTGATGATGGATAGAAACTAGCTACTGAGAATTCCTGGGACTAGCCAGCTAGACACCAACTGTCGAAATAGCATTAACACTAATGTAGTTAGCGACAAGGTTTGTTTACATTTAACAAAGGTACTGTTTGCTAGTTAAATATCACAGCACTGCTAAGTAGCAGGTAAGTCTAGCTATTGAGTAGCTGGCTAGGGGTGGTAACCAGCTAGCACTCACGCTAGCTAGACATAACATTAGCTAATTAACAGATAGCTTTCTGTTTCAATTTAAACTCATGTGGGTTCAAACAGGATATAACTTTATCAAGTCTGAGAAACCACGCTAGCAAACGTATGTTAAATAGTCACATTTTTGGTTCCAAATAGCTAGCTGACTGGTTAACTAATCGAATCTGGCCAGGTCTGCTAGCTAGAAGACAGGCTAGCTAGCTAGCTAGCAAGCAAGCAAGCTAATTAGCCAGCTAGCTGTCCGCTGGTTGAATAAGCTAACTGTAAGCTAGCTAATTAGCCAGCTAGCTACATTTCGCAACAGGGTTGCACAAACACGTTGTTACAAAATAATAATAATAGTAATAATAATAAGGAGAATAAGAATAATACTTACGCAGCACTGGTGAAATGTACAATGAAGAAGTAACAGCTCTTCCAAACTTTTCAAACGCAAAAGGATATGAACTTCGTTATGAGCTCTCGCATCCGATGCTCCCGAAGCAGCGAGCTCCCTCTAGCCTGTTAGCTCAACTCAATCACCACCATCTTTCCTCTGCTTGGCCAGAGCGCCAAAAAACAATCACAACTTCTTTCAAAGGTGGCTACCGTACATGTTTGTAGGTACAAAAGAATAAAAATCGATATAAATCCATGAATAATCCCTTAAGTTTCAATGTGGAATAAAAATGTTCGGCAAAATGTATTTTTTCCTTCCGAAAATCAAGTTTACTTTTGTCGTACCGTCTTTTCTGTCGCTAGCTCGCTTGGCTAAATCACAGCAACTTCGCTAAACTTCCGAGAGTTTGGGGGAAGAATCTCCAATGTGGTGAATGTGCGGCGCATTGCGCATGCGCGGGGCTGAGGTTTTTGGACTCGCAGGGGCCTCTCCCAAGAGACATGAATCTGCTTCTTCCTAGAGACACGAATGACTCCCTTGACATGTAATAACATGAGTAATAGAAAGTCACGATGATGTATGAACTTCAATTAATTTGCTTACTTTATTGAAACACTCAAAGAGCATATTAATGGCCACATTGTATTAAATGAAAACGGTTTGTGTTTTGATTCACAGAATCCATCATGCATTCCTTACAATTACTGTTGCAATCATGATTAAGCAGGTATGGTTTGTGGACAGCTATTATGTTATATGTAGGCTATGCACTGATAGAACCATATCTATGTATGAATACAATAATATACAAAAGCCTAATACATAAAGGCATTGCACACAAATAGGTCAAACAAATGTATACAGAATGCACATAATAACCTTTGTTTAAATCGGCTCCTTTGCATTTTCTAATTCATGTTCTTACCGATGGCTTTACAATATCTACAATACTTATCACATGTTTATCTACATAAGAGTTTTGTCACATTTTTATAAATGTAAAAAAAACTGAAAAGGTAGGCTACCAGTTATTTCTAATCAGAGGAACCATTAGCAAATTGGTTTATGGTTACTCTAGCAAATGTTTTATGAAGAAATTATAAATCTTTAATCAGTGGCCTAGTTTACAAATTATGTAATAAATCAGTGATTGACATAGCTTCAGAACAGTAATTAATACTTCACAGAACAGTAATTAATACTTCACTACTGTATGCATTTATATTAGTTTATAAACCAATACAATGAGGGCAACCAAAATATGATGTGCAACACGTTAATAGCTGAGTGATATTTGTCATGACATATCATGCCCTAACTCACTAATGACAGACACTATGAACTTTTGAATTTGAATACTGTTGAATACCTGATTCTGCAGCATATCGCATACAGAAATTTTCAATCCATCCACAGTTTCTTGGTCTGTGCTTTTTCAAATGTGCAAATATCCTAACTTGTAATAATTAACAATACTGTGTACAAAAAGCGCATTGTAAAAATATATAGCATATATACAAACATCCAAACATAAATGATTGAAGCAAGTATGTACAGTACACTTATTATTCCGTTACAGTTAAATAATATAGTTTCTAATATAATTTCCTATAGATTTATGTGATACCTGGTCGGAAAAAGTGGTAGAAAAATAAAATTGCCATATATCCCTGTAGTGCTAAACATGATACTATTTCTCACTCAGTAGTCCATACAATCTTTAACGTCTGGTGCATACCATATCTGTGGGCCAAAAGCAAAAAATGTGTGTTTACTCACTAAAATCTGCTTTTGCAGTATAAACTGTCGGCCTACGGATCGTGCAGTGTGTGTGCATGTATTTCTGTGACATTGCTGAAACTTGCTTACCTCTGTGGGGGTCAGGGTTCACATTCTCGTAGATGGGGTAGAGGGGGTTCTCCTGCTCATTGCGTAGCTTCCTGGCTCGGAGCACGTCTCTCACGCACTGGTGAAGGTAAGCGTACTGACACTGTGCAGAAAAATATCCAAACAAGTCATTACATAGAATTCAAAATAATATACCTACACACCTACATGCTGAACATGGGTGCACAAATTACACAGAAACACACACTCAAGGGCTAGGCATACCCCCGCATCCCATGAACGCACAACACCGTACTACATGATTGTCATGACCTGCTGACCCAGCTGTTTCTTACCTCAGTCTGCACCATGTGTGAGCGGTGCAGTCGCAGGTCGAAGACAGCGCCGTAGATGTCCACTGTGTCCTTGGTGTCCAGCTGCTGGAGCACTCTGTCCAGGACAATGAAGGTCCCTGTGCGGCCCACTCCGGCACTGAGAGTAGGGGGGGGGGATAGATACTGACCATTTGGACACACTAGCAACACAAACAGAGGCATCTGACTTTGAAAGCAACAACAAGCTAACTTCGGCGCTAACCTGGGATAGGTTGCTGCAAAAAGAAAAAGTTGACTAAGTTGACCTGTAACCAGATAAGTAGACATGACTCCTCGGCCCCGCCCCCTACCTGCAGTGGGCCACGGTGGCCCCAGAGCCGGGGGTCCTGTTGATGTAGTCCCTGACGGTTCTGACGAACTGGATGAGGGACTGGGTGGTCTCCGGGACCCCGTGGTCGGGCCACACCGTGTAGTGGAACTGGCGTACCACCCGTGAGTAGCTCACCTGCTCCTCCTGTACAGACACACCGGTACACATCTTTCTTTAGAACACGCCGTTTTAAAGGTCAGGGTTCATTTCACTGTAGTGCATTGTGGGGCATTACGGCTGTTGTGCTATCATTGTAATTGTTTAGCAGTGTAAATGGATGAAGGGAAGTGTAAAATGAAAGTTAGTTCAAGATGCCATCACAATTGCTATTCTAACAGAGCGTTAGGGCTTTAGACGGCCTCATGGAAGAATTGGGCCAAAGGGTCCTCAACTCACACTGCAGATCTTGAACTCCCGTATGGTCCACTCTGGTAGAACAGACTCAGACAGCATCTGGACGATCAGGTCACCGTAGTACAGAGGGTCCTGGTCAAATGGCCAGTAGTGGTCACACTTCACCTGGGTAGGACAGGGGATGGAGAAGGGTCACGGTATGTATTCATAGACCACATCAGACTACAATGTGATAGTAGCCTCAACCAAATACAGTACATTCCTTTAAATGGACAAAATGGCTGCTCTTTCTACCCACCCTGCCTTTCTCCACACACTGGGTCACCATGACGATGTTGTGGACATTCTGCTCCCACACCATCTTCCAGAAGTCGTCTTTAGTTCCTGGTAGAGGGCCCTGCGTGGCAATGTACTCCCTACGGAAGTTATTCCCCTAGAAGAGACAAGTGGTTATCATTCTTCTCTTTTGCATTGTTTTACATCCAGTAAGTGCTACTTACTGTACATAAAGTTTGTTTCTTTGATTGATTGATTGATTGATTATTAGGACTATATTGATTATTTGACTATTTTAAATAGCATTTTTTGTACAAGGTACTGTAGCATTTTCTTTTCCTCAATTGTCTAACTCACAGGAATGTAGCTGGCATTGATGTAGTCAGAGCAGGGGTCATCATCCACATAGGAGAGCTTCACGCGGGTTGAGTCATCTACACATGCAGAGGACAGTAAAGAACCAATCAAGCAACATGATAGATCAAAGATCAAATTACAGGATTTATATCTCCACAGCGATTCCCATCCTTTCTTATCCCATGCCTCCACTCACAGGGAAGGATGTTGTTGTATCTGTTCTTCCCTCTGTTCTCTGGCAGCAGCGCTGTGTCCAGGGGTTGGTTGCGTCCAACGTCTTTCAGATCCTGAAGTCATGACAGGGTTAACTGATTCCTACTCTAAACAAGCAACCTGTTTCTTCATTTGAATTTTTTCCTTTCATGAAAAGGTGGAGCACAAATAAAAAATATTCTAGCTGGAATAATGTGTGTGCTATGTACCTCGTACTCATCTGAGAGGAGATAGTTGGTGTCGGCCTGGAGTTTGGTGTAGTGAGATTCAAAGTGCATGGTCTTGATGGGGCTACAGGGTGACAACAAACCACACGCTGACGGAAACAGACTAAAGCAAAGGACAAACCAAACCATAACACACTGAGCTGGAAAAACGTAGACGTGAGCAGGGATCGTACCTGGAAATACGCCGATTACTGAAATGTAAGGGAAGGGAGTTTAAACTGTTAGCGGTTGGAAATAAGTTACAGTATAATCATGAATATCACGAATGCAGTCTTTGAACATGTTTGATTTTTTGTTTTCTTGTGTTAAAGATAACAAGAAGGCTGCTGCTCCTCCTACCCTCTGACTCCCATGTGGACTCCAGAGGCGGGCCTCTCTCTCCTCATGCTCATACGGACCACCGGGCCCTCGTGGACACTCCTACAACCCAATGAAACAGGACCCACTCCAATATGATCAAATGCGCTGAGTCACCCAAACCAGTCTACGTCATACAACACCGCTGACTCCAAAATTGGGGAATGCGGTCTCAGTCGGCTAAATAAAGGTGTGAAAACGCGAAGGTTTAGACAGATACGTACACTTTGCGAGCCTTCTGTCGCAAGATAAGCAGCGCTGTGACTCCCACCATCATGATGATGAGGAACATGCCTGCACTGATGCCCTCGATTACACCACTCAAGGGCTCTGGGAGAGATCCATAGACAAAATCTTTCAATCAATCATAACAATAACGACAACAGCAACAACAACAACATCAACAGCAACAACAACAACAACAACACCAAAAAAAATCACATTTTATTTTACGTTTTTGAAGTGACTGATCAATCATCATCCAAACCAATAATCCCATTTTAAAAAGGTGTGAGTTGAGCGCATCCTCACCAGCGTCTGTGACCAGGGGGAGGGACAGGTAGGTGTCGGTGAAGAGGGGCGGAGCGGAGCCGTTCTGCTCCTCGTCAAAGAGCTGGGTGAACGCACGCACGCTGAGCCTACGAGACAGAGACAGTCAGCACACAAACCTGGCAACCTCACCTCCTGGAATTCAGCGCCAGCATGCTGACTGATGATTGAGTTACAGAGCACTGGACGACATTAGGCCACATACTCTGTAACTTCAGAATAATAACATAATAATGAAATGGCCATAATCAGGATTTCCCTCTCAACACTGTGTGGTCAAAGCCTGAGTTAAACCTGTATCTCCTGCCTTCCAAAACCCTGTCAACCTGATTCAGGGCTGGACAGTCCTCTACACTATTACTACTACTACTACTACTATTACTACTACGACGACGACGACGACTACTACTACTACTACTACTACTACTACTACTACTACTACTACTACTACTACTACTACTACTACTACTATTACTACTACTACTACTACTACTACTACTACTACTACTACCACTACTACTACTACTACTACTACTACTACTACTACTACTACTACCACTACTACCACTACTACTACTACTAACACTACTACTATTACTACTGTACTACTACTACTACTACTACTATTACTACTACTATTACTACTACTACTACTATTACTACTACTATTACTACTACTACTACTACTACGACTACTACTACTACTACTACTACTACTACTACTACTACTACTATTACTAACCACTACTACTACTACTACTATTACTACGACTACGACTACTACTTCTACTACTACTACTATTACTACTACTACTACTACTACTACTACTACTACTACCACTACTACTACTACTACTACTACTACTACTACTACTATTACTACTACTACTACTACTACTACTACTATTACTAACCACTACTACTACTACTACTACTACCACTACTACTACTACTACTACTACTACTACTACTACTACTATTACTACTACTACTACTATTACTACTACTACTACTACTACTACTACTACGACGACTACTACTACTACTACTACTACTACTACTACTACTACTACTACTATTACTAACCACTACTACTACTACTACTACTACTACTACTACTACTACTACTACTACTACAACTACCTGTATGCAGTCTTGGGTTTGAGCGGTCCGTCACAGAAGGGGTTGGGTTCTCTGCTCTTGTCCGTCTCCTTGTCCCTGTCCGGGGTCTGTTTGAGGTCACAGGGCCCTCCCAGGTTGTCCATGCCCGTCCCCAGGAAGACCTGGAAGCTCTGCGCGCCGCTGTCCGCCCCCTCCGCACAGCGGCTGGGGAAGAAGGCGGTCTGATAGGCCGTGACGGAGCCGTTGGAGCGGTAATCCAGGTAGGAGGGCAGGGGGTGGTGCTGCACCGGCTGATGGTTCTCACTGTCTGGAGTCGGGTCACGACAACGGGAGAGGAGCGTTTAAGGATTTTGAGCCAGCTCCGGTCATTTCAGGAATTCAAAGGCGGGCAAAAACTATATTCAGTCTCAGAGCGAGTTATTAATTAAGTGTTGGGACTGTAAGACAAAAAACGTTTGGCGTGTGTGCGATGTATTGTGTGTGTGTGTGTGTGTGTGCACGTGCATGCATGCTGTATATATATATATCTGTACCTTCTGACTCTGTCACCACCACGGTGAAGAACTTCACAGCCCCGTTGACATCACTGAACCAGCTGCAGTTGAACTTGAAGGAGATTGAAGACTTGGTGACCAGAGCAGACCGCTCACTGACCCGGGTGTTGAGGGAGGGGAGGGGGGGGCCTGGGCGATGGAGGAATGGATATAGCTATAGCTATAGTACGGTATATACAGTAGGTTGATAGTACCTCTGTTTGTATTGCAATCACCTATTGACCAATAGGATAATTCTGGTGAGTCTAATCACAGTGAACGATGGTGGCAACAAGACCACGCTGGACCACGCTTTAGAGCTGGTGACTGTTGGGATGAACATCTATTTTCAACCTCAATATGACCATTCATAGTCTTATACACACTCTTGAGACAGGGCTACAGACCTGTCACTATAAATGACCATTCCAATTGTAGCGGTTGTAAAAATAACTTTAAAAGCTGGTTTGTCGTCTGACCGCATCATAATAAACCGCAGCGGCCGAGCGATCGGCTCCCTCCGTACTCACGGTCGATCATGGTGACCACGCTGTACTCGGACGCCTCGCTGGTCACGCTGTCGGAGATGGCTTTGACGGAGACGGTGTAGCGCTTGTGGGGCTCCAGCTGGGTGATGTGGTAGAGGGTGGTGTGGCGGCCGGTCCGCCGGGAGTGAACCAGCGTGCGCGAGTCCTGGTGGAGACACTCGATGGTGTAGTTGTCGTAGTCGGCCTCCGGGGGGCCCCAGGAGCAGGAGATGGAGGTGGAGTTCTGAGGACGGCAGTGGAGGCCACGGACACGCTCAGGCTCTGAGGAACGGGGGTGAACAGTAGGGGGCGCCAGAGTTAATGGCAGAACTTCTGGTGTTCGAGGATATCACGACAAAGTCCCCATGTTACATTCTAGTGAAGGGTTCCTGAGAGCCACACTGGATGTAAAGACATTTCTACTCTAGGGAAAATTCAGATTATGAACTTTGATCCTCATAGCTGAATAGAGGTCTTCTGTGATTCTGTATTCCATTGATCTCTGTGCTTAAACTGGGTCATTATACAGTACTCTACCCATAATATATACTAGGGCAACTGTGGCTCAGGAAGTAGAACGGGTCGTCCAATGATCGTAGGGTCGGTGGTTCGAATCCCACCTCCTGTCCACATGTCAGTGTCCCTGGGCAAGACGCTGAACCCCAAATTGCTCCCAATGAGCAGGCTGGCACCTTGCATAGCAGCTACCGTCATTGATGTGTGAATGTGTGAGTGAGAGGCCGTTGTAAAGCACTTTGGATAAAAGCGTTATATACTGTAAGTGCAGTCCATTTCCTATTTACCGATATAAACACATATTAGCCTCTTAATGCCCTGAAGCTCGTTTCAAAACAGAATCTCCACTGACATGTTTCATCAGTCTAGGACTGTAGGTTTAATCCCTGCTCAGGAACCCCGGCACTGAACTGAACATAGCGCCACCTACTGGTGCGGATGCTCTTGTGGATGGCCAGGCTGTAGGCAGGGCAGGCCCCGGTGGCCCCGCTGACCGCGCGGAGGTTGAAGGTGTACAGCCGGCCGGGGTACAGGCCCATCAGGATGCGGCTGCCCGAGGTACGGGTGTGGTAGGGGTTGAACACGGACAGGTGGTCCCGGGGCGCCCACTGCAGGTCAAAGTCGTCATAGTCTGAGCCTACGGGACCGCTCCAGGTCATCTCCAGGGAGGTGTTGGTGACCCCGCCGAAGGAGAACGATGTGGGGGGTTTGGGGGCTGTGGGCAGGTGTTGGTAAATACCACAAACATTTCTTATAAAATTGTGAATTCACTATATTTCACTGTCAAGTTAATTCTGAAAAAAAGTGAATTTAAAAACACTGAATTCTTTTATCAGATTCAGTGAGAGAATAGCCTACCACTCACAACTTCATAATTCCAGTCTAGCACAAAGGCTGCTAGGTAACACTTTACAATAAAGTAACATTTATAAACCCTTTATAGACTCTGTAGAACTCTTTATCGTAAAGTGTTTCCGGCTGCGACGGTATCTCACCAGTCCGGCCGTTGGCCAGGGCGCTGTTGGACAGCTCTCCGCTGCGGGTCAGTATGACGGTGTGGTAGAGGCGCCCGGGGACCAGCCGGTTGAACTGGTGCTCTCTGACCTCCGGGCCCAGCTGCTCCTCGCCCTGCTGGGACCCGTCGGGGCCGTAGAGGGACAGCAGATAGCCGCTGAGCTCCCCCGCTGCCCGCTCCCAGCTGACCAGCAGCGCCTCCGTCTTGTTCTGGTTCTGGACCTGCAGGGATGTCACTGCGGCAGGGACTGGACAGGAGAATGGTCATTATGTGCATGTGGAATGTATGAAATGCATTTCCTTGAAACACGCAGGTTGCTAACTCTTGCAAAGCTAGACATCGCAATGAAATTTATTTCGGATTGACAAAGTTTGACACTTCCTTGTATGAAGAATGCGGAACGATTAGTGACCTGAATCCTTTTTTCCACTTTTTTTCCCACACACCGGCGATCACGCCCCATCTCAGCTCCGCCCCCTGCTCCACCCCCACCCCTCCTCACCTGTCCTGGCCCCGCCCCCTGCCCTGCCCCCCCACCCCTCCTCACCTGTCCCGGCCCCGCCCCTGCCCCGCCCCCCACCCCTCCTCACCTGTCCTGGCCCCGCCCCCTGCTCCGCCCCCCCACCCCTCCTCACCTGTCCTGGCCCAGACGGCCGAGTCGTTGGTCTGCTCTCCGCTGCGGGTGAGCACCACCATCCTGTAGGGGGCGCCGGGCCTAAGGCCCCGGAAGGAGCAGTGCAGCTTGCTGGCCTGGCCGTTCTGACGGTCCTGCAGGGTGTCATCCCCGTTGTACAGGTAGAGGTCGTAGCCCTCGAACTCGCCCTCTGGTGGCGACCAGCGGAAGGTCAGGCTGGTGGTGGTGTTGGTCTGGATGGAGAGGTCGGTCACAGCTGCTGGACCTGTGGAGGGATGGCGAGAAAGCAGTCAGACTCTGTGGCTTTTTACTCCGATAGAAATGGATCAATTTACTTCACCGCTCTCAACCGATCGCTTTGGTTCTATACCTTCAATTCTATACCTTCAATTGACTCTTGACTTCATTAAGACATCTTATCTCACACTCTCCATCCAATATGTGACTATCTATTATGTATTTGTTACTAATTACTAATGGACACAATCCTTTCACAGTGACACACTCAAAGACAATCCTACACACACATGACACAACTCTCTAACGGCGTCTCTTACGCGTGCGGGCGGCGACGCTGACCCCCTCGCTGCGCTCCGCTCCGCTGGTGGTCTGGACCACCACGCGGTACCTCTTGCCCGGCGTGAGGCCGTCGAAGCGGTGCTGGGCGGAGCCGGCGGCCCGGGTGGAGTTAGCGACCAGGCCGCCCCGCTCGTCCAGCAGCTGCAGGCGGTAGCCATCGGCCACGCCCAGGGCCTCGTGCCAGCGGGCCAGCAGGGTGCAGGTGGTGTGGAGGTTGTCCACCTGCAGCCCCGTCACAGCAGAGGGCACTGTGGGGGTGGGGGGGGAGGCACGGGACAAGTTATAGAAAGACCCGGAACCCAGACGCAAATCATCGCAAAGACGGCCACGATATTAGCTCTGAATCTATGTTGTCTTCTGATGACTAAGAATAATAACACCGTGTTCACACTAGACTTCTTTTTTTTAGAAAAAGTGCTGCCTTCTGCGCCTTTTCAGCGCTTTCTGCACAAGTGTTCTGTAACCTTGCCAACGGGAATCATAGCCTACTTTCTAGCCAACGTTGACTCAACCGTTATCAAAAGCATCCTTAACGTCAACTAAATTAGTAATATTATATACGGCCTAGCCTACTATAAATTAATAGCCATCAGCTAAAATTATGGCAAATGAATTAGTACTCGCATTGGCTTTCACGTTTGAGGGGGAGGAGGAGGGTGTACCTGACCATCCGGGCGCCATTTGTGGGTACATGATATCATCCGTGGCCAACAGCAGTACGGGGCATATCACAACCTTGAATAAATGTATCGTTTGTGACTCTTTATGTCTGTATATGTCATATAACTCAGTGTAGGCTACTTTATCCATCTTTAAGTCTTTTGGGGGCGCTGGTAACTAAGTTAGGGACGGTACACATAATTCTCCTCATCCTGATTGGTCAGCTGTCAGAAAGGCGCTTGACATCACGCAGCGCTTTTCTGAAAAGTTCAACAGAATGCAACTCAAAAGGCGGCGGCAGCTGCACTTTTTAAAATGGCGGGTTAGGGTTAGGCTTTTCCCACAGGGTTGCATGTAACAAAGGCGGTGACTGTTAAAAAACTAAGTCTAGCGTGAACGCGTTGGTCTTTAGATCATAACCATAGCCGCACCGTTGTACAGAACCAGCTAATTCTAACTGAATCTGGGGGAGTTTTGTCACCGGTGCGTCCGCTGGCCGAGTTGTTGTTGTTCAGCTCCCCGCTGATGGACTGGACGGTGACGCTGTAGAGCTGACCGGGCTGCAGGGAGCCGAACGCCAGCTCGTTCAGGTGCTTGGGGACGGGCCTCACGTCCAGACGGCGGCCCTGGCGGTGCAGGGACACGGAGTAGCTGTCCACGTCACCCTGGCCCGGCGTCCAGCTGATCTTCAGCATGCTTCCCTGGCCGTTGTTGCTCACGTGGATGTTCTTGACTTTGCTGGGCACTGGTGGTAACGTGGAAGAGTGAAGTTTGCTCTATTATGTGTTGTTAATGTTGAATAACCCTACTGTAACCTGAACATTCGGCATAAAATGCGAAGCTGTGCATTAACTATCGTTCAGTTGTCATGAAACCTGGTGTACATTAAACCTGGCTGGTATCAATTACTCCGGATTGCCTGAATAAGCCTACAGTACATAACAGCCATTTTAGGAGGTACTCAAAACATCCACACACAGCCACACATTCATCATTAATTCAATATGGCGTCCAGTGTGCCAGTGGTTGTCTACCTGTCCTGTTGATTCTCTCAATGAGCTGCATCAAGAATTAAGAATGTCCTCAAAACTGTCTCTAATGTAAACACAAACACTTTGTGCACATAGCGCTTGTACTAACTAGAAATATGAAGCACAGCAAGGGGCGTTGGTCGTTTACCTGTCCTGCCCTCTATGAACTGGGCCCTCTGGTTGGGCCCGCTGAAGGTGGACACGTGGATCTTGTAGAGCCGTCCAGGGGTGAGGGAGGAGAGGACGCACCCGCCCTCGCCGCTGCCCAGGGTGATGGGCGGGAACACCTTCATGTCGTTGAAGAGGAGCTGCACCTCGTAGTGGTCCACGTCCCCCGGGGCGGCCTGCCAGGTGACCCGTAGGTCCTCCGTGCCCCTCCCGGCCAGGGACAGTGACCTCACCGCGGCAGGGACTGTGGTCAGAGACAGAGAAGGGTCAGAGGCAGGGTTAAAACCCTCTCCTACAACCTTCTGCTCAGCGGAGAGAAGACAGACGCATTACAGTACAAGAAAAATAGGCCAACGTGATTTTGAAATAGGCACTCTACTTAGTGAAATAATCACAAAGTAGAGTCTTTATTTCAGACGATTCACTGAGTCGAATCTTTATTTCAGATGATTCACTGAGTAGAATCTTTATTTCAGATGATTCACCGCGTAGAGTCTTTATTTCAGACGATTCACTGAGTTGAATCTTTATTTCAGACGATTCACTGAGTGGAATCTTTATTTCAGACGATTCACTGAGTAGAATCTTTATTTCAGACGATTCACTGAGTAGAATCTTTATTTCAGATGTCGGAGTTTATCCGCAAAAAAGACCATGAGAAATAATTGGTGTAGTTTAAACACCATGAAGACTCACTACCAGGGCTGGACTGGGACAAAAAATCGGCCCTGGCATTTTTGGCCCAGACCGGCCCACCACAATCGTCCGGACCCAGGGCTGGACTGGGTGAATATTTCCTACCGGGAAATGTAGCCCCAGTCAGGCCACTAGCCGAGCCGACGCGGTGAGATGGAACACCTTCAGTTTCGTTTTGTTGACGGGGGGGGGGGGGGGGGGTGCTTCGCGATTTGTTGAGGGGGGGGGGGGGGGGGGGGGTGCTGCTGCGCGATTTGTTGACGGGGGGGGGGGATGCTGCTGCGCGATTTCTTGACGGGGGGGGGGGGGGGGGGGGTGCTGCTGCGCGATTTGTTGACGGGGGGGGGGGATGCTGCTGCGCGATTTCTTGACGGGGGGACAGGCCAGCTGGCTCTCTAACGGCCCACGCAAATGACACCTGAAACTAACAGAGGGAGGGGTGGGGCCTACATATGATTGGGCCAGCCCAGTGTCAGTATAGAAAATGGACCAATGGGCCGCTGTCCCTGCTCTATGGGCCGTTCGTTAGCTCTTTTTTTTTTTAGATCGGCCCACAAGTAGGTCCGGCCCACCGGGCATTTGCCCGGTACGCCACATGGCCAGTCCGGCCCTGCTCACTACCCACGATATGCTCTCAATGAACTTCAAGGACGTCAGAACATCTGTTTGGAACAGAAACGAGGGAAGTAAACGCCACGAGTCTCACTCACAGGTCCGCCCGTCCGTGGAGGCGCTTGTCTCGTACTGGCCGCTCCAGGTGCTGACCACCACCGTGTACAGCCTGCCCGGCGCCAGGCCCATGAACACGCACTCGTTCTGCGTCTTGACCACCGTCTTGTTCTGGTGGAAGATGTTGTTGTGCTTGATGACCACCTGGTAGTAGTCGAAGTCCCCGGCCGCATGCCGCCAGTACACCTTCAGGTAGTCGTCCCGGGCAGAGTGGACGGCTGTGGGGGTCTGGACGCTGGCCGGCTCTGGAGGGGGAAGAGACGTTGAGGTGGATGAAGTTGTGTGTGGATTCATCGAATGATTACTTTATAAAAGCGAAAATGAAAAAGAACGGTCTCGCACACTGCTGGACTCCATAGTTACGGCATTTATTGTACCAGAATCAAAAAATGTGTGACGTTTCGAGCAACGCTCTTCATCAGAGTGTCTGACTCTGTTCTTTTTCATATTGATATCGCTCGTTTCGGCTTGGCACCTGCCCTGTTTTTGGTTTATGGATGTGCATGTGCCACTTTATTTAGTATTTACTTTATAAAAGCATCTATAATGTCGTTTGTGTCTTTTCTTTTTTCGGACAATCATCACCACTGCATTTACTTCCGAGGTTCAGGACTCAGAATCATTTTCATGCAAGTCCATCAACGCAAGACTGCAGCAATGATTGCTTCAGTTTCATTCCCACTCGCTAAATGCAGAGGACATACAGCACGTCAGACAGGAAGTGGACCTACGTGTGCGCTCCTGCACAAGCGTGTGGTTCTCGTAGGCTCCGCTGCGGGAGGTGATGGAGATGTTGTAGAGACGCCCCGACACCAGAGAGTTGAAGGAACATTCGGGGCTGGACCTGGGCTGGACTTTGGTTGTGCGCACCGTCTTCTCCCGGTCCCTCAGGGTCACCAGGTAGTGGTCCACGTCACCCGGGGCCGGGCGCCACGACACGCTGAGGTAGTCCATGCGACCGTTGTTGGTGACGGTGACTTCGGCGACAGCGGCAGGGACTGTGGTGGGGTGGGGGTGCAGGGGGGGGTGGAGAGAGAAGCACAGTTCATTTTTGAAGTCCAACAACTTTGCGGTCGGACGTACGTCCACTTACAAACGCCAAATCAAAAACGTCACAAATGTCCACGTTCCTCCACCACCGCAATCATGTCCACGCTCACTCGAAGTGCGAAACTACGCTGCCTGAATGCTCCCCGACATCAAATCCTCTGACCACATTGCATCCACTCCCATCAAACTCCACCGGCCTTCCCATGTACGGAAGGTCCCTGACGCACCTCCAAGGTAACCCCCCCCCCTCCCCCCCTCACACTCCCTGAGATCCTCCCCAGCTGGTCCACTCACCATCCTCCTTGTTGACCTCTGCCCTCTGGGCGACAGAACATTCAGTTGCACACTACCTTAGAACTATCTCCACTACACACATCCGACTCTGACATCTTACCTAATTCCTTTCAATGGCTTTTTATCTCATTGTACTGTTATCCTCTGATCTAAGGCAACCTTTGGTGGCTCATTTGATGAAAGGATATTATTTCCTCAAAGACGAAGTAACAGGGCAAGGCAGGCCAGTCAGAGAGGCCACCAGGAGGCCTATAGTAGCTGTGAAGGAGTTGACATGGGAGAAACTGTGCATGAGACAACAACAGTTCACAAACCTGGGCTGGGCTGTATGGGAGAGTGGCAAGAAGAAAGCCTGTGTTGAAAACAACTCAATGAGACCTCACTTCCTGTTTACGTGGCGTTGTGTTGATGTTGAGTGGTGGCCATGTTAAATTGTGCCCATTCACCCTCATCGAGCATGCATATTAAGTAGAATGTCAAAGGGATGATGCGTTATTGAGACCTCACTTCCTGATTACGCCACGTTGGGTTGACAAAGAGTGGCGTCCATGTTAATTTGTGCCTACTGACTCTTAATGTGCCCTGACACGGAACGTGATAGCATTAATGAGGCAATCTGTAAACTCTAGAGTCTTTCTTAGTCTCAATCTGACACCGTTGCTCTCTGTGCTGCGTGCCACTCACTCTGCCTGCAGTCAATAACGCACAGAGGGACAGAGGGAGGGACAAAGAGACAAACCCTAGTATAGACTGTTGGGCTCCGCCCATCAGCCAGAAAGGTCAATGTCCTGGAATGGCCCAGTCAAAGCCCAGACCTCAATCCAAATGAGAATCTGTGGCAAGACATAAAAATTGCTGTTCACCAACGGCACCCATTCAACTTGATGAAGCCTGAGCAACTTTGCAAAGAAGAATGGGCGACTATTGCAGATGCGCAAAGCTGAGACTTACCCACACAGACTTAACTACAGTCGAAAGTGCTTCTATCAAGCAGTAAATTGGGGGGAGGGGGGTGAACACTTATGGAATCCATTATTTTCTGTTTTTTATTTGTAATTAATTTAAGAGACGATTTGTTTTTCACTTTGACATTATAGAGTACTTTGTGTTTATGAGTGACAAAACCCCCAAATGAAATCACTTTGATTCCATGTTACAGTATAACACAATAAAATATTAAAGTAATTACTGAAAACTTTCCTTCGTTCCTTTGATCACAAGAATCTACTCCAACATTTTTTCTTAAATATTTCACCCTATGGTACGTTATGGCCTAGAAACAACAATACAAAACACAACCCGTCCTCTTCCCCTTTCCAACGGGAAGTCTTTGAAAGAAAGACCTTGACATTTTTGTGGTGTAGTCTGCGCTTCCTGAAAATTCCAAGCGAATTCCTGCCGCATCAGATAAGAGCAAATATTGAAAAACATCCTCCTGTCAGTCTCAGATACAAAGAGCTGTTTACACTCAGTCTGACTCTGTCAGTTACCACGGCGATGGAACGATCGGGTCAGGATGAGTATAAGGACATGACATAATCTTTGGTAGTGGTGCTCATGAGAACACAAACCACAAAAAGAAGAACTGAAGTATATCTTCTTAATTTAAATGTGATTTAAATTAAGAAATACTTCAGTTCTTCTTTTCGCAAAGAATATTGCAAACAATAATCTCTTGCCAGTCTGATGTCACTGTCTATTAATTAACTTTGGTAAATATTCAAATAAACAGACACAATTGATTAGTCTACAATAAACACAGGCACATCAAATGAATCCATGACAGCCTTTTCTCCCAAAACGCTCAAAATGACCACAAGAAACAAAAACACAAAAAAGCAGTCGTACCAGTGCGTCCCTCGGCCCAGGTCTGTCTGGAGGACTGCCCCGCCCTGACCGTGGTCACCACCACCTTGTAGAGGGCGCCGGGCCTCAGGCCCAGGAAGCTGTAGGCGGTGGTGCGGGCCGCCACGCTCTCGTTCTTGATGATGCTGCTGTCGTGGACCAGCAGCACGCGGTACGAGTCCAGCTGTCCGGCGGCGCGCTCCCACTCGGTCTGCAGGCTGTCGGTGCTGCCCGCGTTGCTGACCCGCAGCCTGGTCACCTGCGCCGGCGCTGACCGGCCAGAGAGACAGACGGTCCATCACTCACGCAGTGTCTCAGGCACTTTGCAACATAGTTTCAGAAAAGTGATTCACTGTTAAAATGACTATTGTTTATTATCATCACAGTCATTGAGACTGTTGAGCGACCATAAAAAGTAATTGAGACTGTTGAGCAACCATAGTGAGACCATAAAAAGAGATGATTAGACAAAAAGACCATATATGGTCATGGGTAGACCAGACAATATTGACTGGTACAACAGCGAGACACGTCAGAGTCATGAGAGTAACCACCACAGCTTTCCAGGCATTTTGTATCTCTTCCTCCTTTCTGGTAATTTGGCCGTGAGTAACACCACATGAGGAAGCCGACTGTGAGCAGTACGGTGTGATAACACTGAATAAACGCTGCTTCCCACCACGAGAAGCATTACAATCCTAAAGAAAGAACGGTCGGAAAAACAAATACTTCACATCATCAAGAGCCGCTTCCCAGAATCAACGACTCACTGGTTCGTCCAATCACAGACGCCGAGCTGCTGAGGTTGCCGCTTTTGGTCGTCACGGTGACGGTGTACTGGCGTCCGGGCATGAGGACGTTGAACGTGCACTCCCTGGCCTCCCAGGACAGCGCCCTCTTCTGGGCGGCGGCGGCGTCCGCATCCCTCGGCGTGAGGACCACGGCGTAGCTGTCCCACTCTCCCACGGGACGAGTCCACAGGACACTCAGGGACGTCTCGTCACTGTGACGGACGGTCAGCTGCTGGACAGTCCTGGGAGCTGGGCAGGGAGGGACAGAGGGAGAGAGAGATGGAGAGATAGAGAAAGAGAGAGAGAAAGAGAGTGAGAGAGAGGATGAGATTGAGGTTTTGGTGGGGAGGGGGGTAAAGAGTATGAAAAAAAAGAGAGAAGCAAAATTATTGATACCAGTACCAAACTCCACCTATTAACTGATTCTACCGACAATTAAGCCCAACTTGAAATAAACATGTGACATAGCGTGATTAATTGACTTACCAAGTCTTCCCTGGCAGTGTGCTGAATTGCTGAAAGCATCACTCTGCACGCTGACCTCAGCCCTGTACGGTCTCCCAGGTACCAGGCCCGGTCCGGAGAATGAGTGCTGTCTGACCTGCTTGCTGACCGTCTGGTTCACTAGAGCCACTGTGCTGTTCCACAGCAGGACGCGGTAGTTCTCCCACTGGCCTCTGGGGGGCGACCAGGTCATTCTCAGGGTTCTGCCGTCGCTGTGGCCTACCATGACGAGCTGGCCCACCTTGTCTGGCACTGGCCAGGGAAGAGAGAGAGAGAGAGAGAGAGAGAGGGGGGGGCGGGGGGTTAAGAGAGATTCATGGAGGGAAACATAGTGAGTATGGTGTACTCACCCAGATAGCAAGCGGATCTGGGCCATATACAGGCCAGATCTGGCCCTTGTGGCTTAGTTCTGGCCCCTATATGGCCCAGAATCATTACACATCCGCTTGCTATCTGGGCAGTAAGAGTATCAACTTGTGACAAGGCTGTGACACACTGCATCAAGACGTTTTCAGGCTCAATCACTCTCACCTAACGATTTAAATCGACATATTGTATTTGCAGACATTTTTGAGCACACTGAAAAGTGATTTATTCATTCATTGTATCGTCAATAATATATCTAATTATATGTGAAGTGAGTTGACGTTGAAAGATCTACCTGTTCTGCCAGTGACCTTCGCCTCCGTCCTAAGCTCTCCGACCTTTGACCTCACAGACACCTGATAGGCCCGCCCGGGGGTCAGGCTCTTGAACACCACTGCAGTGACGTTAGGCAGCAGCTGACGGTCCTGATTGGCTGATCCCAGAGCAGACAGAGTGACCAAGTAAGCGTCCACGCCCCCCCTGGCTTTGACCCAGGAGGCCCTTAGCGTGTCCATGCTGCCGTTGTTGTCCAATCGCAGGTCTGATACCGCCCCAGGAACTACAGAGAGGAGGAAGTCGAGAGGAAATTGACACTGATATTTGGCCATAGATGTTGCTATCAGTTCCTTGCACTGGGTTCAAAACATGTCTTCATACTGCCTCTGCATAGACTGGTCTTGTGATGATCCATTTAAAAATGGCTGATTTTCATAAACGAGTTCATAAAGTACATTCATTCTGAGAGATTATTTTTTTAAATTGAGAAACAGAGGAATCCTTGTAAGATTTATACCCCATCCTGTAACTGTTATCAGGTTCCCGTTAATCTTGACCATAGATGCAGACGTATTGTGTTGAAGCAGAATAGAGCTGATAGAAGGGCGTCTAGCAGGCTTTGATCAGCCAGCCCGCTGCAGAGAAGAGGAAGGGTGGAGTGGAGAAGCCCAAAATATCCTGGAAACAACGACATGGAGCACGGCTACAATTGTGTGTGTGTGTGTGTGTGTGTGTGTGTGAGAGAGAGAGAGAGAGAGAGAGAGAGAGAGAGAGGGTGTAGTATTGGAAAATACAACAAAGAGCCCCAAAGTGAGCCAACTGTTTGAGAAACACTACAATATCCAGTGATCAATCATACTAGAAGCCAGAGACCCCCTCCTGCATATAAACCTGGACCTTTCTTAGTACAAACTGAAGCAGAAATGGCCTGGTTGAACCCAGGCCGACAGAATACCAATTACAAAAAACACTAAATACCAAACTATTATGATTTAGCACTTTGTGATAACTGGACTATTCAATCCAATAGAACACAATAGTACAATGTGGCGGCCTAGTCGGTAATAACCCAGATGGACGAACCGAGACCCGGTTACCTGTGACTGCTTGTTGGGACACGGCACTCTGCAGACCCACGGCCTCTGTCACCACCGTGACGTTGTACAGGGTCCCGGGCAGCAGGTCACCGAGGAGGCAAGAGGTAACCCCGGCCTTCGCAGTAACGTTCCTGACCAGGCCGCCCCGGTCTCTCAGCAGCACCCAGAAACGCTCTCTCCTGCCTGGGCCGGGCTGCCAGGAAACACTGAGGCTGCTGGAAGAGGCCGAAACCTGGAGGCCCCAGACCGACGAAGGAGCTGCAGGGGATAGAGACAAGATGGTCGCCACAATGGATACTTGACCTGGGTGGTCATGTAGGAACCTTCCCCTTATCAACGGCTGTAGGTTTAGCATCTATACAGGCCTATCAAAACATAGAGGGCCGAGATTACTCAGACGTGAATCCCGTAACACATATATTTATTTTATTGAAAGCGGGATCAGTTCTCCCAGGTACTTCTACTTGACAATGTGGTGCTGTTATTGTCTTTAAGTATGTGCGTTCATCTGCGGTTGCATCCTGTGTACATGTACACACTCACACTCTCAACAATACGTTACTACGGTTGAGCAGCAGCAAGTTGGTCCTAGCGTGGACATCTAGACAACCATGCAGGGACACACTGTCACTGTGGTCATGTGACGGGCGGAATTCAAAACTGCCAACATTCTGAAACCCAAACCTCTACGACTAGTCTTAAGAGGAACCAAGGGACTGAGGATGATATGTGGCCGTATCAAGTCCCAGGCAGAGCTACTCTGCGGACGGTCGAGTGTTATTTGAGGAGCAGCCGTTTGTCAGGCGAATCAGTCGATCTGCATGGCGACAGTTAAACGGTTTCACGTCACCTGTGGCTGCCGTGGCCAGCACCGGCGGGGCGGTCTTGTTCCCGGCGCTCGCCGCCAGACTGAGGGAGTACAGGGTGCCGGGGACGAGGGCGGTGAAGCCGGACTGGGGGGCAGCGGTGCCCATGATGCGCGTGCTCCGGGGGGCGCCGCCGAGGGCGTCCCGCAGGGTCAGCTCATACCAGTCCACGTGCCCGGGGGAGCGGGGCCACGACACCCGCAGGCCGGAGGCGCCGGTCTGAGACGCCTGAGCCACACCCTTATAGCTCGGGGCCCGGGCCCGGTCCGGTAGGACGACCAACATGGCTGGCCCCACCGGGTCTGAGAGAGAGAGAGAGAGAGAGAGAGAGAGAGAGAGAGAGAGAGACAAAGAGAGAGAGAGACAGAGAGAGAGAGAGAGAGAGAGAGACAGAGAGAGACAGAGAGAGAGAGAGATAGAGAGAGAGAGAGAGAGAGGAAGAAAGAGACGTAATTTCAGCAGAAATTGAGCCAAACGACCTTTAAGCTTCACCTACACCTCGAAAGTGAGAAATATTCTGTGGAATATTCAGTGGAAAGCACAGCGCATATCTGCACCTTGATAAGATTATGTAAATCTCAATTAACCATTTTCAGTGTTACAAAAGTGTAAGTAGAGCTTCCTGTCTTTGTGCTTCTCCCGAAGGCCACTGGTGGCAGCGATGCAGGGAGCTGATACGATTGTTTTGGTTTCTTAAAGAATGCGCCGTTCTTTTTGCGAGACCTGTGTGGGTCTGGAGTGAGAGCGCGGAGAGCCTGGACAGGAAACGACAGAAACAAAGCCAACATGGAGAGGAACAGAGGAGGACGAGGGGGCAAGCCCCCCCCCCCCCCCCCCCACACACACACACACAGCTCAGTATTGAGCTTTGACCCTTTCTTAATAATGGCTTCCTCCCTAGGGCCCGTAGGAATCACGTTGGCTGCTCAGCACAACACCAAAGGACAATGTTCGGTCCTGGGGACACACAGTAGGGGGTCGCTGAACGCCGCTGCATATGATGGCATCCTAACTCTATGAGCCTATGTGGTATCTGATAAATGCACCAAAGATGTTATTCCACTCCAAGAGAGAAGGTAAAATTGATAGTGTTCATCCTGGCAATCAGCAACAAATTACCCAGGAAATTACGAGTCCCGCTTTCTAGGACGACCAACAAAATCTTGAGGCACTTTGACTGCAATGTTCTTGAGTGCACTCTTAATCTAATCTATCTGTCCTGCGAAAACAAAGAGCTTGTCGGTTGGGGGCCTGGCGTATCCGTTAGTACAGAGGAACAATGTGGGTCGGGAAGTGGCTCTGGGGAGCAGCGATATCTGTCTGGAAACAAACACTTCAGATTAGAGGCTGGGGCATTGTTATTGACCTCTGCTTTCTTAGAGGCTGTGGCATTGTTATTGACCTCTGCTCTCTTACATCCTGGGACGGTTGGGGCAGCAGCGTGCTCTGGGGCTTTAACAGATCAGCGGCCAGAGAGGTGGCTGCTGGGAAGACTTCCTTGGCAGGACGCATCAAGGTTGTGGCCTTGACAATGTGCAAGGGATGTAAAGAGTGTAGGTGGATTGTAGTGGGGAAAAGGTAGAAGGACTGTAGTTGGATTGGCACGTGTCACATTTATAGATATGCTTTCTTTATAAATGATCTATTCCATACACAGACAGTTTCTAATGGTTAGATCATCATAATAGTCCTAAAATATAGGCTACAGTCAGTACATATTTTAAAATGGATAGGCTATCATACTTTTATTATGTCCATGATTACAAATGGAAAAATGTAATAACATGTCTTATAGTCTTATAACGGCTTCATAATGGTTTAATAAAGCATTATAAACTATTTTTAAGGCCCATATATATACATTACTTTGGCTTAGGCCTATTGATGATTTATAAATATACTCTTAAAATGATTTCTGAACCTTATAAACCTTATAATAGACCACAGGCAGACTACTTAAACAAATACTTTTCAGAGCAGACTTAACTGACTTAACTTTTACAATGTGCTGCAAACTGCCATCACATTTAGCCTTTACCAAATATTGAAATGTTGGATGTCACTCACACTGAGCGATGCCTGGCCACTGTCTTACTATTCACTCTCAAAAAACCACTGTCAAACCTGGACGAACATCAGGCTTGGAAGAGCTCTCAAAAAGATTGTCCTTCATAACCTGGCATTAACATCCTGTAAATCTCAGTGATTTAATAATTATTTAAAACTTTACTTTGTTTACGTAAGAAATTATGGCTATATTAATGTCTAAAGTGTTAGAATCACCTTTACAGTAAATTCACATGCTATGTAAATCTTTTTTGGAAACCATATAGCCTAATTGTTGTGAGATACTGTATTTGAAAGATACATTTCTTTTTGCCTATGGACTAAATTAAAATTAATTTAGAGAAATACATTTTAATGAAATTCATACTTTATGATAAATAATAGATAATTATTTCACGTTTACCTGTGCGCAGTGAGACATTGGCCATCTCTCCATCAGTCTTGGACATCACTCCCAAATGATGCAAAGTTCCAGGTTCCAAATCCCTTATCTGGCAGATGTACACGTTTCTGTATTCTCCATACTGGTCACAATCCCTTATATCAGAACGGCTATTTTCCAAAAACACTGTGAAGTTGCATGCCTCTCCAGTTGTGGTGAATTTGAGTACAATAGAATCCGAACTGGCGCTGGTCTCTGTCAGGTTGACTGAACATTTTACAGCTTCTGTAGTCTCAATCTGGGGGAAACAAAAGTAACAGATTAGTGATGAATTCTAGAAAACTACTGAAGGAAACACATGAAGCATATTATCTAAATATAAATCTCATAAATAAGGCTACTCACCTTGATATAGCTCCACATTAAACAAAGTATTGCATATCTAAACATTGCGGTCGTTGGTTTAAATCTGTCCGTTTAATAAATAATACAAAAAATATAACGTATATTCCAAAGTTTTTTGTCATAATCAGTCTATAAAAAAAGCAACATGGATTTGAGTGTTTCACATCATGTCATGGTGGCTATGGCAGGCGTAGCAGCCTAGAACAAAGCCTGGCAGCGCGTGGGCACTTTGTGCCAAGTTGACGCATCGTCGCGGACACAAAGTCTCCCCTTCTTCCAAGGTCGCGCCATCAGAGACATGCAATCACTGCTATGCTTAATCAGCCTGTACTATCACCTGCTGCAGTCGAGCCAGACACAGACCAGTCACACATGCTTCTAGTATTAAAAAAAAGAGGAAAAAATACCATTAAACGCCATGAGAATGACTGAGGCAAAAAAAATAATGCCTAGAAAATCCACATCCAATCCCAGAGCCTCAGACCTCAGAATTTCAATAGTGGCTCTTAAAGTAGTTGATATCAAACGCCCACATTTCTCAAAGGAATCTTGGTCTTTAACTTTCACTTGAGTCTGAGACAGAAGCACCTCAGGCAGTCTCCCTGCTCCCCCCCACCCCCCCCCCCCTCTCCCATCACCCCTCCCTTCTTTCCTTCCTGCCTGCCGTGGACTTTCTCTGGTGACCTTTAGGATCAGACTGACCACAAGCCAGGAGGTGGCATGAACTATTGTGAATGTACACATTTCTGAAAATGTTATTGTTAATGTAACCTGACAACTGATAATTAGGTAATAAAAGCCTGCACATGAAGTATTGTGTGCAAACTGTAAAGTATTCTGTGAAAACTGTAAAAAGTGTTGTTGTTATTATTGTTGTTATTATTGTGCAATTAACAATCTATTAACATTATATTATTGAATATCAGATTGCTTCATGTTAAAGGTGTGCTATTTTGGACATTTAGCCCTATTTGTGTTCTGTCTACCATGAACCTGAAACATAGAGACCGTAATTCCATTGATTGTTCTAGTACTGAGCTAGCTGCAGTTTTAACATAGGCTCTCACTGGGCTACAATGGAAGTCAATGGGGCACCCGTAAATGCGTTGGAAAAACTATGATAAATGTTTTTTTCCTAGATGGGAAGCACAGGGTTTAATCTTACCAGTCTCAGTATGCTCTCCCATGAAATATACCAATCAATGTGCAATCCGAATATGTTTACGTCCTACATTCCCCTGGTGCTTGTTTTCACTGAATATCAATCATAGTTTTTTCAACGCAGTTACGGGTGCCCCATTGACTTCCTTTGCAGCCCCAAAAAAACTGCAGCTAGCTCAATACTGGAACAATCGGTAAAATCTCTATGTTTTAGGTTCATGGTAGACAGACCACAAATAAGGCTAAATGACCAAAATAGCACACTACCCCTTAAAAAAAATGTGTGGTATAAAACATGATTCCCTCATAATGTAACAAAGTGGGATTGTGTGTCTGGTAACCTACCACTGTATACAATTTTGAAAAGAACACTCTCACTCTCACTCTAAACTCTCAAGGAAGTTATCCATCTTACCTGGGGGGTGGTGGTCAATTCCGTTGTAGTTGGCAATATAGTTGTTGTTGATGTGGTCGTTGGGGTGGTGGGTGGAACCGTGGTTGTTGTGGGTGTGGTCATTGGGGTGGTGGGTGGAACCGTGGTAGTTGTGGGTGTGGTCGTTGGGGTGGTGGGTGGAGCCGTGGTAGTTGTGGGTGTGGTCGTTGGGGTGGTGGGTGGAGCCGTGGTTGTTGTGGGTGTGGTCGTTGGGGTGGTGGGTGGAGCCGTGGTTGTTGTGGGTGTGGTCGTTGGGGTGGTGGGTGGAGCCGTGGTTGTTGTGGGTGTGGTCGTTGGGGTGGTGGGTGGAACCGTGGTAGTTGTGGGTGTGGTCGTTCGAGTGGTGGGTGGAACCGTGGTAGTTGTGGGTGTGGTCGTTGGGGTGGTGGGTGGAACCGTGGTAGTTGTGGGTGTGGTCGTTGGGGTGGTGGTTGGAACCGTGGTAGTTGTGGGTGTGGTCGTTGGGGTGGTGGGTGGAACCGTGGTTGTTGTGGGTGTGGTCATTGGGGTGGTGGGTGGAACCGTGGTAGTTGTGGGTGTGGTCGTTGGGGTGGTGGGTGGAGCCATGGTAGTTGTGGGTGTGGTCGTTGGGGTGGTGGGTGGAGCCGTGGTTGTTGTGGGTGTGGTCGTTGTGGTGGTGGGTGGAACCGTGGTTGTTTTGGGTGTGGTCGTTGGGGTGGTGGGTGGAACCGTGGTTGTTGTGGGTGTGGTCGTTGGGGTGGTGGGTGGAACCGTGGTAGTTGTGGGTGGAACCGTGGTTGTTGTGGAAGGAGCTGTGGTGGTAGTTGTGGATGTGGTCATTGGGGTGGTGGGTGGAGCCGTGGTTGTTGTGGTTATGGTCATTGGGGTGGTGGGTGGAACCGTGGCTGTTGTAGGTGGAGCCGTGGTTGTTGTGGGTGGAGCCGTGGTTGTTGTGGGTGGAGCTGTGGAAGTTGTGGGTGTGGCCATTGAGGTGGTGGGTGCTGCCTTTGGAGCTGTGGGGCTGGTTGTAATAGTGGTCGAGGGCGGGGTTGTTGAAGTGGTTGGAGCATTAGGAATTGTGGGTGGAGTTGAAGGGGTTGTGGGTATGGGCATTGTTGCTGAAGTGGTTGGAGCATTAGGAGTTGTGTGTGGGGTTAAAGAGGTTGTGGGTATGGGCGGGGTTACTGAAGTGGTTGGAGCATTAGGAGTTGTGGATGGAGTTGAAGGGGTTGTGGGTATGGGCGGGGTTGTTGAAGTGGTTGGAGCATTAGGAGTTGTGGGTGGAGTTGAAGGGGTTGTGAGTATGGGCGGGGTTGTTGAAGTGGTTGGAGCATTAGGAGTTGTGGGTGGAGTTGAAGGGGTTGTGGGTATGGGCGGGGTTGTTGAAGTGGTTGGAGCATTAGGAGTTGTGGGTGGAGTTGAAGGGGTTGTGGGTATGGGCGGGGTTGCTGAAGTGGTTGGAGCATTAGGAGTTGTGGGTGGAGTTGAAGGGGTTGTGGGTATGGGCGGGGTTGTTGTAGGTGAGACTGTGCTAGTTGTAGGTGGAGGATTGGTGGCTGAGGTTGGCGTTACTCTCATTGTGGGTTCAACTGTCATTTTTATTGTCCAGGCTATGGAGGGAGTCGTAGGTGCAGCGGTGGAGGTCTGCACTGTTGTACTTGCTGGTGGAGCTACGGTCATTTTGGATGGTACCATAGCAGTTGTGGGTAGAACTGCGGTTTGTGCGGTAGCAGGATCAGCGTCAGGGCTGGACAGAGCAACAGTAGCTGTGCCGTCTGCATCCGAAGTCACGGATAAGCCCTCAGACGTCGCTGCTGAGTCTGTCTTCGTGCCGGTGTTGGGCACTGAGGAAGTTGTAGAGGAAACCACGGTCCCAGTGGTGGCTGCAGTTGACACCAGCTTATCTGCGTCAGGGCTGCTGGGATTGGCTTGGTCTGTCCAGGTCGTCTGGACTTGGTCTGTCTGGGCTTCGTCCCCCGACTCCAGGGCGTCCGCGGTGGCGTCACTTGCTGATAGGTCCGTCTCGGAGTCAGCCGTGGACACAGGGGGGCTGGATGAAATGACACGGACGTCGTTTAGGCCCGACCCGTAGGTGACACCGGTCGAGATTTCGGGATCAAACCCCGTGGTAGCCATCCTTCTTGTCCGTGTCCTTATTACGTCGTTTCTGTGGGTGGCAACCTTGCTAGTAGACGTTCCAGGGTTCCTGGATGTTGAGATCGGTTGTGTAGTCCTTTGGGTCCTCGTTGTATCTGATGACTGAGTGTTAAGGACTGTTATTAGGGGTGTTCTCACAGCATGGAGACTGGTCATGGATGACAGAGTGTTAAGGACTGTTATTGGGGGTGTTCTCACAGCATGGAGACTGGTCATGGATGACAGAGTGTTAAGGACTGTTATTGGGGGTGTTCTCACAGCATGGAGACTGGTCATGGGTGACAGAGTGTTAAAGTCTGTTATTGGGGGTGTTCTCACAGCATGGAGACTGGTCATGGATGACAGAGTGTTAAGGTCTGTTATTGGGGGTGTTCTCACAGCATGGAGACTGGTCATGGGTGACAGAGTGTTAAAGTCTGTTATTGGGGGTGTTCTCACAGCATGGAGACTGGTCATGGGTGACAGAGTGTTAAGGTCTGTTATTGGGGGTGTTCTCACAGCATGGAGACTGGTCATGGGTGACAGAGTGTTAAAGTCTGTTATTGGGGGTGTTCTCACAGCATGGAGACTGGTCATGGATGACAGCGTGTTAAGGTCTGTTATTGGGGGTGTTCTCACAGCATGGAGACTGGTCATGGATGACTGAGTGTTAAGGACTGTTATTGGGGGTGTTCTCACAGCATGGAGACTGGTCATGGATGACAGAGTGTTAAGGTCTGTTATTGGGGGTGTTCTCACAGCATGGAGACTGGTCATGGATGACTGAGTGTTAAGGACTGTTATTGGGGGTGTTCTCACAGCATGGAGACTGGTCATGGATGACAGAGTGTTAAGGTCTGTTATTGGGGGTGTTCTCACAGCATGGAGACTGGTCATGGGTGACAGAGTGTTAAGGTCTGTTATTGGGGGTGTTCTCACAGCATGGAGACTGGTCCTGGATGACAGCGTGTTAAGGACTGTTATTGGGGGTGTTCTCACAGCATGGTGACTGGTCATGGATGACAGAGTGTTAAGGTCTGTTATTGGGGGTGTTCTCACAGCATGGAGACTGGTCATGGCCACAGGCTTGTGTGTCGACGCATGTATTGTGGAGGCCGAGATTGTAGTTGGATCTGGAAAAATGGATGCAGAATCAATTACTTGAAATGCCGATTCTACACAATTTACTATACTGTACTATCATATCTTGAGGAATATGCTAGAATATGTAAATTGAACAACTACACTTTAACCAGAAATCTGAACCTTTTTACACTGATATGCAGAAAAAATGCAGCATCCCACATTGCTAGTGCTGCATACTTCTGAGATATTCAGAATATGTTCCTCAGTTCCAGAGAACAGTAGCCTAGTAGTAGTAGTAGTAGTAGTAGTAGTAGTAGTAGTAGACCAAAACTCTCACAGCCTAATCATATGGTAACAGGTGGCTTATTACTACGCCATCCTGTTTTTCATGTCTATAATGATTGATGTTGATTGTTTATTGAATGCAATGGATCCCTATTAGCGGACGCCCTGGCGACAGTTAATCTTCTGGGGTCCATAATCTTCTTGGGGTCCATGTGAGTCATGTTTATATCATGTTGATCCGACACATGGGGTAAAGAGCCTATCACAACCAAAGCTCTCATGTGTCCCTTGAATGGCCAACTTTCACAGGAAGAACACGGCTGACGTTCTTCCCGAGTGAGGACGGCGGATAGAACACTTTGACAACAATGTGCAGGAAAGTCCCTATCAAGAGTGTCATCCTCCGGTTTCCTCAGTACACACCAATGTTAGATAAGCTACATATCAGTGCTACAAGTACATAAAATTCAGTTTAAATTGCGTGGGGGGAATAAATAATCCAGCAAACACATTTATAAGAAACAGGCCAGTCAATGAGCTTACCTTTACGCGAGCATAAAGATGTCATCAATTCATTCCCGCCGGTATCAACTTCATACCTCGTCCAATTCGAATACCTCGAGTCTCCTCGAATCACAAGATGTATACCTTGTTTCTTTAGGTACATTTGCTTGTCCGCTAGTCCGAAAGTCCCTTTGGTGTCGTAGCATTTCCAGGCAGGTGCGTTGGTGCAGTCGCTGAGCGCGGCCAGGCGCGCGTGCCGGGGTATCGCGCTGTTGCGGTTGACCCATAGACACTTGGAGGAGTGTTCATGGTACAACTTCATGTCGTGCGTCCATTGCCATTGTTGATCGAAGTTGGTCAAACTGCATTGACCAAGAACGGCAGTCGTTTTGTGTGTCGTCAGGCACAATTTCTTGGGTGCCTGCATAATGAGGAATCCCGCTGGAAATACAAATGTACTCTATTAATATTAATAGGGATCAAGTGATGAGAACTTGACAATTAACCAATAGCCTATTGACCTATTATCTTGACCACTTTCGTGTCTAAGACGATTTCCTGACTGTAAAAATCACTGCCCTACAATTCTATCAAAATGAAGCGGGATATCGTTGAAAAGTAGTCTACCCCTATTGCACCATTTAGGCAGGACAATTAAAGTAAACTTTAAAGTAGGCTGAATTTGTATAATCAATGTTAAAATAGAAAAAGAAAATAGATCGCCTTAGCTATTATTACTATGATTATGGTGAACCCAAAATATCCTTTCCAAATATTTTGCAGAACTAAAAATCGTTGCTTGACGCTTCAGATAAGGATGAACACTTCAGTTTCCGTTGACTTTCTTTAGCAGTTAATCATTCGTTTCTAGTCGTCAACACGTTAACAAATCAATACCTCGCAAAATGCAATAGAACTTACTTGTTGAAGAGAACCGTAGAAAGATAAATATAACGAAAAACAAAGTATCCATGTTTACTCGAGTAACAGTTTCACGCGTCCGCCAGGTTCAGATGAGCAGAGTTGAGGCGTTAAAGGGAAGTGCGCCTTTAGGAGAGGAAAAAGCCAGTGACCGGCGTTTCCTTCTATTCAAGTGTTTTTGAGGTTTCATAGTGAAGTACCCCTCAGTGGTGATCATCGACATGGAAATGCTCCTCTTTCGGAAATACCATAGCACATCGCAGATGGTCAAGTGTTCAAATGGCCAAACAGATGCAAAGTGGGTAAATAAGCTCTTATAGTGGAGGCCAAGAACTACCCACGATGGATGGGACCACACAGATAACATGACAAGAGGACGTTTGATTATTTCTTCATGTCTTTCAATTTTATTTCCATTTTACTATAAACAGATCAAAAGTATTATCAACTCCATATATTTTTCCTCATGGGTTAATTTTGCATACGAAAATATACAAGTAGGTTAATCTGAATTAAGCAGGTGTTCTTTCTAGGATTCAAAACATAGAATGAATACACAACAGAAAAGATGATCATAACACGATTTGTAGACATGCTCTACACAGCCTCCATGCACACAGTGTCATCTCTTAGAAATCATCTCATGCAGTTGTGTTTGTTCAATGTTCAATATCTCACTCACACCCTGCTGATCTGCTGCACACTATACATCACAGACTTCAGATGGAATTTATGGTATTTTAAGCTACATTTTTCATTTTTTGGTAAAATTACAACATTGAGACCCATTCACATCTGTTGTTAATACATTATAGGTTGCTGTCATAACAGTATGTCAAAATAGAGCACATACAAAAAAAAAATTATTTTAAAGTGTACATATCTCCTGAGGATATAGGCTACTGTATTGATATATCAGCACATTCCTTTGTTATCAGTGAGAATCAAAACATTTGGTATTAATTTTCCTGTTGAGAAAAGAACCCAGGACACAGTGCTTTCCTGCAGAGCAGAGGCTGTTTCAAGGAGACTGGTGACTCATCACTCAGGGTGAGTAAGGCTTCAATGGAAGCCCTGCACAACGACACAAACAGGTATTGTCATTAGTGAACACTCGTGCTCATACATATGTACTATTCAGTATACACATCGATAATAGTCAAACAGGCATTTTCAATAACATTTGCCAGACTAAAAGGACTCCAGTGTGAAATGGAAATGCTCTTTTACAGTAGGCGTGTGATAGAATTGCTGCCACTCAGAGTTGAAAAGTGACGTTGAATGGAAATAGTGGAGGTAGTTTGTGTCTGGGACTGTACCTGCAGGGGAATTACCTCAGAAGAGGAGCAACACTCTTGGATTTCCCCAACAGAGTCTCCTAGGTCAGCAGAGTTTTCTAGCCTTCATTCTGGCTCCCCTTCCCTGCTCTTATCTCCAGGAGAGGGTCCTCCGTGGGACAGGGCTCTAAATCAACCTAACCACCCCTGCTCCCCCTCCTCCCTCCATCCCCTACGGAACACCCCTCCCTCCACAGCCCCCCCCCCCCCCCCCCACCCCCTTCCCTGACATCCTGTCCTAGGCCAGTCCGGGGCAGGAGGCTCACTCTCCAGCAGGACATCTCCACCCTTCCACATCCTCCCTCACCAACCATACCTTCACCTCTCACACGGACACAGAACTACGACATGCTAACCCCTCACATGGACACTGACATGGAGCTAGAACCTGCTAACCAAGACCTTACCGCTTTGGCAAGGCCAAAAGGCTAGAAAGACTATTCTTATTTCTTTCTTTTTTTTTTCAAATAGATGAAATGTAATGTAATAAAATAATGAAGATCATTCAATTTTGTTAGGATTAAAGACATCCACTTGAGAATATGAAGGAAGATATTTAAGGAATTTCTCTGAAATAGCTGATAGAGAAATGTACGTAGGCTACTATAACAGCAGCAAACAGAAAAACCCTCAACAGTGTCTCGTCACCTCAGTACTGAGAAAAAGTGACATCTGAGGTGGTGCCATGACACAGGAAAACCTGCTGTCACTCAATCCCAGAGATAAAGATACTATCGTTGTCACCACACCACAAAAATCTATTTTTGTCACAAAAAATCTCTTCAAAACAACCTGTTCTCCAACTGTAAGAGTTCTACTTTTACGTTTGAATTCAATGAAAAGTTTAAAATGTCCAGACATTACTATCTCCACGCATCTTACAGTAGAGTACCACAAGGTTACAGTACATATCTGGACCTCTGTACATCTGATTTCCCAACGGTCTGGGTGGGTGTCTGTCTGTCATGTCTCTCAGATATTTCTGTCCTCCTCCCCTTTCCTGTCTGTCCTGATCTGGTCCCCAATGTCCCACCATTTCCTCAGCCTCCCTGTCTTCATAGTGTCCACAGCTCGTCTCACGCTTGGCTGCCGTACAAATGTCTTTGAGCCCGTAACAGCATACTGTCCTCTCACAGGTGCATCCACTCGCTGAATATCAGTTGTTCAAGTCACCAATTGGAGGGATACTCACATCATTTTGTAGAAAATGTATGGGTAATCTTGTAGGACAAACCTTGTCTGTTTGGATGTGGCTGGTGATGCGCTTGTCCAGTCCATCTCAGCCTCAGTCCAGCCTGCCATCAATTAAAAGCACCTGTCGCAATCACAAAAGAGGGAAATAATAGTCAATAAATACGCTTAAAATCTACCTTACTGTACATTCAACATGTCAGCACAAAAAAAAACGGATTCTATCGACTTACCAAAGCCAGAAAGAGCGATGCCAAGAGTTGTTCAGTGCAGGTCTTCACTCAGAAGCTGGTGTTTGGGTGTTTAAGGCACCGCCCCCCCCCCCAGTCCCACTCCCAGTCGACCCATTGTGTTTGTCTGGGAGAGAGGGGAGGTCAGGGAGACTGTGGAGGGCCTGGTCCCACGGGTGCAGATTAACGGAGGGATGGGGGGATGGAGGGATGGAGGGGCGCTGGTACATGGGCGGTCCCAGGGGTGCTGCCCACCTCTTCTATTTATTTTTATAACTCTTTTTTCGCCCTGTGTGGGTCTTATGATTTACAAACATCGCTGGACAAATAATGTTTTTGCACTTTGTAAATAGATCATTATGCAGCTCAATCAATAGATGCATGATCTAAAGATAACCTTGGACTATAACCATGACAAAGCATGATAATAAATTACTCAAATGGATGAGGTTTGATATCATGTAATCATGTAAACAATTTGTGTATTGATTTCCGTTCAGGTTGAAAACATGGTCGCAAATGCTTGCACTCCACAGCCATAGGAAGCACTGTACATTTCATTAATAAATCTAGACTCAGGCATCAAATACATGAATTCACTGTGCAGGCCTGCTCAGTCACAGGCATTCAAGCATAGTCCTCCCAACCTATTTCGTGCAGAGTGCGCGCTTGTGTATTTAACCCCACTTGAAACATTGATTAGTAAGGAGGAAGTTCCACCCCTCTACAGGAAGACATGCAGTATAACCCTGTCTGTGTAGGCCCTGGAGCACTAACCCAGACCACCGAGAAAAAAAACATGCACGCGTGCGCACACACACACACACACACACACACAAACACACACACACACACACACACACAGACTCACACACACACATACACACCTGTCCCCACGCACACACACACACACACACACACACACACACACAATCTAAGGCTTCTGGTAAAAGGCAAATGTAATAAGCATAGTTGTCCAATTTTGGTAATTCGCAAATGCCTCTGAGACAAACCGCCTACTGCACCTTTAAATAAAACATGCCTGAGAACATTTGCATGATTGAACACTGTGACCACTGTTGTTATGATATACATTATATGGCATATATGATAACACAAACACTGCCTAACCTTGGTGGAGAGTGAACTACAGGTAGCATTGTGTTTTTAGACTAGTAGACCTACTAGTAGACCTACTATTTCCACTGGTATTTACTGGAAAGTTGTACTAATCTGTTAGTAAAAATCTCCTATCTATCTATCTATCTATCTATCTATCTATCTATCTATCTATCTATCTATCTATCTATCTATCTATATATATATATATATATATATATATAAATCTATCTTTATATTAACACTTACAAGTACTTCTGAGCATTCAACACAATGGTGTTCTAAATACCATTTTACATAACCTGTAAACAATATTATCTTAAACAGTGCTGGTGCTTGTTGTCATTGGTCCCACAGATATCTGTTAGAAAGTATTCACAACCTATTTGTTATTGATGTGCCAATACACTTTACAAAGAACTCGTGTTCAAATGACTTATTTCTGTGGTGGTTAATGAGGAAAGGCTGAGATGGTAAAACTGTCTCTGACCATAAAAAGTGATTACATAACTGAAGCCATCGGGCCCGGCGCGCCACCTGACTCAGAGATGTTTCAACAGGTCCTTGTGAACTCAGTGGAAAAGAGAACTCATCGTGTTCCATGTGTTAACCTCGACACCTCCCACACACACAACTACACATGCACACGTACACACACCTTAAAGTGTATGCACCAACATACACTACATACAATCTCACACATGTGCATGCACGCACACACACACACACACACACACACACACACACACACACACACAGACACCAGACACACCCTCCCTCTCTTTAATGGGAGTCATAAAGCTTTTCCTCCTTGTCTTTCACTGACATCCAGACTGGGATTGGTCGTTTTCTCTCTCAGGAAACCTCCCGTTCTGCTGCAATTAGACACTTCCTCTTTCAAACAGTGCTGGTCGACCTTGAGCACATGCCCAGACCTCGGCCTCTGACTCCAGGGCAAGGCTGAGGAGAGATGGATGGGCCCCACTGTCTCAGTAATGTGGTAGTGTGCCAGCCTGGCACGTTAGCTTTGAATATCCTATCAACACTTTTCTACCATAGTCTTTGTAGTTCATCTGTTACACATTGAGTCATTTTGTCTACTTGGAATATTGTTTTTTTAATATCTAGTACGTGCTTTTTCTTTTTTTTTTTCTAAAAGGTTTTCATATTTTGACTGACGGAAGTTTATCTTTCTGTGATAAATGCGTTTCAACCCATAAGAGAAGAGGAGAGAGGAGAAAGGAGAAAGAAGAGGAGGAGTGAGAGGAGAGGAGGAGGGAGGAGGGGAGAGGATGAGGGAGGCTGAGGAGAAGAGAGGTGGAGAGAGGAGAAGGGAGGAGGGAGGGGAAGTAAAGAAGCTCTGTGTTCTGTCAGAGTGCTGATGAAGACAGAACACCTTCCATCCCGTGAAGGAAACGGGCCCGACATGCAACCCACTGCAGCCTTTTTATGATCAGGCAGGGCTGCCCTGGCTGCAGCCTATGCCGACCAGTCATCAGTGCTTGGCCTATTTAGGGGTCCTGATAACATCCTTGTAGGTCACAAGACATCACTGGGTTCATCTCAATAATCTATGTCACTTCCTTTCTTTGCCCTTGCACAGGGAGAGATTAGGTTGAAGACAGCTTGAGATGCTTTCAGTCTCTCAGTCAAAAGGTGAGCCCTAAGCAAAAATGAGCTTGCATGCCCTCTCTCTGCCCCCCTATAGTGAAATATATTGAAGGTGACTGCTCAGTTTATGTAAACAGGATTATTTTAGTTCCTCTCTTTACATTTACATGACTATTCTTGGCCTGAAACCAACAAAATATTCAGTGCACAGTCACTGCACTTAGGGGATTTACTATATCTCAGAGATATAACGCTATTACGCACTGTCAAGCTCTCATCAGGGTTTCCTCCATGACCATGTCCCCACAGGAAAATGCTTCCTCTAGGTCCTGCTCTCATAACGACCAGCACTGGTCATACAGTCCTGGCATTATGACCATGTATGGACATGACTCGTCCGTTATGACTCACAACTGCTCAGGAAACGCATCATCCACCTGAGGTTCAAAGGTTCTCATTCCATATAGCAGATCCCTTTACAGTGTAGTGAAGTGATTTTGTGAATGTGTTGTTTGTCTATAGGGTGAAATAATAAGAAAGAGTAATAAAAAACAGATATTTCATACATCTAATAAATACACTAGTGACATATGCCCACTTACAGTAGGCCTACTGTCCAACTCAACATTTCCAAGTGTCCAACTGCACCCTTCCAGGGCAGGTGTTGTGCGTGGCATATGGACTTTAGCAGATATTTAAATAAACAAAGGTTATTAAGTACAAAATAGATTTTCCTTTGCTCGGAATTAATAATATTTTGTGTGACGATACATTTCTTTTTGAAATTAAGTTGCGAGTTCAAAAACATACCTTTGTGCACTCTAAATATTCCTTCACGTGCACAGAATTTTGGCACAAAAATAACACCACAGGGGGCAGCATGTTCACTGTGCACCTTTTCTTCTGTAACCACATACCGTACCCTGCCACTAGGTGGCACACTTGCACTGTAGATGTGCCTTACAGACCCACCTTGCACTGAGCATAGGACAGCGCATACTGACTGTACATTACATTACAGTCATTAAGCAGACGCTTTTATCCAAAGCGACTAACAATAATTGCATTTAACAAAGGAAAAGCCAATATACTACTACTTGCCAGAACTCACAAGTGCATCTCCTTTCGAAAACAAGAGCATAATCTAGTGCTGAAGGCAAAGTGCAATAATAGCAATCTAAAATACAATGGGTGCTTAAGAGGGAGGATCGTTGTAGTACTTCTTGAGGAGATTAATTTTGAGCCTGCGCCGAAAGATGGGCAGCGACTTTCCTGATGTCAGTGGGTAGTTCGTTCCACCACTGCGGGGCCAGGACAGAGAAGAGCCGTGACCGTGTCGATTAACCCCAGGGGCCTCAGAGTGACAAGGCAACCAGTCGCCCCGAGGTAGCAGAGAGTAGCGGTCGGGATGGGGTATAGGGTTTGACCATGGCCTGGAGGTAGGAGTGGGCTGTTCCTTTCATTGCCCTCTGGCTAGTGCCAGAGTTTGGAGACTGGATGCGAGCCACTACAGGGAGCCAGTGTAGGGAACGGAGAAGGGAAGTTGTGTTGGAGAACTTGGGGTGGTTGAACACCAGGCGAGTAGTAGCTTTCTGGACAAGTTCCATGGGCTTAATGGCTGATGCCGGGGCCCCAGCAAGGAGGGAGTTGCAGTAGTCTAGGCGGGAGATGACCAGGGCCTGGATGAGCTCCTGCGCCATTTCATCAATGAGGAAAGGATGAATCCTCCTGATGTTGTAGAGCATGAATCTGCAGGAGCGTGTGACATGTGATATGTGCGGAGAATGACAATTGGTCATCCAGGGTCACACCCAGATTCCTCGCAGTCCGAGTCGGCATCACCACTGTGTCTTCAATGGTGATGGCAGGTCCCGGTGCGGGCAGCCCTTCCCCGGGAGGAACAGCAGCTCAGTCTTTTCCAGATTGAGCTTGAGGTGATGTGTTGTCATCCACTCCGAGATGTCAGCCAAGCACCCAGCTATGTGTGTCTCCACTTGTGTATCAGAAGGGGAAAATGACAGGACCAGTTGGGTCATCGGCACAGCAGTGATAGGAGAAGGCATGCGAGCGAATGACAGAGCCCAGAGATGTAGTGTAGAGGGAAAAAAGGAGAGGACCCAGGACAGTCCCTTGTGGAATCCCCGTAGTCAAACTACGCAGTTCCGACATCGACCCTCTCCACGTCACCTGGTAGGAGCGGCCCGTCAGGTAGGATGCAAACGGGGAGCGTGCAGAGCCAGCGACGCCTTTCTCCTCGAGGGTGGAGAGGAGGATCTGGTGGTCTACCGTATCAAATGCTGCTGACAGGTCTAGGAGTAACAGGACGGAAGAGAGAGAGTTCACTTTCGCGGCATGGGGTGACTCCATCAGTGCAAGGAGGGCGGTCTCTGTCGAGTAGCCAACCTTGAACCAGGACTGGTGAGGGTCTAGGAGGTCGTTCTGGTGGAGGTATGAAGATAGCTGGTTAGATAGATGGTGGAAAGATACTGTAGCACGTTCAATTGTTTTAGATACAGTAGAAAGGATAGAAGGGAAACCGGTCTGTAGTTTTTGACATCAGAGGGGTCGACAGATGGTTTCTTCAGGAGGGGGGTGACTCTGGTGGTCTTGAAAGCAAAGGGAAAGCATCGTGATACAAGAGATGCGTTGATGAGGTGGGTTAGGAAGGGAAGGAGATTGGGTGCAACAGACTTAAGGAGAGGCGAGGGAACAGGGTCTAGGGAGCACGTGGTGGGGCAGTTAAATGTTACAAGGTTGAGGACCTCGTTGGCGGAGAGAGGAGAAAAGTGGGACAAGGTGGGACGTGGAGAGGAGGGGGGGGAATGGAGAGGGAAGAGAGGGTGGGGGTGGGGAGGTGAGGTTGGTGCACGGAGCATTGACCGGGGGAGGGGTGAAAGAGGATCTGATATCGTTAACTTTCTTGTCAAAGAAGTTGGCAAAATCGTCAGGGAGAAGGGAGGAGTTGGGAGTAGGAGGTGGGGGCTGGAGTAGTGAAGAGAAGGTTTCAAAGAGTTTTTTAGGTTTGGAAGCAGAGGTTCGAATTTTAGAGAGGAAGAAAGCAGCTTTAGAAGCAGACAGGGAGGAGGAGAAGTGGAAAGAAGAGATTGGAAATTAAGAAGGTCCTCTGGGAGTCTGCCTTTCCTCCATTTACGCTCAGCTATTCTCAGGCTCTGTCTATCAATACGCACTGAGTCAGAGAAGAGGAAATAGGTTCCAATTTCTCACTCTGGATGTTGAAGTCGCCGAGAAGGATGAGTGCAAACCCATAGTCAGGGAAGTGCGAAACTAGTGTATCAAGCTCCACCAGGAACTCACCAAGGGGGCCTGGTGGGCGATACACAACAGCAATGGTGAGCTTGATTGGATACGTGACAGAGACCGCATGGAATTCAAAAGAGGGCGGGGAAAACTGTGGAATAGAGAAGAGAGAGTATTTCCATTTTGGGGAAATAAGCAGACCAGTACCACCACCACCACCACCACCCACCAATTCTAGATACTGTATAAAATACAGTATGAAAAGTTGCACTGCCAAACGGAATGAATGAAAATTCTTGATGGAAGTGCACTGGAAGATGTAGTGTGGCTTCGCACTTGGTGGATGTAGTGCCTTTCCCCAATTGAGGAGCTATCCATGGTGCTGAAAAATACAGGAAGGACAGGTGTTCCGGTCTAACCGCTATAACCTAGACTATTACTGTATGTGCGGCTCTGCTCTGTGAGGCATTTTCACATTTTCTCCATTGTACGAACAGCTGAAAGAAGATCTCATCTCTTTTATCATGATCTCAACACAGCCCTAAAACACTGGAATTATGTAATTCAAAGATTTCTTGTGATCATCAGGTCGCTATATGATTAATCTAGCCTCTGTAGCCTAAATATCTGTAGGCCTAAATATCTAAACACTCTTAAAAAAAGAACGAAAAAAGAAACAACAGTGAAACCTGAGGTCTACTTTCATTCTTTCAATCCCACTTTTGATATTAATATTTAGAGATCCAATATCAAAACTTCAAGGGGTGGATAACTGCGCAATAAAACACTAATTGTCCCGCATGGTTAGAACACATGTCGATGCCAGCAGCGCCCCTCCTCTCCGCACGAACACTGACCTTAAAAAACAGAAAAGAAAAATTCAGCTGAGACGAAGTGTGCATACCTACACACATGTCACTTCTACAGAGCCGTTCAGCTTGCGTCTGACATGGGCTGCGCGCTGCGGTCCCACCTATTCGAATAACAGCAACAAGCTAAGAGTCTTGTTCAAATTTATCGTGCATAGGCTATTATTCAAAGTCCACTACAATGGATAGAATGTACCGTCTGGCATTGACATTCACCTTCATGCTTGGAGCTGCGGATGGCTCGAGGTCGAAGTCGCGAAACATCGGCTACCCGGCAAGATGTAGGCCTACATGTGAAGGCGACGGAATACTTTTGCGGGTAGACTGTGTGGACCTCGGTCTTGAGGATATACCCTCGAACTTGAGTGTGTTCACTTCATACCTGTGAGTATAGATAACGAATGTTTTATTGTATCCAGAGGTGTAGTGGTAAATACAGAGGTGGATAAACTCAAATGCAGAGTTTACCCACCTTGTTTGACCCGAAAGTGAGTAAACTCTCAGCCTCATTTTAAAGAGGTGGGTAAACTTTGCTTGAGTTTAACCTCCACTACACCCCTGATTGTATCCTAGGCCTACAGGCGCACAGAGTTTGGGGTATCCTATCTGGTGCGCGTAATGTGCCCTGAGGTCAATAGTGCCTGAGCCGTCGCATGGGACCTTAATTGGGGAAAAATACGTACGGTAGTCTATGGCGATAAATAATTTCTTGATCCCGTTTGAATTGTGCCATGACCATCACATATGATGTTTGTCAATTTAAAACATAATTTTGCAAGTCAAGAAAGTCGCAGTTTGTCGTAGGCTACTGTAAAACAGTTATTCCAGAACGAGTTTAAAATTATTAAAAGAGGTAAAAATCACTTCTCGCCATGTTAAGAGTTGCAGGAATACGAAAGGAGAGAAGTCACTTCTGTAAGAGCTGACATGGGAGATCAGCTTTACAAGTTTTTGGAGAGTGTTAAACGAGTGTACTAATTCGGCTAGCTAATATTAGCAAACTTGTAAGTTAACCAAGATTAGTAAAATGTATGTTTTAAATTGACAATATGTGATGGTCATGGCACAATTCAATCGCGATCAAGAATTTTTTTTTCTCACGCCGTTCACCACCATTCATTTTTTTTATTTTTATGATGGGTCCCATAGCGGTTTTCTCTTCCTGCTTCCGCTAAGGATATTGTAGCTACAGATTCATCACATACAATCATGGGATGAGTAGCTTAGCGTGGGTGTGATGTATGTGTGTGATGACTGTACAGTAGGCCTATGTGAATATATGTGCATTATATTCTGCATGATATATTGCAAAGTGCATGTGTGCATGTCCATTTTCACAAGTGCCCAGATAAACCCCTTCCCTTAAATCAGTCTGTAGGAAGTAGACTACAGGACTCCACGAGGAAATGCTATGGATTCCTGACATTGAAACATAATCAATCATGTTGCTGGACTCACACCTTTAACATGGCGCTTCCAGTCGATGTTTGTTTGTTTAATGTTTATATTATCAAGTGTTAATGCAGGCTCATTGTGCTATTACAGGTATCATATGCTAAATTGTGGTATAATGTTGATGCTCAACTCTCAATAGATTTTTTATAGATTAAGATTTCAATGGAATGCATATACAGAGGGGCGCCGCTAGAAAATATGGGTCCTATGAAACAATATAATATTGGGGCCCCACAAGCCTAGACCTCATCATAATAGTGGTATATGGGGCCCCTGGTCAGTGCATGACCTTTGGAATCGTTCTAACTCCCCCTCCTTACGGCTCCCATATCCAGTCATAACCTGACCTGATGGGAATGCTTGTGGGGTGATGTCAAATTTTAACCCCCCTCACTCCTTAACATGGAGCATTCCGACCTGTATTCAACATGTATGGCGCTGCTTAAAGTAACCAGCTTTGACGAGATAGTGACTCTTTATCTGGGGGACTGAGTGAGACGCAGATAGCAGTCTGTTCCTGCCTTGTCAGAGAGCCTGCTGCATGTGAGGCTGTTGAGACTTCTAGAACGGTTGGAAAAGTGCAGAGGAAGATCAGTCTATTTTTGTCTGGTTACTCTACTTGACTTTGATTGTTATTTTGAATATTTCTGTTCATGATTTCGATATAGTAGTGAGACATTTTGAAACGAAACATTTACATTTTGAATTTGACTTTCCTCAGCATTTAAACGGTCTGTGTCCAAAACTGTCATATTTATGTCAACGAAGGGGTTGACTGAGACACAGTTGTAGAAGGATGCTTTGCATCAAGACACCTTGCTAATCTTCGTCTTAGTAGTGAAATGTTAAGGGCTTGCATGGGAGACCAATCCCCCCTTACATCTGACACTCAATGCTGTCAGTCCTCACCTCATGTCCAAATCACAAGATGCAGTAAATACCTAAGGTGTTTGTGATAAAGAGGCTGTAGTGAACCAACGACCTCCTGTCTCCAAACCTGGCTCGCTAACCGCAACACCAAGAGAGCTAGCTCCCTTGGCAGAGCTGTTAACAAGCCTTATAGAGGGTCGTTATATCATGAATCAGTGTTTTTGATGTCCATTGGAGTCGATATGAAGAAGGATTATTTAGGGCCTTTAGTACTACTTGTTTGCACTGTCTAACATGGCTTCACACCTGGCTCCATGATGTCTCTGATGATCTGCTTGTTTGCTTCTCAGCTGCAATGTGCTGTGATGTCACTACCCATGATACAAAGAACTTAAAATGCCTTGTTTCAAAAGTAGAATCAATTTGCCATCTAACAGTCATATATACCTGTAAGCTGGTTTAGCGTTCTAAATTAACTAAATTGTGTGTGGGTGTGTGGGGTGTAACTGATATACTGTAATACACCCCCTCCACACACACACACACACACACACACATTCACCTCCAGATCAGGTAGTACATGATTTGACAGTGTGCCAGGAATGAACAGCTGGGTACGTGGTTGTCATGCTAACACACCCTCTCTGTTCCCCCTGCAGGGATCTGAGCATGAACAGCCTCAGGCTCCTCCCCCCCGTGGGCCTCGCCCACCTGCGCCTCCTCCAGGAGCTGTGAGTACCACCGCTCTCTCCACACCACCAATGGTCCCTGAATGGTCAATGAGATTGACCCCAGGGCCTCAAATGGTCATTTAGTTTCTCTGACTTTCACTCCGTTGTGCTACTACTGTATGTGTGTGTAGTAGGCTATAAGATATAATTGGTGTTCGTTTTGAAATTCCTGTATTTTATATTTTCATAAGTATATGATTATGCATAAAAGGCCCTTTGAGGTGAATTTACTGTCTTTATTCTGAAATTTACCACAGACAGAGAGCAACCATTTAACTGAAGTCTGTCAAACCATTCCACTCTACACTGGGTTTGACCATAGTCTCTGAAACTTTGGCATGTCCCCAAACACTAATGGAAAAGACACATGAGAGAATCCGGGATTAATTTAATCTGTAAATATGGGGTAAGGGAAAACATCACACCAGAGCCAGTACAGACTAACGGCTTAGAGGGCTCAAAGGGACTCTGGAGATTAACTAAGAGAACATTCTGAACGAGGATGTAGCCAGAAGCACTAAACATGTTAAAATTAGACGCCTGTCTTTGCTTTCCCCCCTTATTAAATAGACTGTTGCCTTTTGTGGTACTAAATGGGACTCAGTATATTGAATTTAAGTAAGAACAGGCTCAGGTTATAATTTACAAGGGTGTCGTCTTTCTGTTAGCACGTACTGTACGGTATTACTGTAAAGCTGTGGGGTGCATGTTGGAAAGTAATATTTTTGCCTTTTCAATCTTTTTACAGTATTTGCAGTAGCTTAGTATCACCAAGGACACACAAAATCACACACATACTGTGTGTAATGATTATTTTGTGGTGCTATAATTTCTGTATACAGTACCTAAATTATCATCAAATGGTTATTTATTTATTTTGCCTTTCTCTTCAAGCCGTCTAGCAGGGAATGGCTTGACAGAGATCCCTAAAGGAGCTTTCACTGGACTACTCAATCTTAAAATACTGTAAGTATCTTTCTTTAAATATGTCTGAAACTGCACATAGTGGCACATAACATAAATTTTCTCTGACCATCAAAATTACACAAAATCTTCAAAACTCTGATCCTCACATCTCACTCACTCCTAATGCCTCTTTCATAACTTGTCTCACTATTTTATTTGTTCTTCAGAATGCTACAGAACAATAATCTCAAACAGGTCCCAACCAAGGCCCTGGAGAACCTGAGGATGCTGCAGTCTCTGTGAGTTCCATGCTCCTGATGCTAACCTTACCTCTGTGATAGTTAGCCAGCCATGCCGTGCTCCTGGTGCTAACCTTACCTCTGTGATAGTTAGCCAGCCATGCCATGCTCCTGGTGCTAACCTTACCTCTGTGATAGTTAGCCAGCCATGCCATGCTCCTGTGAGATGAAGTCAGCTAACCTTTTATTCAGCTAGCACCCTTTATGTTAGCCTTACTCTGGAAATTAGGACAAAAACCCATCAGGTGTGTGTACTATAGCATGTCACAGCTGGCTTGAATGTACTGTAGCCCCTAAACAGTCCTGTGGCAAAGTAAGATCTAGTTAGACTGAGGTGGCACAGGCACAGGCTAGGGAGGAGAACAGACATTACTCCTATTTGAGGCTGCGCTAAGTGAGCCTGTCTTCGGTCTTTCAGTAGTTCTGTAATAGCAGAGCCTCGTTCCCTTCTAGAAAACAGGTCTGCTATATTTAGGAATTTTGGCTTTTCTTGATGATAGACAGACTATGTTTTGACGCTAAGCTAAATTTTCAGGTTTATTTCATATGTTTTGTTTAGAAGTATTATTCTCCAGAGGGAGAAAAATGTTCCATGGCGTTTAGAAATTCGGTATAAGGTTGGTAATGGGACCTAAGCCTGATACCACACACAAACAGACATAAATGCATGCACACACGCACACACACACACACATACACACCTGTCCCCACGCACACGCACACACACACACACACACACACACACACACACACACACACACACACACACACGCACACACACACACACACACACACACACAATCTAAGGCTTCTGGTAAAAGGCAAATGTAATAAGCATAGTTGTCCAATTTTGGTAATTCGCAAATGCCTCTGAGACAAACCGCCTACTGCACCTTTAAATAAAACATGCCTGAGAACATTTGCATGATTGAACACTGTGAACACTGTTGTTATGATATACATTATATGGCATATATGATATACAAATATAAAATAGCTGATATCAAAACTCAACTCCAACTCATGAAAATGTGACTTAAAGGTGCAGTAGGTGGTTTGGCTCAGAAGCACTTTTTGTTATATTTTTTTGCAACTCTCATTAAATTCCGACAGCAATCAATAAATAAAGTGCTCTGACACTAATATGAAATAAATCTGTAATCTGTGGAAGTCGCAGGACTGTAAGAAGTTGATCCAATCATTTTGAGTTGCCAACTTGAAATGATTGGATGGCCTACCTGCCTGTCAACCTACCTATACCTGCCTAGTGAGTGCCATTTGTTTTCTCCTAGTTTCATTCCATTTCAAACCTTTATTTATACCAGTGAAGCACTGAGGTATCCCTCATTTATAGACATGACAAGTTTACACAGACACAAATCAAATCAACAAAACAAATGCAATGTACACTAATGAGAATTAAAAACAGTTACAGGTTGAAGTACATACTGTAGGTCTAGAGCCATGGACTTAAACTCTGTGACTGAAGGAAAGACCTCAAGCTTTAGAGTCTGTTGTAACGTATTCCAAGTATTAGGAGAATCACGGAAAAAAGCAGCCCTTCCAAGTTCAGAAGAAGCCGATCATTAGATCGGGTCTGGTGGGTGCCAAGGCTCCAGTCCAACAGAGACGAGATGTAAGGTGGAAGTTTACCAATAATAAAATCTTAGGGCAGACTGGTAGACAGTCCAAGGGTTTCAAGGTTGTCACGGAAGCATGCATGTCTATAGATAGTGTCACCAAAGTCTAATACTGATAGAAAAACAGTGTGAACAATTATTTTTCTACAGAACATAGGAAAACTAGAACGGTTTCTGTACAGGAAGCCAACTTTCTGCCGCAGCTTAGAGAGTTTGAAGGGAGGGGTGGGGATTTTGTCAGTTGCATTTTTCTAAATAGTACAAACATTTTCCTAAGTTCATGTTCATCCTCCGTGATAGCAGAAAAGGATGAGCTTTGCACAAAAAAAGAGCCTATTGCCCTATCCTTTATTTTATTAGTTTATTATTTATCAATAATTTTTTTGGAGGGCATTTCTGAGGTTGACAGGAAAGGTGGGAGAGAGAGAGAAGGGAGGACAAGTGTCATCAATAGATGGCATATACTGTAGCACACACACACACACACACACACACACACACACACACACACACACACACACACACACAACACACACACACACACACACACACACACACACAAAACATACACTCTCCAAAAAGGAAAGGGCCCTTGCATGGAGCCCTGCAGCTCACCCCTCAACATGTTTACCTGATCCACTGTCCTCAGCTTCTCAATCAGGCCCTTGTTTGCTGAATACTGGGTCAGAGTAAACAGCGATCACCGTTGTTTAGACTTACCAATCTCAAGTTCACACGTTAGACGGGGTGGGGGGTGAGCTACATGCTTGCGGTGATGCCTGGACCCCTTGTCAGACAACTATGTCCCCAGAGTGAATGTCAACACCAGAAATTACTACCACACACCGGAAGAATGCACAGACCTAGAGCATTGACAGACCACCCTGGTAGAGGATGTCTCTCGGAAAAGACACTCTTGTAGGAAGCAGCGTCACTGTAAATGAATATGAACTGATGCAATGTCTACTGTATTTCTGTTCTGTACTTAACTGTTTATGGATGTCAAAAATTGATATTACCTTTTTAGTCATCTGTCATTATGATTTTTCTTGTATGCATGTTTATTTCTCTAGAATGAATGAACAATATGTGCTCACGTTGTAAATTGCTGCCCTCCTTTCAAGCAGTTTCTAACTGAAACCCATATTGTTTCCCTGTTTGCCAGGCGTTTAGATGCCAACCACATTGCCAGTGTGCCCGCAGGGTCCTTCAAGGGCTTGGCGTCGCTGCGCCACCTGTGGCTAGATGACAATTCTCTCACAGACGTACCCACACATGCCCTGTCCAGAGTGCCTGGGCTGCAGGCAGTGACCCTCGCTCTCAACCACATCACCCACATCCCTGACCATGCATTTGCCAGCCTCACCCATCTGGTTGTCCTGTGAGTACCACTATGGAACTACGGTACTGATGATTTGCATCAGTTTCTTCAGAATTATAGATTTTTTAATTGTAAAAAATAAATATTTAAAATATATATACTTTTTTTTTCTTCCATTGTTGTCTTTTCACAACCTAGTACTTCTGTTTGTCTTTCTTCCTCTCCCTCTCTCTCTTCTCTCTTTCCTTCTGTTTATAAGTTATAATAACGTAACTGTCAGTTACTCTCTCTCCTGAACCTTGACAGACATCTCCATAACAACCGCATCCAATCTCTGGGGGAGAGGTGCTTTGATGGACTAGAGAGCCTAGAGACTCTGTGAGTTCACCTCCAACGTCAAATGTTACACTTCATGATGTTATTAGGCAGTAATTCAAGACGTGCATATGTACTGTATACATGCATTTTACAGTTTTTGCAGGTAATTTGGGTAGTAATCAAGTAGAGCAGCAATCAAACAAACAAACAAACAAACAAACAAACAAACAATACACTGCTTTAGCCATATGGCATTGTTGAACAAAGCAGCAGTGCAGGTGTGCTTACTCTACCAATGCGTACGTCAGAGTCGATCTTTACAAGAGGGCTAAACGGTTTGCCTTAAGTGAGCCACCACTGGAGTTCAAACGGCCCCAAGGGGCTCATCTGGAGCATCACAGTGTGTGGCCACAGCCCTCCCCCAATTACCCTCAATCTCGGATGCATATGTTTCCTGAGTGTTTGCAGCGCAATACCCAAACAACCCTGGGGCATTCTGTAGTGTACACCACCACTCAGCACTGCCATTAGCCTTGGACCCAGGACAACACAAACAGGTCACTGTAGTACCATGGTGTAGTTCATCTTCATAGGGGGAAAACCACATAACAACACAATTTTACACACAGTATATTGAATAGTGTGCTGTCTTATCTGTTATATTTACAGTGCATCTGGCTGAAATTTAGCTGGATTGGACCCATTACTGGAGAGACCTATATAACACAGAACCATTTGCGGTTTTGAAAAAGATTTCCGTCTGGGTCTGAATGTATACGCCTCTGCATTTGAGATACTGAGTTACTACGAGTCAACTAAGTAAAAGAAATACGATCAGCCCTTAGCTCATTGTTGTGTACGGTAAATTACATTGTGATGTTTGCATATCATTGGTACCTGTAAAGAGCATCGCCCGTTCACCACTAGAATTAGGGGCTTAGTTCCCACTGGGGGCGTCCTTGTTGGAAATGTATACACTCACAAAGTCACTTTAGACAAAAGTGTCTGCCAACTGGCACGTTTTCATGTACTGTAGTATCAATTTATATGGTATCTGAGCCCAAAAACATCAAACGTAATTGTATGTCCTTATCTGTTGATCAGATTGTCGTTTTCTCACAGGAACTTGGAATTCTTCCAGCAGCCTTTGACCTTCATTATTCATTCTCAGCAGTACAATGGAGAAGTGTTGAGGAAATAGCAGGTTGTGAACCATTACTGGGAAACCAGCTGTCTTTGTCAGAGCCAATCAACCGCTGGCAGCTCCCAGGGACACAGTGTTTACAAACAGGATGCAGGGAGCCTGCTAGAGTGGTGTGTAGCACTTAGAGAGAGAGAGAGAGACAGAGAAGAATATAGAGAGAGAGAAGGATATATATTATATACAGTATATATATATATATATATATAGAGAGAGAGAGAGAGAGAGAGAGTGAGAGAGAGAGAGAGAGAGAGAGAAAGGGGGGGGGGGCGAAAGAGAGAAGGGAGGAGAGTTGAATCAAAATACTGTACAGGTGATCAACCAGAGGTTGCATAGAGGACAGTAATTTACAATATGGAAAACATACAGTATTACCTACCTGTCACTTCTCTCTCAAATATCCCTTCATTCTCAACTGCCCATCCATTTCCTCCTCCAGAGATTTAAATTACAACAACATAGACATGTTTCCAACTGCCATCGGTGCCCTCCCGAACCTCAAGGAACTGTGAGTTAAATACTGTGTACTGTTATTTAGATTTAGGCTTATTACTTCAACTGTAAACAGACAGATGTGTATTGACATACACACAACTTACTTGTCATGCATGTACTCAATAAATCAGGATTTCTTATCCCCAGGACTTTCCATAGCAACAGAATACACTCCATCCCAGAATATGCCTTCACCAGAAACCCTTCTCTTGTGACCATGTACGTGTCCACAAGGGTTATTTTACTTTATTATTTATTTAAATGATTAAATGTCGAAGAGATCAGTAATATTTGATAAGTATTTCACGGATGAAACTGGAATCTAATTATCTACCCTACAGATACTTCCACAACAACCCCCTCCTGTTTGTGGGCTGGTCAGCCTTCCAGCATTTACCAGAGCTACACACGCTGTAAGTCAATTGGATCAGCATTGTAGCTTGACATCTTGAATTTAAATCATATTATTTAAAGTAATAAAATCTAACAGAGCCTAACATGTTTATCTAGCAAGCTAGAAGATTCCTGGAACAAGCATCGTATACGACCGCACATTGTAGCTGTGCATGTGGAACATTAGACACCCATTTAAAATGACCACCAAGAGTTCCAATACATTCTTAAACAAAATCTTTACATTTGCCTCTTCTCCCTATGTGAGCAGATCACTCATTGGGGCCACAGAGATGACAGAGTTCCCGGACTTCACTGGGACACACAGTCTGGAGAGGCTGTAAGTCTATAAAAATCACAGAAATGTCTAAATTCCAGGTCTAGCCTCCAAAGTGACCAACAGCACATTCACTTCACTTGCCTAACTCTCAGTCATAGACTTTCCAGACATAATCCAGAGTTGCCCATATGTTTTCATTCTCAAAGCTACTTAAATTAAACAGAGCTGAGAGCTACTAGCTGTGGCACAAGGCATTGTATTACCAACTCCAGATAAAATTTTAATTTCCCATTAATCTCATTCTCTCCCTCTTGCAAGAGCTGTCACAGGTTCACCAATCTCCTCCCTGCCCAGTACCGTGTGTGACCAGCTGCCCAACCTCACACAGCTGTAAGTTCATACAGTTGGCCTTCATGACCACTCTGGTCATCCTGGAACCTAAACACACCTGTACATTCATACAGTTGGCCTTCATGACCACTCTGGTCATCCTGGAACCTAAACACACCTGTACATTCATACAGTTGGCCTTCATGACCACTCTGGTCATCCTGGAACCTAAACACACCTGTACGTTCATACAGTAGGCCTACATGACCACTGTCCAGTCTTCCTGGAACCTGAACACTGTTTGTATTTGCCCAGTAGGGATCTGTCCCACAACCTGATCCGGCGTCTCCCCAGTCTCAGCGGCTGTAGGAAGATCCAGGACATGTGAGTGTGACGATATAAATGTTGTCATCAGTCCCAATTCAAAATGGTCACCGTTTCCATGATAACACCCAGAATTACACCTACAGTGACAGTTTGCAATGGTTGTGATGTTTCTGTGTGTTTACTGACCTACGTCACAACATATTAATGATGATAATAATAATAATAATAATGGTCACACTTTACAATAAGGGTCACAAAAAACTTTAGTTAACTGTTAACTTATGCTTATTTAGGGTTAGGTTAGGTTACTAATGTTAACTAATACCTTAGTTAAGGTTAGGGCTAGGGTTAGATGAGTTAACCTTAGTTAACATAAATAACATTAGTAAATGGTTAATGGAGACATTAGTTAACTGTTACTTAATGCGTAATAATGCATTGACTAATGCTTATTAATGTACCCTTATTGTAAAGTGTTACCATAATAATAATAATTAATTTTATATATAATTAATTTTATATTGGTGAGGCACAAGCAGAAACATTCCATGAGATGCCTGATCACTGGGACTAATATGAGGCCACGCTCTCTCCTTCTCTTTCTCTCTCTCTCTCTCTCTCTCTCTCTCACAAACACAACATTTAATTTCCCTACTCCCCTCTCACCATTTCCAAGCAGACCCCTTTGCCCTCTCCAAACATCCATCTTCAATCCAACAGCAAGCAGACATGATGTCACACAGTCATGTTAATGAATTCCATAACAACCCAACATTTGAAGTTTCCATTCGACCCGCCTCACCTCTTCTTCCTCTCCCACAGCGACCTCTCGTCCAACCGGCTGTCCTCCCTCTCTCTGGACGGTCTCCAGGGTCTCACTCACCTGAGGCTGGCTGGTAACATGGATCTGAGAGACACACCGGCCCTTCAGAACCTCCCCAGACTCAGGTTGGTACGGGGGACTCAAAGACTACAAGAGAGACCGGTCTAAATATAGAGTAGACTGGTCTAAATATGGACTAGAGTGGTACTGTATAAATATAGTATGCCATATTGGGTGTCACATTTGGTGATGTGTTATTATATTGTACGGTAAGTGTATGCTGTATGGTTTCTGGTGCATCAATATACAGAACCTGTGTACCATTTCTAGAGAATACAGTAGGCTATGCGCTGGTGTGTTGGATGACTGTGTGTGAGGCTGATGTGGTTTTGGTGTCGTCTCCAGGGTGGTGGAGATGCCCTATGCCTCCCAGTGCTGTGCGTTTGCTCTGAGCGAGAATAACAATTCTCGTCGTGTCTGGACGAGAGGAAGCGGTGAGAACACCAGTAAAGACAGCGTTTCCCACACACAGCCCCAGCCCGGCTTCACAATGAGCCCTTCCTCTTCCCCAATCAGATCAAATCAAATCTTGATACCGCTAACGTCATGCTGCTGCTGGAAATGAGATATTAACCTTTTAAGCTTTTTTCATACAGAGGATGGTGACTCCGTGGAACTGGAGGCCAGATCACAGCGTGTAGTTCAGTGCTCTCCTGCCCCAGGTGAGTCTGCAGCCAGGGCGTACTCCAGGGCCTGGTCCTCGGAGATGTTCGCTTTCTTCCTGATTTTTCTTCTTCTTCCCTCTCCAGGTCCTTTCCAGGCTTGCCGGAGCCTGTTCGAGAGCCGGCTGGAGCGAGGCGGCGTGTGGACCGTCGTCATCTTCTCCTTCACTGGCAACTCCCTGGTTCTGGTCTCCATCTTCTTCTCATCGGCGCCCACGACCCCTAACCAGCGTCTACTGGGGGTTCTGGCCTGGGTGCACCTCGTCGCTGGCCTCTCTACTGCCATCCTGGCTGTCGTGGACGGTATGACCATGGGTGACTTCGCTGCGTATGGTCCGTGGTGGGAGAACGGCCCGGGCTGTAGGCTTGTCAACTTCCTGTCTACCTTCTCTTCCGAAGCCTGCGTCTTCCTGCTAACTGCTATCGTCATAGAGCGCGGCTACACCGCCCGATGCACGATCGGGCCCTTGACTCGGAAGAGTCCACTACGGTTTAGGAGTGTTCAAGTAATCTTGGTTTTATGTTGCGCCCTCTCTGTGGCTATAGCTGCCTGGTGTCTCCATAACGAGAGTGGAAATGACCTTTCCTCCCTCTGCGTAGACTTCCCTCACAGAGTCTCAACCCGTTTAGGCTACGCTACAGCCCTGGTACTGATCAATTCCCTCTGCTACGTGATCATGACCGTCATCTACATCCATCTCTACTGCCATATGGACAAAGAGATGTCGGAGACGGACGACAACAAGGACTGCGCCACGACAAAAATGGTGGCTTGCCTCCTCCTCACCAACTCCCTCCTCTCTTTCCCCTCAGCGTTCCTCTCCTTTTCCTCTCTGCTCCGACTTTCTCTGCTCTCCAGCCCGGAGGTTGCCAGGTTTGTAATGTTACTGATTGTGCCCCTGCCTACCTGTCTCAACCCGCTGCTTTATATGCTCCTCAACCCCCATTTCAGAGAGGAGCTGAATAAGCTTCTCCGCTGGATGTCATACAGGCTAAAGGGAGAACACCATGCTAGCAGTGGACTCGGGGGAAGCAGAGAAGCGGTCCTGTGAGCCTATGCAAGCATTGGTTCCCCCGACATTGTAGGGTTAGGGTTGGAAACACCTCACATCAAGGTCAGATGAGAAAAAAGGTACTGGGGTCAGTTAGACCCACGCAGAGAATAACAGCTCTTCTGACCCCCCCCCCCCCCCCCCCCCCAGCCTCAAACGCTGAGGTCACTGGTTATATTAGCATGGTCTGATTCCCTGACACCTGCAGTCGAGGGGAAAGAGATGTTAAGTCATGGTACTACTGTAATTATGCGAGACAAAGGGAGGACAATGTTTCTATATGAGACTATTATTGTGAATGCTTATGAACGTGAAAGGCACTGTAAAATATGTGCTTTATTCACAAGGGCTGAAAAATATCAAATTAATACCATATCAGTGGTAAAAAAAAAAGAAAAGGTAATAAATTGACAATATTAATTAATCTCTATTCTAATCCCATTCTCATCGAATTGAAATATTTGACATTGTATTTCCGCGCCTCTTTTCCCAACATGTTTGGAAGTGTAAAAGTTTAATGATGCTTACAGCATTATCCAGTTCAGGTTGCATCTGTTCCACTCATATGTTACGCATCGATTAAATCCCAGGAGAGCCTTTGTGAATATTGTTGCATCGTCCCACTCATATAAACTAGTGAGCTCTATCAACTTTACACTGTAGGCCAACAAGATTCTCCTGCTGTATTGATCTACTGCCAGTGTAAGGAAATACATCCACAGCTCATATAGAGGCAAGTGAGATCAGTTATCAGCTAATATTGATAAGTGAAATATAATAAATAAATCATAAATTGGGTGTTTTGGAGAGATATGTACAGAATAAATACTATCATGTGTTTAGTGTCTTTGAGTCCTTTCATTTCAAAACCTCCCAAGACAAATTGAGGGGGATTCCCTTGGGTACACAACAAAGTCACACAAATGAAACAAAGAAACAAACTTTCTTTAGAAATTGTTTTAATATAAACATTCAAATTTAACATACAAAATAACAGCTGAAGGACTTGCATTCTCGGCTTATCGCAAATACGCTAATCAATATATATTTTTGACAAAAGAAAGTCAATTGCACGTAAGTGGAGAACACTATTGGATGTAATCCTTGACTAGTGATGCGTTTTAAGGGCCTTCCCCGTCGGTCACCGGGCAGGTTATTCACAGCGTGCAGCGTCTCTGTGGCAGTCTCAAATACACGGGCCAAATAAAATACTTTGCAGGCAGCCATTTTACTTCATGGCAGAAATGTTTCACTTTTTTTTAATAACTTAAAACAAAGTGAAATAATGAGTCAATCTCTTCCCTCGGGACACACCGGGACAAAAAGACACATACTTGTCGCAGTATCACTATTAGGGGGGAAATCATCCTTTAAAACACTCAAGACGTCAAACACCACAGCAGGACGTCTGTCCAGCCAAACTCCAGCCCCGGGTAAAAAGGAAAATAAAGGCGAAATTAAAACTGACAGTACGAAAACAACAAAAACAGGGAACATGTAAAATAAATAGAGAAAAAATCAAGACGTGTCATTTAGCAGGATCTATACTTACGTACATGATGTAAGGTGATATAAGTGGCCCAGAGTTTTGGACAATCGGGAGTTCATTGGCTTCTGTGATGAATGTCTTTGTTCTCCGGCGTCTCATACCATAGGGAGAGACTAGTGGAGGAGCAACTAGCCGCCAGCCCCTCTCTGGTTAACCTAGGCAGCGGCCTTTTGATTAGTCTTGTCTGATTGGTGCTAGTGAGAATTCTCTTTTTTGGAGGGGACGGGGTGGGGGGGGGGGGGGGGGGGGGAGAGAGACGGGGGGAGGGGGGGGGCACACTGAAGGGTGCAGTGGGGGTCAGTGATCCGCTGTTTAGCATGAGCCTAAATTTAAGGGCTCACTTAGACTCACTCCCACCTCTTGACACTTGTCAACAAGTTTCCTCAGTTTATCAGTTTTACCTCCCTCTGCAGCTTCAAACAGCAGGCGCTGTGGAGAGGGAGAGGGAGGGGGGGTAGGGAAGGAGGGCAGGTGAACATGCGTGCATATTGGCGGAACAAAAAAAAGAGTACAAACTTGTTCAGAGGTATGTGTATGTGTGTGTGTGTATGTGTGTGTGTGTGTATGTGTGTGTGTGACTGAGTAGAGAAACTGAGGAGGGAGAGCAATTACATCTTTCCATAGGGTAGCACACAGTGGAAGCTTTTGCAGGGCTTGCTGATAGAGAAGTCGCACCTACAAAACAAACAAGGAAACAAACAAAGAAACAGCAGACGCGGGAGCAGCGTGTCAGTTCAGCAGAGGACGAGGACGGCACAGGACGACGGCCATGAGGATGAGGTCAGAGGTTTTAGTGATGTGGTCTTATTCCAACAACACCCAACGTTTACTGAGCGACCAAATCCAAACATTTGTCACCATCAAATGTGAGCCTGTCGTACATTACATTCTCTTGAACAGTGACAAACTGCCTGCAGGGGGAAGAATAGATTCAACAAAATAAAGCAAAGACATGGAACAGCTGGGTCATGGTAAATATGCAACGCATTTTCAAGCAAACACTGACATACAAAATGTTGGGGCAGAACGATATCAACAGAGAAGGTTAGACAGGAAGTTGAGACGTGACGCAAACATTCCAGACCTCTCTTCCATGTCATCCTTTCACTCCGCTTCCCTTCTTCCTGTTCTTTCATCCATCCCTACCCTGACCCTCTCTGGCCCCGCCCCTCCCTGACCCCTGACCCTCTCTAACTCACCTCCGATCGCTCCTTCAGCTCCTTTTCCACAGTGATAGCTCTGCCAAGAAACAGCAGAAAAGCCTGTCAGCTTCAGCTCAGGCAAACAAACGGCCCAACCAACTCCACCATCTAATTGCATTTCACCCCCTTAAGAGCAACTCATTTTAAAATACAAACGTTCTGTATGTGTGCCGAGCTCGAAATTGTGGATGAATAAGAGCCTTTTACGTGGAAAAATGTCTTCAACATGTTCAGAGAAGTGAGAAACCACCAAGTTAATTCGTCACCATTCTATACCGGAAACAAGCATACTGTTCGGCGGAAGAGAACGTTTGGACTTACATTTTCCAGATGGCCAGACAGTTAGGAATGCTACTGCTCAATGTTCTGGCCTGGAATTTCAGATGTTCAACATTTCCGTCCTGCCACTCTTGATGCAGCAACCTACACGACAACAGATCAATACTAACCGTCGGGACATTACACACTAGACAGCAGCAAATCAAACCCCAGCCAAAAGTCTTCCATCTATTTACAACAATAGCACCAACAGACGCATCAAACAAATGACTCCAGACATAATAACCAAAACACCGATCAGCCTGTACCTTAATAATACAACAAATAGGATCCAAGACAACTCTGACCTGGAATCTAATTTTGAAGCAGGCCACTGTATATATTTACAACATTTATCACCTTCCCTACTCATTGTATTGAATACCGGGTGCACAGGTGAAGCTCGGCACTGTTGCAAACATGGGATACACTGTATGAGTTCTAAAGGTTAGGATACTCAGACATTGAGAGCTGTTACTACCATGGACAACCAGTAGGAAGTCGCTTGCAAGGCATTGGAACATATACAGGCTAGGTGGACAGCGCGTTGGGTACCTCAGGGCCAGTTCAGTGTTGGAGGGCATGGTGTACCTCAACCTCTCCAGGACAAGGGGGTGCTGGGACTGAGGGAGGCAGCTCAGGTAGTGAGACACCGCCTACAGAGTACAAGTCAAAAGGCTTTGGAGCACAGAAACACACACAACCGAGTTTGGAGAAAGAATGTAGCAAAGAATGTAGTAAAGTCAGATACAGAACGTGTCGTCTCTAGCGGTAGGCTGACCGACAGAGGAAGAGGAAGTGGGTCGGACCCGGACGCTGGGTTCACCTTGTTGTGGAAGCGGAAGGAGCTCCAGTACTGGGCGGAGCTGAACGGGACCTCGAGTCTGGAGGGGACCGTCACCAGGCAACGCTGGACCAGATCTGCAAACATTCTGCTGGTGGATTGGCTTCCCACAAGTTTACTACTAGTAAAGAGGAGATAACTGGAGAGAGAACATGAGGACGTTAGGCAGGTTTCTGGTCCAATCCCCACCTGGTAGTGTGGATGCACTTTTAATAGTAAGTCAGCACTTTGTAGTGGTTCACTACTGATCACCTGCATGCCCAGAATTAAGATCTTCAGATCTGCCAGAGACACTCAACACCCAATGTCAGACTTGACTCCCTCTAGAGATCTTTAGCATTCTGTTGCTTTGCTTTTATCGTCAAATGATCTTTGGTCTTCCGATCATAACATGACTCGGTAGTAGTAAAGAGCTCGTACAGCTTTTCAAAAGTAAAATTCAAGCACTTTCACTGTGCTTTGTCAAAGCTTTCACAGCACCTCACAGTTTTGGTAATCTAATTTAAAATGATAATTTGCTCACCACACTAGATTGAATGTTATGGTGCATTTATTTTTTATAAATATCAAGATACTTATTTAAATATCAATAAGCGAAATGAATTGAGTGGCCTAATCATGGTACACTAGAACAATAAGTGAGTAGGCTAACCTGTATTATTAAGTATGACAAGTTAAAGTGCAGGGACTGTAATCAATCAATCAGCTCATTTAGACTTGTTTATTTCCTTAACTTAATTAAATTAATGTAATCAGCTTACCGATTTATGACGACGGTGTTTAGGCTAGCTTACACAAAGTTCAAGCACTTTCAAGCACTTGATTCAAAATTCCAGCACTTGCCCAACCTTGAAAACACCAAATTCAAGCATTTTCAAGGATGTCAAGCACCTATGCAAACCCTAGTAGTAGTACAGGTACGTACATTATTGATCCCTGGGGGGAAATTAGTCATACGTAGTAGTGTATGAATGGTTATGGCGGGTGAGAGCTAAAATAAGTGATACAATTTGCAGGCTAATGATATCACTCACTCCATCCAGAGTTTGTGAAGAGCGTCCAGCTGCATGACCGAGCCCAGCGCCCTCTCGAAGGCGTCCACCGCTTCACTAACACTGCCGTGAACCCACTGCCAGCAACTGCAGGGGGATGACAAACCAGCCCACTGTCACTCTCTCTGAATCAAACAGGCTTTCTGGAAGTTAAAGATCTCATGCAGCAGTTACTGTCAGGAAGCCAAAATGTTCGACCCAGTAATGAATCCAGCAAGTTAAACCCAAAGGCTAAATGGAAGCCTGTGGAACAGCGATATCAAGAGTAGCTAAAAGCAGTGCTCACCAGTGAACCAGGTTTAGGTAAGGCATCTGTACTCACCAGTGAACCAGGTTTAGGTAAGGCATCTGTACTCACCAGTGAACCAGGTTTAGGTAAGGCATCTGTACTCACCAGTGAACCAGGTTTAGGTAAGGCATCTGTACTCACCAGTGAACCAGGTTTAGATAAGGCATCCCTACTCACCAGTGAACCAGGTTTAGGTAAGGCATCTGTACTCACCAGTGAACCAGGTTTAGATAAGGCATCTGTACTCACCAGTGAACCAGGTTTAGGTAAGGCATCTGTACTCACCAGTAAACCAGGTTTAGGTAAGGCATCTGTACTCACCAGTGAACCAGGTTTAGGTAAGGCATCTGTACTCACCAGTGAACCAGGTTTAGGTAAGGCATCTGTACTCACCAGTGAATCAGGTTTAGGTAAGGCATCTGTACTCACCAGTAAACCAGGTTTAGGTAAGGCATCTGTACTCACCAGTGAACCAGGTTTAGATAAGGCATCCCTACTCACCAGTGAACCAGGTTTAGGTAAGGCATCTGTACTTACCAGTGAACCAGGTTTAGGTAAGGCATCTGTACTCACCAGTGAACCAGGTTTAGGTAAGGCATCTGTACTCACCAGTGAACCAGGTTTAGGTAAGGCATCTGTACTCACCAGTGAACCAGGTTTAGGTAAGGCATCTGTACTCACCAGTGAACCAGGTTTAGATAAGGCATCTGTACTCACCAGTGAACCAGGTTTAGATAAGGCATCTGTACTCACCAGTGAACCAGGTTTAGGTAAGGCATCCCTACTCACCAGTGAACCAGGTTTAGGTAAGGCATCTGTACTCACCAGTGAACCAGGTTTAGGTAAGGCATCCCTACTCACCAGTGAACCAGGTTTAGGTAAGGCATCTGTACTCACCAGTGAACCAGGTTTAGGTAAGGCATCTGTACTCACCAGTGAACCAGGTTTAGGTAAGGCATCTGTACTCACCAGTGAACCAGGTTTAGGTAAGGCATCTGTCGGCTGATTTGCTCCTGAAGTTTCTTTTTGATAACTGGACATCTTAGGATATCCTCTGTTGGAATGCCAAGGATGTACCTTAAAAAGAAATGATTCCACCAAAAGTCAATCAAAATCAATTCTCTCAATTCTAGACGGATTCTCATCTAGCTTGTGTGCAACTGTACCTGAGCACATCTAGAGGCTGCCGTTCACTTTGATCATCCTCACAGAAAGACAGAACAAAACCTCGAAACAGAGGACCAATGATCTCAGTCTTCTCCTGCGCAGAGACAAACAGAATATCAGCGTCGACAGTGATGATATTATGATTATTATTATTATATTAAGCACAAAACGTCCAGATGGATGATGTTTTTTTCTCTTCCTTGCTGCAGGCCTCAACAACGAGCCTCACCTGAGCGATCAGGAACTTGCAGGCGTGATAGAAGATCTCTGCGTTCTGATGACACTGAGACAGGGCCCGGAGCCACGCTCTCACGGCCTCGTCGCTGTCCCCGACGCGGACGTGGAGATCGGCCAGGGCGTCCAGCAGGATGCAGGAGTCTGGGCACGACTCCAGCAGGGAATGGCACAGCTCTACTCCCTCCTTATGCCTGCACAAGATCGTGCCAAGAACATATTTAAAGGTGGTCGAGGCTGACCTTAAAGGGATAGTGTGCTATTTTGGACATGTAACCCTATTTGTGGTGTGCCTACCATGAACCTGAAACATACTCATCGTTCCAGTATTGAGCTAGCTGCAGTTTTTATGCAGGCTCTCACTCGGCTACAAAAGAAGTCAATGGGGCATACGTAAATGTGTTGGAAGAACTATAGTACATGTGCTTCTCCGAGAAGGGAAGCACAGGGTGTAATCTTCCCAGTCTCAGTATGCTCTCCAGTGAAATGATGGTCTATGTTTCAGGTTCATGGTGGACAGACCACCAATAGGGCTAAATGTCAAAAATAACACTACCTCTTTAACTGCAAATACCACCACCGTATTAGACGTGAAGTGTGCACGGACACAGTAGGTGAGGCTGAGAGTGAGAGCTGAACTCATTCATTCATTCATTCATTTTATTTTATTCCACACATGGGCATGTATCACAATATCCAACATATACAGTACATGACAAATGCACCCTCTTCTGCCCATGGGCGAAAAGGAGCAGGAAGAAGAAAATATCCTAAGATGTCCACTCACCTTCCCAACAGACTGTTGAGAGTGATGAGGTTTGTGTGGAGAGGCAGACAGGCTAGGGTCCTCTCGCGCTGAGGTAGACTCTCGTCTGTGCACTGGCGAACCGCATCTACAGGCGAGGGCAGTCACATCTTATGTTCAACTATTGACCGAATGTGACTCAGCAAAATGTCATGTAAATCCCATAGACTTCATTAAGCCAGAGATATCCAATCGCCAGAGGTAAAATGCATATAATCATGAGAAACTAGAGCTAAAGCCAGTGCGAAACAGAAGATGTGGACAGTTTTAATGTGCATACTAGTTTGAAACAACAATGTGAAATTTAAAGGGGCGCTACATGTACAGGGCAACATCCTGGTACTCCAGCTCACCTTCAAACAGAGCGACGAGTATGTTGGGGGGCGTGCTGATGTCCTGTGCCGTCTGCCAGGGGAGGAGGAAGGGCTCTCTGCTGACCAGCCTGGAGGGGTTGGAGTTGGCCGGGTCGTACAGGCTGGCAGGCAGGCTGTCGAACTCCGTCAGGTGGATGTAGGACAGCCAGGCGAGGGTGCGGTCGGCAACCGTCAGGTGGTCGGCGATGCTCCTCTCATTGGCTGATTTCAAGGCACTCTGGAAAGAAAACAAAAAACAAAATGTTGATGATGTTGCATCGTCCCAGGCTGTTGTCTTTAATCTTGCCGGTATTTAATTTGTGGCCTGTTGTGTTCTTCTGACACGTGGTTTGTGAGCTCTACCCCACGTTGTGTCTAGGAAGTGTTGTTGTGTCTAGGACATGTTGTTGTGTCTAGGACGTGTTGTTGTGTCTAGGACGTGTTGTTGTGTCTAGGACGTGTTGTTGTGTCTAGGACGTGTTGTTGTGTCTAGGACGTGTTGTTGTGTCTAGGACGTGTTGTTGTGTCTAGGACGTGTTGTTGTGTCTAGGAAGTGTTGTGTCTAGGAAGTGTTGTTGTGTCTAGGAAGTGTTGTTGTGTCTAGGAAGTATTTGATGTCGGAGGATCCTATCCGCTTCTCTGTCCTCTATGACCCTGTTTAGACTTGCTTTTAAAATGTGTTTTGGCCGATCAGATCACAAGTGGACCGTGAGACACATCATTGTTTATATCTGTGTCTATCATGCTTCTCCTAATGTGTCCAGCTGACCACTTGTGTTCATATAGTAACCATAGTAACTCACTCACTGCTTCCTGTGTGGGTGTCGCACAGCTGTTCCATGTAAACAAATCAATAATCAGTCGGTTTGACTTCAAAAATGTAAAACTAATGTACATAATAGGACTATTCCAACTGGCAAACATTTTGAAATATTATCCTGCATTGATGACTTGTTTTCCTGTTATGTCTTTGTCAGGGACCCATCAGGACGCATTAGTGTTTAGACTACTAAAGATATGTGGTCAAATGCGTCCCAGACCACCTTGGCAAGTGGTTTGAATAAACGTATCACAATGCATTTTAGTGGTAGTTTACCTTGTATTTAGCATTTTAAAAACAAGTCTAAACAGGGTCTGTGTCACGTTTCAGGTGTCGGTTTGACTCGCCTGCAGGAAGGCCAGGGCACTCTGCATTCTTCCGGTGAACAGGCTGAGCTGAACCCTGAACAGCAGCGCCTCCATCAGCTGGAAGGACAGCTGCTCCGTCAGGCCTTGAACGGCACAGTTCAGCAGATACCTCAGCAGACGGTCACACACGTAGTCCTTCCCCTCGAAAGAGCTCTCCAAGGTCAAGTACTGTGAAGAAAAGACACAAGTACAATGCTATCTTATTGTGTGGTACATATCGGGGTATAAAAACAATAAAAGGTACACTATCGAAGGGTGAGAGGCTATTTTAATGAACTTACGGTCCACCACACTTGGCAGTGGGGGGCGTGCTCCACGGCCATCTCGCACATCTCCTGCACCTCCTCCCTGGTCCCTCGACGGGAGAATAGGGAGAGGTAGTGGCACCAGATCTCGGGGTTGTCCTGGTTGTCCTCCAGGGCGCGAGACAGCGTGTTTAACGCAGCGTCCAAGCACTCGGACGATGATCTAGGGGGGCAAAATGCAGCACCCATTCAGCGTCCATGATGTACGTTAACAGTAGGTCTTCCTCTATAAGGTCGTGATCACACTCAGAACGCTGCTTTTGTTGAAAAGGCAGAGACGGATGCGCCTTTTTGTTGCCATAACAACGTGCCCTAGGCAAAAGTTGGGGCACTTGGACAACTTGGGGAACCTGGATCACTACGCCCCCTAAAAGGCAGAGCATTTTTTTGGTGAGTGTGCTACATTTTATTGCCGTGCGGTTGCTCCCCATCAATAACAATAGCACGACAGGCGGTGCGTTTCGGAAAAAAGTGGTTAAGTGTGACCACGGCCTTTTGGGGGGGTCTTGGTCCGAATGAACCCCTCCACGTACATTTCTTTCTGGCTGAGGTACTTGAACGTCAGTTTGATCCAGAGCTGAGCGTCGCGAGGGCTCTCCAGGACACTGGTCTCCAGGTTTGATATGTCGTCTGTCTCGCTGACAAAGTAGCGCTTGTCCTCCGGCGTCACACACACATCCAGCACAGGCAAGCTGGTCTTGGAAGCACCGTCTGTAACAGAATAATCAGACAACGGAGGTTGACAAATGAGAGAAACTTATACGGACTATACACACTCGTTCTGCACAGTTTAACAGGGGCAAGTGCTGATTGTACACTTCCAGAACTTGATTTTTTGTTTTGCCTGCATTTGAATCAATTAGTTGAGATTGATGTTGCAAAACAGGAACAGACCAACACTGAAGCTGTAGAAAACCCAGCGCTCACCATATTTCACCGGAGCCGTAATCCTCTCCATAATCTCGTCCTCGCTGTCCTCACTGGTGTTGGGGACAGCCTGCCATGCCGGCTTTGGCCTCCATTTCCTGACGTCTTTACATGTGGTGAAGGGAGGGACTGAGGAGAAGAAAAACAACGTTAACAAACAGCAAACAGATTCAGTGATTTTTATAATTCATATAAATTGTCACTTACTATGTCGTTTGCCTTCATTCACTTTGCTCACAAGGAGGACAGCCTTCTGGTCCATGCTCATGCGGTCCTTGTTTGAGCCGAACACCTTCTTGATATACTTTTCTGGAAACAAACACATTCAATTTCAGTCTGATCCTTTGCTTTAAAAAACTAAAAAATCCACTGCGTGTAGTAGGCGGCTTAAAACGGGATGTGCGCACACACCTGTGGCGGCACAGATCTCCTCAGTAGTGCTGCTCTCTGAGCAGCCAATCAGAGGAAGGTTGTAGGACAGGATATCCTGGAACAGCTGGTTTCCAGTGAAAGTGCAGTTCCTCATGTGCTGCCTACAAGTGCATTGCATGGAGAGGAAACCAGCGTCAGGTGATGCTAAACGAACACATTTGGGATGAGATTGGGATGAAGCACGCTGGTCACACAGGGACGCACCACTGGCAGTCGTCGTCATTGCACATGCCCGTGAGGTCGAAGCGGCAGAAATACTTTTTGGGCTCTATGACGTTACTGTGAGATACGGAGCTGAGGGATAACTTCTCCTTAGTCCTGAAGTACGGACTGAACCTGAAAAAGATCACAAGGTGAATAAGATATATTTTGAGCCTTGATAAGATACTTTTGATAAATAATACAAGTGCAAATCTATGTTACCTGTAGGATTTGAAGACTAAGAGAGGGCTTCGATATGGTCCAAAGGGAGCTGGCTTCAGCTCTGCACGGCCCGCATGAGTGGCCATCGACTCTACATCCACGGGTATCACCTGCACGTCAAAACACACGGATCCTTTCTGTCAGGCAGTGCCTACAGTGGACTGATTCTGGGTTCTATAGCAAACACTATGCATTCCAAAGTAGTAAAAAACCTATTATTATTAACTATTAATTGAATTAGCCCCAACCCTATTCCGAAACCTAACCTTAAACCTAACCCTAAATAACCTCTGCATTTATGGGAACTAGCATGACCATGTTACTACCCTTTTAATAGCAGACATTTCGACATGTCATAGTAGGGTAAACACGGGTGGAATTAATGACATTTTTCAGTTTACCTGTAATGTAAGAGATTGTAAATTGTATTATGCTTTTCTGTCATCTGAAAGTTGACTCGATTAAACAGTTTGTGTTTTCCGACTTGGTTGTGATTGAACTGTGTTATGCTGTTGCTGCTAATCTGGAGGGTAAATAATCTGGAGGGTAAATAATTTGGAGGGTAAATAATCTGTTTTACTGTTTGATGTATTGTATTCAGTGTTACTGGTCTGTTGTTGAGTGACTGTTGTTACTGGAGTGACTGTCTTTGCTGATGATGTGTAGAGTAAATTAATGTATTGAAGAATGCAAGTAGTGAAGACATGTTGTTTCCACATCCACACTCAAAACAGTTATGCTAGCTATCAGTTGCTGTACTAGACACGACAAATGCATCATGTGGGCATTCTATTGCTGAAATTCTAATCACACACGTGATGGTACAGCTGTACGCATCAGAGGGCTGAGGGGTGACCTGACCTTTCCAGGAGGCTGTTTCACCACAGCGCCCCCTATGGCCCGCAACTCCCCCTGCAGCAGCTCTCCCAGTCTGGCCTGCTGCTGGTACTTCTGCTTCAAGGCATCCACGTCCAGCCCCAGGAACAGCTCTGATTGGTCGGTTCCACCCATGACTGCTTTGGCTGGCTTGGTTATACTGTCTTTGACTGAACCCGAAGCGAGCTCCAGCTTGGGTTTGGTGAAGGAGCCCGACTCAGGGAAGGAACGCCGCCGGTTGCCTTTGGTGGAGGGCGCGGGTTCGAGGTCGTTGTCCTCGGCTTCTGTGGTGTCTTCGCTGTCCAAGGTCAGCTTGTCCTGAGTGAGGTCGTGCAGGGAGGGCTGGGGTACGGGGAAGGGGCTGGAGGGTGGGGGCGGCGGGGTCTGGGGGCGAGGAGGGGTGGAGGTCAGCAGGGGGGGCTCCAGAGGCGGCCCTCGGTTATGCATGGCCTGCGCTTCCTTCAGCTTCTGGATTTTGAGGGCGTACTCGGACTCCAGCTGCTGCAGCCGCTTCTTCTGGGCGATGAGCTCAGCGAAGTGGCGCTCGGAGCCCGGAGGAGCGCCGTCGACACGCTGCCGTTTCCCAGGCTGAGGGTGAACATAGAAAATGGGTTATGTTGGGCTCACACTCCAGGGTGTATTCCCCGATTCACCACCCCCAAAAATGTGAATCCGGTCGGTAACGATGTTTTGCACAGATTATCTTGTAATGTGAGGGGTTTACAGATCCAATCTTAAACTTCCCGATCTGCTCGCAGACTCATCGGCGCTGACCTGATAGTATCAAACATGTTTGATATTTAGGATTTAAAGACCACAATAGCCCATCACACCAGGTGGTTTGTTGCCCCCTTGGGCAGGATAATATTAATTAGAAAGGGTGCTTAAAGAACACAGCATTAATGCATTTTGTTAGTGTAACTGAGTTAAAATGGTTGAAGTCACGCCTCAGTTTATATGTAATAGCCTGCCACAGGATCCAGTAAGAACATGTCATTTTTCCTAATACCGTGTTTATCGGATTTGTTTCTCATGAATCAGATATTGGGCTTCAATCTGATTTGTGTATCATATTATTTATATGTAATATCACAGGATCCGGGATAAGAAAATGTAATACAGTCAGTGTTTATCTGATTTGTTTCTCATAAAGCAGATTTTATTTTGTTTAGGGTGTATAGAAAGATAAGATAATATTGTTTGCGAAAACGGCAAATAAATAAAGTTGATATCTATCTAGAGCACTTCCATGATCCTCCCTCTTAAACACCCATTATATTTTTTGTTTGCCTTCAGCACTAGATTATGCTCTTAGTCACATGTTTTAGAAAGGACTTCTGGGAAGTAGTAGCTTTTCTTATGTTAAATGCAATTATTGTAAGTCGCTATGGATAAAAGCGTCAGCTAAATGACTGTAATGCTGAATTGAATGTTCATTCTAACAAAGAGCCAAACTTAAAAAATAAAAACCAGGCCAGGTCCAGCCTGGCTTATGTGCGTGGCTGGCTTGTTTCTGTTCAGGACTGGTAGGACGGAAGCTAGTCATGCCACTGAAATAGCTGTGAATTGAAATGACATGAAATAATGTCTGATAAATTAAGATAGGTCTTGTCGCCTGGACACATCAGTTCCAATGCTTCCAATGCTAATCCAGCACAATAAGAGCAGGATAGCCAGTTAGCTCATGAGCTCACAACAACTAGCAGCAGCTTCCATAACATTAATGGTAGCGGTCAGTGGCTAAAGCAGTTACACTGATGATTCCTGTAACGTTAGCTATTTTGCTGCAATTGGTTCAACTTCTGTTTCTGGACAAATGTAAGGGATAAAAAGGTTGGAGTGAAAGGGTGAACGTGTGGAGGTTTGGGGTATAGTAGGTAGATAGTAGGGCTACACAATTAGGCGTGTATTCATCATTATTGCGATTTTGACCACTGCGATACACTAACTGTGACAAGCCGCGATTAATGCATTCCTTTGAGTTGCCCGCTGCATTAAAAATCACACCCAACAGGTGGTGAAGTAAGCAGTTTATGAGTGATCTCTACAGGTGTGCTACAGTATTGGCTACTCCCGATTGGTCTAAATCTCATGCTACGAATGGACATACACGCACGTATGGACACACACTTCACTTATAGAAGGGGCTGCACGCTTAAGCCTTTGAGGACACCTACTGTTCACTGGTCCTAATAACATCACGTTTCTCAGAAACAATTTGTTTTTTAAGAGCATGTTCATAGTAGCCTAATGTGATAGTAAATCTTTGATATTGTATTAATTATATGATGTTTTAATTATTTCTCCAAGTGTCCTATGTGATAGCTATCACCCTATGCAACTTTTGAAAGCACAAGCTGTGTTAAAAATCACACATTTCTGGATTTAAACAATTCTACTCAGCGTGAGCACAACAAATCAGAGAAATTTGTGTTGAGTGCGCTGAAATACACTGACGAATCACAGGCGTTTGTGCTGTCTGTCGAATCACGTTGAGTTAATCACTGATATTGTGTTTGCTACCGCAGGTTTTGACATGCAGATATACGCCAACACTCACCAGGAAGTGGCTGGTATCGGTGGGGCGTTTTAGGCGCCACCCCACTGCCACCCGCGCTTGGGCCAGTTCCTTCTGCAGCTTCATGCCGTGGTTCCTCTTCACCGACACGCGGTGCTCAACGCGGTACACCTACGGAGAGGGGCAGCGATGGCCAGGTTACTAAACTTACAGCAGCTTCACAGACAATCGTGTCAAACACAATATGCATGATTTGAAATCAAATTACCAAGTAATCTTATCAAATTCAACAAGACCAACCTTGCAGAATGTTTGCATGCCCACCTATTTTGATTCATCATGCCATTTTGAGCAAAAAAAAGAAAAACCAGGCCAGATCCAGCCTGGCTTATGTGCGTGGCTGGTTATTTCATTAAGGGGGAAACGGAAGTCCACCGGATGTATAAAACGTAAACAACAGCGTTTGTTTAGCTACATATAGAGTAGAGGAGTTTCGCTCAGCATAGACAGTAATCTCTGAGAATGTCCCGCATGGGAGTCCAATGCTCCAACCACTACTCTACTTGTGGAATTTAGGTAAGGGTTAAAAAGGTTGGAGTGAAAGGATGAGCGTGTGGAGGTTTGGGGTTTAGTCCCATAAAGTCATCCCCACCGGGTCTTGAAACCTGGTCTCCCGGGTGGGAGTCCAATGCCCTCACCACTACTCTACTTGTGCAGTGGAGATCAGTGGGTTGGTTTTGATGTCCTTCTTGAATTTGGTTTGCTGGGACTACTGCCTCTTGTGGTGCCAACAGCGAGATGCAGGCCAACATTGTCGGGAGTAAGGGAGGGAGTGATAACCCGACAAACGCTATACTAGCTGCACGGCTGGCCAGCCACGCACAAAAGTAATGGAAATATTAAGTATGGATAAATGGGCCCTTTCCTGAATTCAGGCTACAATTAATTTGCTTGGAATGAACAGAAACAGCTCTTTCCATAACTATCCTTCTTCAGCACTTCTTCAAAAGAACTATCCAGCAGTAACTTAAAACATGGGCAACACTGCCTATATACCTAAGCTTTGGTTTATTTCACAGCGTTCCTCAGGTCAGTGTTAATTTTGTTGACGAGAACTATGACGAAAACTATTCGTCAACGACATTTTTTGGGTTATCGTCACGAGACGATAAAAATGAATGTATGATGACAAAAACTATGACTATATCTATTCACATTTTCGTCAACAAATAAAAACTAGACTAAAATGGTTATGGAGGGACCTATGGGAAAAGTTCAAATCAGAATGTCGAGGTTCGGGATGTGCGCAGTTGGCCTACATTTGAATAGTACCGTTGCTACACCGGCCGGCGGGAAGTCAACTAACAGCATACGACTGCTGCGCCTGAACTGTTCAGTAAATTACCACAGTTCAGAAATGTCTTTGTCAACGTTCGCACACACCGGGAGAAAGAGGGGAGCAGACATCTGGATAAACTTCATATTTGATGCAAAGGAAAACAAAACCATTTGTAAATCGTGTGGGGTGAAAATGACTGGCAAAAATACAACAAACTTAAAGCGACATTTGGAGAACAGTCATCCCGAAATTCACGAGAAGGTAAGCACCCCCCCACCCCCGGCTAACGTTACTGTATTAGCTAAACCCAAGCTGGTGTGTTTCTGAAATACTTCAAATACAATACAAGCTAAAAGAAACCAGTGTTTCACGTAGGTTTGTGGCGGGGGAGAACTAGAGTGTCTGATCATTGCAACGCTAACGTTAGTGGCTAGCTAATGTTAGGTACAGGTTAGCTAGCAACAAGTGGGGCTATGCTTGTGGCGGCTGGCGGGGGTATCTAGCGTTAGCTAGTCTGGGTAAGCTAGCTAAGCAACTACTGCTGCTGTCTAATGTTATACTGTAGCTAGATGGATAAGACACGAACAGTAAGCTACCTGGCGCCGCCATAGCCCCTCTCCTCCGGTGTGACGTTAGCTAGCCTGTGCCTGATGTTAGCTAGTCTGACTAGCCAACTAGTGCTGACATGATAATGTTATAGTTTGCTATATCAGGCACAAACACAGTTAGCATCAGACTGGGGGAGAGGAATGCTTCATTATGAAACTGTCTGACAGAAGCAGCCACGCTTCTGTCAGTCTGCCCCAGGGCAGCTGTGGCTACAGATGTATCTGACCACCACCGGTATGACTGTCTGAATGAGTACTGGACTCTGTAAAGCCCTCTGGGTTTCATGAAGGACGCTATATAAATCCAACTTGATTGATTGAACTAAGCCTGTTAAATTTGAGTTGTCTAAATCTATGGTAGATTTTGTCGACTAAAATCGTAATGATATTTAGTCAACTAAAACTAGACTAAAACTAAAACAAGTCAGATGACTAAAATATGACTAAAACTAAATGGCATTTTAGTCAAAAAACTATGACTAAAACAAAATCATAATTTGCTGTCAAAATTAACACTGCCTCAGGTTCTGCATCCATCCATCCATCCACACACCCACCTGCTCTTGCAGCTTCTTGAGGAGGGTCCTGTTGGCGCTGACGATCTTCTCGGACGCCAGCAGCTGCTCTTTCAGCTTGAACACCTTGGCTTCCGCTACCTTCAGAGACTCCTGCTTCTTGACTTCCTGCTGGAGCAGCTGGCTCAGCATGGCCTCGTCTTTCTGCAGCAGGGTTCTGAGAAGGAACGTTAAAAAGGGGACAGAGAGAAAGAACACATTAGCCCCGGGGTGTTTGTGTGAAACACCATAACCTGTAATCCACAGGCTTCTTCTATTACAGGGGTGACGGTCACAATGCGATGTTGAAACGCTGACATTTTTCATGGGTTGGGATGCGATGAGAATCTCTCTCACTGACTGAAATGTCTCAATGAAAACATCTGCCACTGCGCTTTTGTCTTTGGTGATGCAGCGGACCTCACCCGTGTTTGGTCAGCCTGTCCTCTGCTTGGCTCAGGCGGAGTTCGGCCGCTGCTCTGGCCATCGAATCCGCCTCGGAATCTGACCCGGCCGGAGAGGGGACACCGTGGGGACTGTGGTCCTTCAGAATCCTCTGCTTCTCACGACTGTAATTACAGACCAGAGAGCTCATGTTTAGGACCCATTTTCCATCAGGCGCACCATAATAGAGTGCTGAGGTCTGGTGTCACTTTGTAGGCTGAAAGGTAGCAATGATGCCACTGGGTCCCAAGTCCAAAATTCCTACGGGAAAGATGAATGGGATTTGCGAAAAATGCAGCAAATAAGTGTTTAACAGAGACTCCCAGAATAGAGTGCGTTTTGTTAAAACACATAATTGAAGATGGGTTTTGTGAATTTTGAAGCCTTTAGTTGGTTCTGAGTTCAATGTTGCTAGTGATATGCTAAACATTTTTGTAGCTGGACATGAGACACGAGTCGAATGTCTTTCTTCCCGCCATTTTTACTGGGCTAGCTATATATATGCATGTGAAATTAGCATTTGTTGTAGCTAAATCTGTCCAAAGACAAAACATTTTTTTCAGCAGATGATATCTTGGTTAAGATTGATCTAGCTAAGGCAGTTTTGCGTTTATATGTGTGGTACAGTATTTAGTCAGTTTGGCAAATGCCATGATCTCTAGGGCTATGAAAAACATGGCGGCCATTTGACTGTTGTAGTCCAGTTTCAATAATGTTAGCATATCTCAACATCGACCTCAGAATAACTAAAGGCTTCAAAATTCACAAAATCTTCAATTATGCGTTTTAACTTTTAGAACAAAACATACTCTATTCTGGGAGTCTGTTAAACACAGACCTTATTTTCTGCATTTTTTTGCAAATCCCCTTCATTTTTCCCATAGGGATTTTGTACTGAAGATTTAATGGCAGCGATGATTACTTTTCAGCCTACAAAATGACAACATCTCCTCACCACTATTTTTGGCCACCATTTTGGTTTGGGCATACACCATGTCACACCATTAAACACTTGAATACTCAGTGGTACACTCAATCTTATCTTTTTCCAAAATCGATCTTGATATTCTTACGTTGGCATCCGCCATTTTGTAGTTATTGGATATATTACAGTACCTGGCTATTTCCTCTTTGAGTAGGCGGTACTCCGCCTTCTTGGCAGCCGGCAGGGTTTCTGGCGCTCTCACTGGGTTGTTCTCCTTCTCGGACCGCAGGGCTGCTGTGGGCTTCGCTGCCTGGGACTTCAAAGAGTAACAGCTAGCTTATAATTATGCAAGCGAATCTCATACTGTATTGAGATATATACACAAGGCTGTGAGCACCACAGAGAACAGACATTAATACCATTGGTCTTCGGGTTTAGATAGAGGAAGTAGTCTAGATGGGGTAAAACAAGTCCCCCTATCTTAATGGCGTTTCCTAGTAATGTTGTTAACATCCACGTAGTGTGCAGTAGCCGGCCGACTCACCTCAACAGTTCTCCGAGCCTCCTTGATCATGAACTCCAGTCCTCCGAAGACCAACGGAGTGGAGGAGCTGCCGGCCTCGACCGTCTGCAGGTCGTCCGAGTCGCTGTCGTCCGAGTCGTTCAACTGCACCACCACCGCTTTGTGTCTGGGGAGCTATAAACACGCAACAGACCATGGTGGAGAGTGGGTGATGATGACGTGGGAATTACAGTCAACTGCAATAGATACTGTGGTTCTTTTGCTAATGGTTGTTCTCTCATTATGAGACTGTAGCTTGTCTGCCTGTTGCAATCACGTGACTATTTGATGTGCAGAATTCAGATGGAGGGCAAGAATTTACTGCGCAAATTGGAAATGGAGTAAAGTAAGCAGGCTACATAAAGTCTAGAGACTTACAACTATTTTTTGTGCGGCTGGGTCCACAGCCTCGGAACCAAAGTAGCATTCAACAACTGCCATCTTGTTTTTTAGTAAACGTGCCAAATATCTTGCTCCTTTCAGTCATATCGTTCCGTTTAAATAGATTCTGTTGTGGCTTTTAGCTCAATCAGACAAGCATTGTGTCACTAAAGAACATGATATCAAAATAAAAAAGACATGAGTTGTGAAAATCGTGAATCCTTCTCTCGTCCGTTGGTGGGTGATAAGATGTTTTTGTCTGTCACACGTGCCCAGGATGTGTACTATTCTTAGAACAAGACCATATACATGCCTCAGTTGGTCTTGTGACTATCAGTATCCGGTGACGATCAAGTGTCTATCTAAGAATTCAGCTGACCACTGATATATGAGGTCATATTTGGAGGACTCTAACCATTGGACTGAAACTATGTAATAGATACAGACTACAGATTATATAGAGGTGCCAAGCTGAAGGCAGTTTTGTCTGAGCAGGGAACACTGAATGCTATAGCGTTTCATTGTGACTGAACCAGATATCTGTATGTTGTTTTTCTAAATAAAGGTAAAATATGACCTACAATTCAGCTTCCGGCAAACTGTTTTCCTCTCTAATCATTGATTCTTCAATAACAGACAAATCTTGTCTGCACCCCCTTTTTGTTGTGGTTTTTGTTGTTGTTGAAAAACAATAAAAAATGTTGATCAATAAAAATAACAGACAGATCAATAAACCATTATGTCGGGGGGGGGCTATTAAGAATTCCGTGGTTCACCTGGCTGTCAGGAAGGCAGATGTCCAGGAAAAGACAAAAATGGTCAACTTCAACAGGATGTAGCGCTTCACTGTAATAATCTGCGCCCCGGGCTGATGTAACAGTTAGTTGGGGGGTGCATTATAAATAAAAATAACATAACATAACACTGCAGGAATACCACGGCTACTCTGACCAAACGTTGTGCGATCCCCTTGACCTTCTCGCCAACACACTAGACTGAAGGGACGTCTCACCACCAGCGGGACTCTGGGGACGTGGTGACCTCTGGTGAACTTGCTGCTGCGGGTTGGCAGCGCCGTGTTCAGGCTGACCGTGCTCAGGTTGCCCCTGGGCGCGGGCTGCAGGACGGCGCTCGGCGCGGGGGAGGGAGACCGGGGAGCGCTGCTGGCGGCGTTCTCCTGAGGGAGAGACGGGGACAGAGGACTGAAACATTCCTCCAGAGGACAGACCAGGGGGGGTTTCACAACGCTGGCTAAGGGAGTGAGCCTGACTTCTGCAACGAGTACAACCTGGAAACACTTCAAATCTGGACACGGACTGAAGTAAAAAAGAAAAAAGAAAAAAAAAGAAATTATTATATATATATATATATATAAATAATTTCCAGGTTTTACTTTGTGCAGAAGTCAGTCTTTTTGGAACACCCCCCCCCCCCAGGTTCTGGTCATCCACACAGAACCTCACTAAGCTGCCATCATGAGGATCTGGAAAACATAAACAGACTGATCTATGCATCCTTGGCTGAAAGGAAATAACTCAAGTGAGACCTAATTTCACAGCGAGCTCTACCAGCTGTTCATCATACAGTACGAGAGAAACGTGTGCGCGACAGTTTGCCGTCGTGCGGCGCTGGCTAGTAAACGCACCTCCGGCGTGGCGACCCGTTTGTTGGCCATGGACATGAGGCAGGTCTCACGAAGCAGCATCTCCTCCTCCTCTTCTTCGTCTGCGAAGGGCGGCTTTGGGGGCTGCTCGGGCTCGTCGGGCGGCGGGGGCATCGGTGGGGGCGGCGGCGGGGGCGCGGCCGGGATCGCAGACAGGAAACGCTGGCCTAAATCCTACATGGACAAGTACCCGTTTTAACTGAAGTCAACATTACCAACATAAGCGTATTCTTGTATGTACCATTGGCTAAAACTACATAGCAGCTAGAACTGGAATGGACCATACCATTCCATATTGGGGGGAGTCCATTGAGAAGGTTGGCATGTGAGGAAAGCACTTCGGGATATCGTCAGAAAACGGCTCGTGCACTGGGGACGATGCTGGAAAGAGTCAAGCACAGGGTGTCAGAGAAGAAAGCTACATGCCTCACAGTTGCTGTTCACAGTGTAACACTACCAATCACTCTCACACACCCACACACAGACAGACACACACACACTCCAGTCAATGTCCTCGCAATGTAATTAATGGCAGGTGAGCTGGGTGCTCACCTGGTGAATTGGTCTCACTGTCAGTATCCATGGCCACTTCGTCGTAGTTGTCGTACTGGTAGAGGTTCCCGGACGTGTCCAGTCCCTGTTTGCCCGCAGACTTCCTGTCGCCATCCCTGGACTGAGAAGAGAGTTTCCCTGATCGCCTCAGTATTCAGATCGCTACACTTGTTCTGCAGGCGCGCACTGAGCTACAGTGGAAGTCAAAGGAGCCATGAAATGTCGGAAAATGTACGATAAACGCGCTTTTTTCCGAGATGGGAAGCACAGGGTGTGATAATCGTACCTGTCTCAATATGCTCTCCTGTGAAATTTATCGCAATCCAAAACCGAATGTTGTTCGGTATTTGAACTAACCAAGTTAAGCACAAATGATTATTCTTGTGCCGTGGTGGTAGGGATACCGACTTGTAGCTGGTGGTAGAGATTTCTCACTCAAACGATATCAGGACCCGTCGTCCTCGGCGCTCTCACCTTGCTCCTGGTCTGCCTCTTGGCCCCGACCAGCTTCATGAAGCGGTTGTACTGCTCGTCCTGATTGGACAGGTCCCGGATCTTCCGGATCTCGTCCTCCCTCTTCCGGCGTTCCTCCTCCTCCTGGCGCCGTTTCTCCTCCTGCTCCCGCTGGTGCTGGAGCTTCCAGGTCCGCAGCTGCTGCTTCCGGAACGCCTGCTTAGCTGCCGACCCTGGAGGAGGTGGGGGGTAAGATACTTTTGATGCGAGTACGAAAATATTACATCTTTCCCCAAACCACGGGAGCCCTTGACTGTGGTATTTAAAGGACCTAGACACAAACTGAGCACACTACTCTTCTCACCTGAACCCTTATCACCAGGGCTGAGGGTTTTCCTCCCGGAGTGGGGCTTGGCTGGAGCTCTGGCCCTCTCCGAAGGGACCTTGACCCCAGGCTTGGCCCACTCCCTCTCCTGGGGCTTGGCCTGGGCTTTAGCCTTTTCTGCGGCCGCGGACGAGGCTGACCTGGTGGTGACCCGGCCCCTGTCCGGCGGACTCGCCCCGGGGCCGGGGCCCGAGCCGGCGCTCTTCTCCTTGGCGGTGGCGCTGGCGCTCTTCTCCTGCGAGGGCTTGGCCTTGGTGATCTTCTCCTTGCTCTCCTTCATCACCTGCTGCTCCTTCTGCTGCCACTTCCTGCTGGCCGACTGCAGGGCCAGGAGCCGCAGCTGCATCTCCGACATCTCCTCGTCTTCATCCTTCCCCTTGGTCTTGGCCTGGTGCGGAGCGCAGGGCTAAATACAACGCAGGTCTTGTGAGAAGCTGCCACAGACCATTTCATCCACATTGGACAAAGAGAGACATTTCCAGTCCCGAGTAAAAGGGTGAGACATTGAACATAAGCTCTGACACTGGTGTACTGCGGGGTTCCCATTAGGGCTGTACTAGGATACACTGTAAAACAACAACAATGTGTGTGCTATACATGCAAAAGCAAACACAGTACAATGTACTTAGCCTCAGGACAAGAAGTCAGGAAGTAAATGTGAGATGCATACTTTGACTGGGGACGGAGGGGAGTCCTCCGATTCGCTGCAGCAAATACATTTGCTCTTTTCCTCCTCATTCTCTCCCTTCTCTTCGTCCCCTGAAAAGACAAAGACCATAGGAGTGACCTGCTGTGTTCCTTTAAGAGCAGAACTATAGGCTACAGTATCACATCTGATTGGGTTTGAGGAACCAAAGGAGCAGAGTTTGGCATTTCATAGCGAGGTAAACACACCTTCAGAAGTACTAGCAGTCAGGTCGATTACATTCTCCGTCCCAGGGTCCTTCACCCCTTCCTTGTCCTCCTCCTCTTTTGAGCCTTCCTTTCCATCCTCTTCCTTCTCGGACTCTGGTTTGGTTTTCAGAGCATCGAGCTCTGCTGGCGTGAGGAGTTTCTGGCGGAGAGGCTTGAGGTTGAAAGCCTGGAAAGCCTTTTTCTCCTCTCGCTCAGCGGACAACACCTCCTCTGCTGCAGCAGCAGCAGCAGCAGCAGCAGCAGCTTCATCGGGAACACTTTTGGTCTCGGGTACTGGCTCGGCTTTGGGAATACTGACAGGAACCTCTGTTTTCGAGGGAGACGACTCTTCGGGTTTGAGAGCCATCGTTTCCTCTTTTCTAATACATTCGAGCTCCAACTGAATCTGCTTATACTTTGATAGCAAATCCTCAAAGCTCTCGTCAACACCATTTTCGGTTTTGGCAACGTTATGTACTTGTTTCCTCCCCGGATTCCTCCCCGGTAACTTTTCTGAAGATGGGGGGTGAAGGAAAGACATGAGTGATGACAGGTGGACAAATACAACGGATGGACAGGTGAATACAAAATGGTAAGACAACAAAAACAACATTACAAATGCTCAGTTCAAGTGACTTAGTGTTGAAGCTATTCATGTTCTCATCCGTAAAAGCTTAAATTAGGTCTCAAATTTGTTTTAAGCATTTCTGTTGTTGTTGTAAGCATTTCTGAACGGAAAATGTTTTGTTCACATCCAACATAGATTACATTACTTTAAATGGAATGGAAAAAGTTTCAGATATGGCTAACGTAGGCTAAATATACAGGCGACATGTCCATGCAAAAGAGACAGACATGTCAGGTCTCCCAGTGGATATTAAGTTTGACCATCTCCGGCTGCTTACCACCCGATGTTGTCAATTAGCTCAATGAGGTATCTCCCCGGAGACCATTTTCATAGATAGAATGAATATGATGCCATGTCAAAGGATACTTATTATAGTTGAGTCTCTGCTGTTGCTGTGATTCTCTCCGGGCCCATAACGACCAGAGGGAGGTCTACCGGTCTCTCTCCCTCCCCCACCACCACCGTCTCCCCAGCAGCCTCTGTACCAGTCCTCGTGTCCTTCATCTGGCTTCCCCCGATGTCGAAATCTTCCCAAGGCACTGTGACTTCGTTCCCAGAAGCTGGAGCGCGGGCCCTGGTCACAATGAGGTCCTTGACCAGATAGAGGAGGTCGGTCAGGTCCGCTGGGTCCGCCTTGTTGTCTGTGATTCGTGGGAAAGGGACTGTGCAAGTGAGGTCCACGGTTGTATGGCATTAAATGTCGAAAATCTGATTGATGAGGGACCATCAGCGGCGGTAACATATGTGGCTTTTGTTTTGATTTCCGATTAGTTCGTGTTGAGTTGGTGTTCGTGCTACTGCTAGGCCTCAAACCCTGCTGTACAAACACCTTTTCCTCGGTTTCGTCATCGCAAATCTCTCCGTCTTCCAACTCCCCCTCTTCTCTCGGAGATAGATTGCTTGATTTTAAATCCATTGTGTAATCTACAGTTTGACAGCTGGTATAAGTACTTATACGCAACAAATCTATATATAATTACAAAATGTGACTTATTAATTGGTTGCTAGCTAGGCTAAAACGAATATAAGGCTGGCTAGCCCAGTTAGCCTGACTGCTAGCTTCACCCTTCTTCCGTCTGAGCTGAGGTTGCCAAATGTTACGTCATATCCCCCAATAGGGGTGTTGACTTAATTATTTTCGGTGTGCTTCTTCCAAATCCATATAATATAAGCCATTTGTTTCAAGGTTTGTTATCGAGGCGGATAACAAAGTCGTTTGCCCTATCTGCCTGCTCTTTTCACTTCAACGTTTTAATAGCGATGTTACGCTCGATATAAGCTAGGCTACTGTACCTACCTTCCGACACAAATGTTGTGAAATTTGGCACACACGTGACCGTCGATTATGTCAGGCAAGCGCCCGACATTGTCGACTTATGAACACTGCACACTTTTCTTGTTTACACAGACCCATATATCTCTCTACAGTCTTCAGTCGCCAGTATGGATTAGAACCTCAATTTCGTGACCATTCTCTGGTTAAGATGTTTTGATGACTGATTTGACTTCGATGGACCTTTTATAAAATAAATAAAATAATAAAAAAAAGCCCACAGCCCCCTCCCAAAAATCCTGTCTTTTTGCCAGTGGGACACATCCAATATAAATACCTGCTGCCTGGCACCAGTGCCCAGTATTTAAAACATTCCATCTGGATCCGAATGATCAGGATAGGATTACAGTAGCCTACATCTCAAAACTGGGCATTTCAAACCAGGATATGGGATCCTGATCCTCATAAATTGGGATATGGATTTGTTAATCCAATCATACCCAGAATCCTGATCACTTGTTCTTGTGTATTTCAAAATTCTAAGGTGGAGATTAGGATAGTTTTGATGCTAAAAATCATAATTATCCTGATCCCACTGGAAGGGTGGATCAAACATGGATTCAAGGTGGATGTAGAGACATATAGGATATGGCACATACCTGTATTTAATATTTTTTTTATTCAATGATTGCATATTAAAGTAGCCTAACACAGACCATGCCAAACCAATACCCATTCTAAATTAAACAATTAACCAATAAAATATTTTAAATTAACAAAAAAAAAACTCCAAGCCCCTAGAAAAATATGTAGGTGCAAGTACAAGTCACACATCTTCATCCGAAACTGCAATGCCATAGTCTTTCAGCCTCTTCTAAGAGGCGAATGCGAAATTTTGTTTCCCTCTGTTGAAACAAGGTCAGTTTAATCTGCTCCTCAGATAGAGAGATCTGTTTCTCTGCTCTCTCTGTTTATTTTCTCACCATATCCCCACAGCCATCTTGACTCTTGAATCAGTAGGCCTATATGATAATAATGATAACATCCTACATAAAACCTAGCAATCATGGCACAATTAGGCATATGAGCATTAATATAATATATGATACACAGCAAAAGAAAGGCAGAGTATCATAACTCAACTCTACTCAATGTTTCAGACTGCTGTGAAGCCAAGAGAAAGAACCTTAACTGATGTTAAGGCCTTCTGCCTTGATTCTGTTGTGCTTTTGGAGGTTGCAGCAAAGACAACCAACTATTTTTTGAAAAAAAATGTTGACAAAGATATTTGACCACATTTTCGACCAAAAATGAAGTTAAGGTCTTTTGCCTTTGTAGGGTAGAATAGTTAGACCAGACAGATGGTTATGACCAGCCCCAATTACCCAATTATGCAATTCTGGCCTATGTATTATGTTCTATTGCAGTTAAATTAATATTAATAATATGCAGATTTACACTTCCCAACATTTTCACAAGTCTGTGTCAATGAAATGTTGTTACTTTGACCAATGGAGGCATATCCAAAGACTGCAAATCTAGATTCTGTAATCCTGATATTGTGGTATCTGGATCAGAATGATCCTATCTGGAAATTCTTTGAAAAGCCAGGACAAAATCTACAAGACCAGTTTGATCTGGGACAGCAAAAAAGGGATTACAAAATCTGGATCATTCTGGTCCAGATTAAGTGTTTTGGAATACTGGGCCCAGGGGTTAAATTGAGATTTTTCATATGGGAAGGGGGAGGGACTGTGTTAGCGGGGTTGGCAAGGGTGCGTATGTGTGTGGCCAGTGGCAGCAGTGATGGTGGCGCTTTAATACTGCTTCATAAATAGCAAATATTCCTTGATTAAATACAATTCTCACAATTTTCTTCTCAACCCTATGCTGTGCTGCTCCACTCTATGTGGTATCATTCTCTAGCTACTGCTGGATTGGGCGACTCAATCCTAGAATATATAAAAACACTGTACATGTACGTGTTTATCAAGCTCAGCCTATGATAGATTAAGCCATGATCAGATTACCTAGATAGATAATTTAACTAATGTTAGCTAAAATGGTAACACGTTATATAGCCCGTGTCTTACCAGTGTCTTACACTTTCTTACCAGCATCTTACCAGTGTCTTACCAATGTCTTAGACTGTCTTACCAGTGTCTTATCAGTGTCCTACCAGTGTCTTACCCGTGTCTTACCTGTGTCTTACCTGTGTCTTACACTTTCTTACCACTGTCTTACCAGTGTCTTACCAGCATCTTACCAGCGTCTTACCAGTGTCTTACCAATGTCTTACCAGTGTCTTACCAGTGTCTTACCAATGTCTTACCAGTGTCTTACCAGTGTCTTACCAATGTCTTACCAGTGTCTTAGCAATGTCTTACCAGCATCTTACCAGTGTCTTAGCAATGTCTTACCAGCATCTTACCAGTGTCTTACCAGTGTCTTAGACTGTCTTATCAGTGTCCTACCAGTGTCTTACCCGTGTCTTACCAGTGCTGGGAATATTGGAGTCCGATTCCAAACCAGAGAGGTGAGAGGAACGGGAGGGGTTAGCTGAGAGGGTAGAGTCGACAGGAGACGGGGAACGGGAGTGGCCGGTACCCGGGGGAAACTCCGGGGAACTGGAATGCCGTATGCCCGGTCCGAGGGGGCGGCACAACGCGTAGTGAGAGAGGAGAGACACGGACATGGAGGTAAGGACGGGCAAGCTGTAACAAAGTTGATGATAGATTGGTTTGAGCTCCAGATGATGACATTTGGGAACCTATGTGGTGGGGCTGAGCCAAGGATAGCCCCGGCCCAATTTAACCCCTGGCTGGCACCATCTTGAAAAATTTACTTTTGAACCAGAGCACCTAGAGTCATGCATGAAGACACTTTTTCCACTCCCTGTTGATCAGGTCACATTCCTTCATACTGACTTCACTCAGTCCATCACAGACAACCCCTACTCCAACATGGCCATGTGGATCCAGTGAATGAACAAGGGCAGCAAAATTAAGTCTGGCTGGCTCTCCATCCTCCAGAATGAGAAACAGCTGCTGGTGCACTCCAGATATGTGAACAATGAAGCCCAGATCCGAGCCCAACGCCCTGGCCAACCGAAAAGAAGCCAAGAGGAAGCACATGGAATCTGGCCTGAAATAGATCCGAGAAGATGAGCAGTGCGTGCAGGACCTGGTCGCATGACTTTGACATCCTCACCTCCTCCATCACCATCTGGTGCTTCACCGCTACACCCAAGGACAGGGCTAAATTGCAGCGTGTCATCTGATCCGCCAAGAAGGTGATTGGCTGCAACCTGCCCTCCCTCCTGGTCCTCCACAACTCCAGGACCCTGAAGCGGGCCAGGAAGATTGCGGCCGACCCCTCCCACCCCGGCCATAATCTCTTCGTGCCACTCCCCTCCGGCAGGAGGCTGCGGTCCATCAGGAACACATCTGCACACCACAGAGGCAGTTTCTTCCCCACGGCCATCAGCCTCTTCAACAAGGCTTGTGTCCCCCTCTGCCCCCCCCCTCCCACACACACAACCACTGAGGGACCCTGTCGATAGACACTTGCACATGACTTGAATGTATGTATAGGACACATCGCCCCATAGACTCCAGAACATAGGCAACCTGAGGCAAGGCAGCATCCCGCTGCCCCATCAGAAGCATGCTACTGTAGGAGTGATTGGATCAATGCTTGCCACATCAGTGGTTACAAGTTAAGAATGCACTCCAAATCCACAAGTACGGTAGTCGGAACATGATCTACCAGTATTCATCGACTACCAACAGCTACGTGGAGAGCATTTTTCACAGATCTTATTTCTCTCTCCCAAGCAATTTGATGTATTTTTGCCCATCTCTGCCTGCACCCCCCCCCCTTCCAAAATGGGGGGCATTTGGTGGATTGAACTGGAAAGCCAACCGATACTCATAGAGCTTCTTTTGTAACTCAGACTCCAAAGCCTGGAATGCCTCCTGGAGCTCTCTGCTTGCTCGTCAGAAGTTGGTTCCTCCGTCAGACAGGAGTTCAGCTGACTTGCCTCGACGAATAATACACCTGCGCAGAACTAATAGGAATGCATCAGAATCCATTGAACTGCTTGTGTTGTGAGACATTTAAAGATAACTCCGCAGCGCTTTTAATTTTGGTGTCCAATCTTGACTATAAAAGGGCCAAAACAATCAACTCCTGTAGAGTAGAAAGGAGGACGTAAGAGTCTGAGACGAGCTGGTGGCAAATCGTCCATTAAAGGAAATTTGGGCTGTGCACGCCATTTATGACACTGGGCAAGCTGACTGATGGTGTTTGACTCTGCTTGTCTCCTTCTCAGTATCCAAGAATGGTGACGGATTTCTGAAAAAAATTGTTACGAGCCTGGGTGTAGAAGTCGGTTACCGAAATCCTGAATAAGCAGCATAGTCAGATAGTGATGAGGGTCTAAGACTACTGGATGGATCCTCTCTGCACTGTACCCCTGAAGATGACGGAGTCTCCCACCAACTCGGATGAGCCCAGTGGTATCCAATTCGAGAACTAGTGTTTGGAGGCTACTAGTTGATGGAATCATTTGCTTTGCCCTTAGAGCAGCCAGTTCCTCCGGGAAAGCATCAGCTTGACATTTCTTCAACAGGTTGATTTCCGCCTCTCTCCATGCTGGTGCTGACTCCTGAACGTCCTTGAAGGTGACTTCTAGTGCTTCCTTCCAGGAAAAATCCTTGTCTGGACCAAGGAGTGGACTGGTATCCACAGTGGCCATAGCATTGAATGTGAAACCTTTCATCTCGGCTAGGTCAGGTTGAAGATGTGCCTTTGGTCTCTCAGGCCACTGTTCAAGAGATTTGGTGTAGTTCGGAGGCCTGTAGAAGAAATTTAAAATCCAGCGCGAGCCAGTATATCCATGTAATGGCGGTGGTCGGGGCACCGAGAATGCAGTTTCTAAAAATCTATTTTCTGCCGCGAACAATTGTTTTCATCAATCTGTCTTTATGAATCGCTAGTTGTGCTTACATAGAGTGTAGGCCTGTTGTGGTTTTTCACATGCCTCTGTAATATGATCTTTAGAAATTTGAGGGGTCTTCTACAGGGCAATATAGTGGGATCTTTGTATAAAAATGCCTGATGAGAAGCAGGGGGCTTGATACCACAAGGGAACATGCATAATGGGTGGGGGACAACATGTTTACATGTGTACAGTACTTGTTTGTATCCTGTTCTTTTAACAACTGCTAAGACAGCAATATAGTAAGCTAGTTACTTTAGCTAAGTAGCTAGCTAAAGATATTGGTCCCCAAATCATTTTACACCTTGTTTAGTATTTGTTCCGACATTTCTGTCAAACCCCACAGGTATCTAGTCCTATCTAACTAACGTAGCCTGGCTAACTAACGTACCCTAAGTAACGTTAGCCTACAGAAGAAGAAAATAGATCAGATATATAAACGGGTTATTTTGATAAACTGGACATATTTTGGTTACTTTCTCGCCTGAAAACATTTTCAAACTTCAGAAAGTGACATATTAACAGTCATGGAGACAAAATTGCTATTTTGGTCAGAGCAGTGGGGCGGGCTCATGGGAATGTGGGATATCTTGACCAACGGAGGATACCTCCGGACTACAGATTGAATGTAGCTCTGAGCTAAATCTGGTGTACCCATTTTAATGTTCTTGAACATTTTATGTATGTGCACATTGTCCTTGTACGTGCACATTGTCCTATCCAAATAAACTTTTTGAATGAATGAATCAGTGCTGCCTTCAGACTCTAAAATGACGAAATTCCTACCCTAATGCCCACTTTCAAAAATGAGGCACCGTTGGAATGCTTGGCTCAAGCCGAGTTCAAGGCACCCTATGATGTCATTGTCCGCCATATTGGATTTTCCACCATATTTGGATTTTGTGAAAAACACTTAAAATGTATTTCCTCCTAGGAATTTTCATCAATCTGCACGAAACACGGAAGGCACAATCTATAGACCAATGTTTACAAACGCATTACAAGGATATTTGATAGTTGAAAGCGTTCGCTCGTTACAGCCAATCGAAATTGGCAGCGAAGGCGTCAAACAGGAAGTGTTGTCATAGCTCAGTAATGTTTTGATCTATTAACAACACAATAAGCACACTCATTGGGCACAGTGCCATGACCCGTGTCACCAAGTATCATGTCGACACCTCGAACACTCTAGCGCCACCAACGTGTCACAGTTGGAGGTGTATTCATGCTGAACTGTATGCCCAATTTTCAATATTCAGGTGCCGTTGATCAATTCGAGTTCAACGCAATCCATGAGGTCATTTCCGCCATGTTGGATTTTCCGCCATATTGGATTTTACGAAAAAGTCTAAAAATATTTCACAGGCCACAATTTTCTTCGAATCTTCACCATAATTAGCATAGATGATCACCAGACCAATTCTCACAAAAGCTGTCAGATAGATTTTTGAATTTCCAAAGTGTTCGCCCGTCACAGCCAATATAAATTGGTGGCAAAGCCGCCAAACAGGAAGTGGGGTCATATCTCAGCAATGTTTTGATGTATCAAAACCACATTTGACACACACATTAAGGAAGGTCCCGTGACTCCTGTAACCAAGTCTATGTTGACAGCTCAAACTCTCTAGCGCCACCAACATGTCAAAGTTGGAAGTGCGTTAATGCTGAACCATATGCCTGATGACTGCGGTAGGGATTTGAATGCGGCTATGGCGTGTTCTCTTTGATGCAATGGTTGCGCTTCCTGCTTGGCCCCCATATCGCTGCTTGCAGCTATATTTTGAAGTGTAATTAGTTCTCTTGTCATACTGTACATTCAATTATTTTACTGTAAAATATCCTCATGGAGGTAATTTGCTTAAAGTACAATAGTACCAAGGTAAAATGGGTTTTGGCATTAACATATTTTCAGTGTAGCTTACATAATTATGAAATGAACGAAAACATAAATTGTCATTACTAAACCATGCATATTTGGTAGGTGTAATTATAATGGCTCTAGTTTACCATTATTATTCTCCTTCCTTACATACTACTGTAAAAATGGCAAAGCCAAAACACCACATCTTCCCATTCAAGTTTTTATTCTACTAGATTGCGGTCATCTTGTATTTCTGGGTCAAAATGATGTCATAATATCAAACTGATCAGAATCCTTGTGGTTGACTTACACAAAAAAAGTGTCTTCATACATGATTCTAAGTACTCTGGTTCAAAAGTATATTTTCCAAGATGGCACCAGCAGGTATTTAGGATCCAATCTGTCAAGGGCACACTACATAATCACATATAGAGCCTTTTCAGAGGATACAGTGGATTTGGTTTATTGACTTTCAGAGCAAGCATTCTTCAGTCCCTTCCCTGTCTTTGAGGCATGGCCTCTCCCAGCCTTGACGAATCCGCTCCAGCCGCCTCTCCAGACAGGGCAGCATCAGCACAGCTTTGACCAAGAGGACAACCAACGGGGGGAGTGAGGCCAGGATGAAGGAGGGTGGGGTGTACCAGACATACTGCTGTACCTCCACCCACTTCCGCCAGCCGAACACCAGAGCATGGGCTGTACAGAAAACCAGCGCCACATATCCCAGACTCCTCTGCACATACGTGACCTCTCTCCAGTTCAGGGCATCACTGACAGAGGGTAGCGAGGAGACGGCTACGAGGGCCAGCGTGCCCAATCCCATGATGCCCAGGGACACGTAGATTTCCATACGCCATACATCATCCGCTACCCACGAGTCCTCACGGTTCTGCTGCACCTGTTGGTATGCCCAGTTGAGCAGCTTATATCTGTAGGAGCGTCTCAGGGGATAACACAGGCTGTAGATAGCATGGAGAGAAGCAAGGTAGAAGGCTAAGAGGCCCAGTTGTTTCCTAATAGACATCCACTTCTCCAGCCACCCTGGGAAAATGCTGTACTTGGTGCCTCTATGCAGCTGCAGCAGGGCAGCCAGTAAACCAGGCAGGAAAACCAAAGCCAGCAGGATTATGGCGGTCCAAGGTAAAGTTTTATTCATCACCAATATAGGGATCTTATAGAAGTCACTCTTGCCCTGAGACACCCGTGGCTGCAGCACATCCCTCACCAGTGTGTAGATGAAGGCCCCAGCCATGAGAAGGGCTGTGAGGCGGAGGGGTAGGACCCACTGGGGGAAAAGCGGCATGTCATCTAGTCTTACACTGGAGGGGAACTCAAATTCCTCCAGCGCCAAGGTGTCCAGGAGGGGGCGATGTCTAACCTCTTTCAATATCAAAACTCCATCATGCTCCTCATTGGAATCCTCTGGATTCGGGTAAGACTGCTCATGACAGTCTTGTTCTGCTCCCCCAATGCATGGCGAAACAGCCTGTTTTTTCTCCATCATAAGGTTGCTGAACTTATTTGGCCGCTGTTGACACACGCTGGAGCGGGGGTTGCCTACAGCAATTGCAGAGGACGCAGGGTTAGGCTACCAATTCACGTTGTTTCTGTTCACGGAAAACTTCTCTCCCGTCAGTTCTTGATCTTCAAATAAAAGTCCACTACTTGTCATGACGAAATCCGCTTACGTGGAAACTCCTGACTATAACGCATGCGCATTCACCGACTTGCGGAAGATGACTTGTCACTGTTGTTGTGGAAGCTGTCAGGCACGTGAGCCATGCTACGTAGCTCGGAGTCGTGAGTGGCGCTAGCAGGCGACATGGCGGCAGATACTCCTCCCAAGGTATTGAAAATACACAACCCTTGCAATGTCTGCTTGTGTGTTAGTTAGTTTACTTGTTATCTAAGGCAAATGTCTCTCACGCAGTGAGGGGGAACAAGGAATGACTACAAAGCATTTTCATCCCTGCTTTTGGTCTGCCCTACTTGTGTTGATGAACCCCAGGAGCATCAACAACACGGCTAGCTAGCTGGCTTGTCCGTTAGCTAGCTAGATAACTAGCGTAGCTACAGCTTGCTAGCTAAGTTGCTAAGCATCAGCCTAAATTCAAGCATTCGGGTTAGCTCGCTACCTAGTAGCTTGTGTAGCTAGCACTAGTTTTTGACACGTCATGAACATTGGCTGCAGTCACGAAGCATAGCCCCTTAACTTAGACAAATGTATCTAGGTAGCTCGTTAGTTTTGACTCGCCTGTGACAGGTTCCCATACATAATGATCATGGAAGGGATGTTAACCCAGCTAACTTATCCTGGCTAGTCCAGCAGACAGGGTTAGAACGGCTGTGCTAGCCAGCCATGAGTTCAGGCAGTGATAATGACTTAATAGCTACCAAGCAGACAATGTTTCTTTGCTTTCAAGTTCTAAACTGGACAGCTAGCTAATGTTCGCAACTGAACCGTACAGCTAATGTTACCAGATTGCCAACTTGATCAACTGATCTTTCTTTCCTGGAACGTTTCAAATATTGTCTTGCCAGCTAACGTTACTGTAGCTCTCTGGCTTCAGCGAGTGCAGCGTTTACAATCGTCAGCCATAATTAATGGTCTGCTATCTCTTCTAGACAGACGCTTTGCCTAGTTAATTCAGCTATGTTTCAATGCTTGCTGCTGATAATGATATTATAATGTGCAAACCCGTGTGCACTGCACTTCTTTTTCAGGTTGTGTTTGAGCATGACGGTGTCTTCATACATTCTAGCAGTGATGACAGTGAGGAGCAAGACCTACTCTCTCCAGGTTTCCTACGATTAATTGACAAGGTAGGGAATTACTAGCTTGATATTGTGTAGAGTTGCAAAATTCCGGGAATATTAAAAGTTGGAAACTTTCCATGGGAATTAACGGGAATAAACTGGGAATTTTGGGCCTATTTACACCAGTTGTATTTACATTGTCATAGACAGACAGAAATAGAAACATTTTAGCTGTTAGTTGTACATGTGATGGATGAATGCACAGTACAGGGTTAAAATTCAACTGAATTTGCATTAAATCAGGTTATTTTAACCAAGATCATGCTGCAAGATCTAAAATTGTATTTTATGTTTTTTCCCCAACTAGGCTACATTTAAGTTCCCTGTTATAGAAATCTGCGGTGGTGTAACGGTCTAATGCATTGTGTTCCGGTGCAGCTGCCCACCGGGAACTGGTGGTCTCACCAGATCCGAGTATGGCCAGATCCCAGAGGGAGGGGCCTATTGGGCCACCGCTCCCCGAGGGTGGTTAGTTTAATCTCGGCTTGAGAGTTTGTCACACAACAGCAACCCTGTCTGGTGTTGGAATTATGGTTGCGAGCTGAGATAGTCAAGAGTTGTCTCATCCTTTCACATTGCCGACCAGCTGGGTTGTGTGACGAATCCTCAACAGTTAGTAGGGGGTAATTGGACACTAGGTCAGGGTCAATTGGCTACGAAGTTGGATGAAAACGGGATAAAATCCCAAATTAAGTATATCAAATATTTTTTTTTGAAAAAAGCTGTTTTAGACTACAAAAAAGCTCAACATTTTCTAAATTCCCGAGCTAAACTTCCCATGGAAAATTTCCGGAAAGTTTCCGGAGATTTACCGGAGAGTTTCCGTCCCTTTGCCACCCTAATATTGTGTCAAGATTCCACAGGAGTCTAGGGGAGCTTTGCCTATTATATTAATGTCTTGTTTTTATCCACCCAAAATGTCAGGATGGGGACATTGTTGTGGAATACAAACCTATGGAGGACAGTGTGGATCCATCAAACATGCTCTGTGCTGGCGAGGTTTGGCTCTTTTACCACATGTAACTTCACTTCAGTATGACAATAGGAAGGACATTTATTAATATTACATGGGAAGGTGTGTGCTACTGAACAGTTTCACAGCTCTTAACCTAGATATGTTAAGATAGATACTTCTGTAGCCTAGTGATTATCAACGGATGGCTGAATTGTAATCATTTGGCCACTTAACAATTAACCTACAACAACAGGCAACAACTGGAAAAAATGCTTCACTCGTCAGTGCCACCCACTTACGAGTGAAGCATTTTTTCCAGTTGTTGCCTGTTGTAGGTTAATTGTTGAGTGGCCAAATGATTACAATAACCTCAACCTCAACAGCTCCAGCAATTACTTTTCACACCTCTGTTATAGGTTTTGACTAAGACTAAGTCGTCCACAATAATACGTTTTCATTTTAAAACTAAAACTATCTCTTTCCACATGAGCGCTTTGACACCATTTCATAAATAATTCAGAAAACAGATTGGGAGTCTTTGCAAAGCAAATAAAAATTTCTTATGGAAAAGGGTCACATGATAGGGGTGTGTTGAATCAGGGAGGGACATGTCATGACTGACAAGCCCCAATCAGGAAGTGAACTTGGGTGTCTGTGTCATCATTTTCAACAGTCTCCATTTCCGCCCATCCAGACTAAAACAAAATCCCAGAGTTTTCAAACCGGTCAGCAGCATTTTCAAAAGTCTCAGTTTTAGGGGCTCGAAAATGCCAGAGTAATGTGGACGTACACGTAATAAAAGTTATGCGTTTTAAGAAAACATTAGTGTGGATGTAGCCTAAGTGAGGAGTGAATTTTAAGTGAATCGACTGTGTTTCCCGTTACAGGACTCCAGCTCAGTGATGGAGTGGGCCCAGTGTCCAGGAGAGAGGTCCCACCAACCTGTGGATCAGCAGCAGAGCTATGAGACCGAGTGGGATATGATCAACGCTGTCACCTTCAAGAGGAAACCTTGTGCCAATGGAGAGGGTGAATGCTAAGTTGTCTTACACTTGTCTGAGTGTTTTTTGATTGGCAGAGGCACACCTGGTGTTTCCTGAAGTCTTGAGTATAGATGAGAATATTGTAGAGGTTTTTCAATATTATACATATTTTGTATGTGGCCTGTTTAAACAATTAAAGAAAGCTATTCTCATTGCCTTTTCAGGTGCTTTAAACCATACTAATGGGAAGAGCAAGTATTCCTTCACCTTCAGTGTGTACGACCTCAGGTCCGTCACAGTGAAGGAGGAGGGCTGGGCCTACCTGGTGTTCCGGCTCAAGGAGCCCTCCACTCCCCTACCAGCTCTTCACTTTCACCACGGAGGCAGCAAAGGTTTCTTGGACTGCTTGAGGAGATATGCACTACTTAGCGAGTGAGTACACTGACCTGCCACTCTGGGCTCAGAAGGACAATAACAGAGGAAAATTCATACCTTTCTGTCGTGTTATCGACCCGGGGGTGCATTGTGGCCTTTGTCCAGCAGAGGGTGTCCTCAGAACTCTCATTGGTGTTTTTTATTTATTAATTCTTTATTTAAACAGGCTTAGTTTACTGAGACCTAGACAACAATGGAGACATACAATAAACACAGCTATCCTGCCTGTTTCATTGTAGCTGCATGATAGAAGTGTTGATACTGCCATGTTAAATGACTACCTGTGTTTACAAACTTTAAATGGGCATGTCGAAAGAAGGCTCAGTTAACAGACGTCTTCTGAAGTGCATTGAATTCATAATTTGCATGAAGGACAGTGAGAGAAGGGGAGATGGGGGTAAAAAGGATAAAGCTCCACCTGCACTTACAGTATGCTTCTGTGGAATGTGTTGAAGTATCAAGCTGTACTTCTATTGGAACATGGGTTTCAGTTTTGGGGTATAAGCCTAAAACCTGGATTACATTAATTCTTTTTTTTTCATGGCTACATTTTCAAACTGGGAAACCGATTTGAGATTAGACATGAAATTACACATAAAGTCTGTTAATCTCTCATCACACTAACATGCCTGAAAGCGCATATTCCACAGATTTAGTTCTGTATTCGTTTCCTGTCTTCCTGATGTTTTGTCAGCGGACAGTCCCCAGAAAAGAGCTTCAAAGAATCCAGTTTTCTTTTAGAGCCAAATATCACAGATCATTTCTCCTCTCTGCAGGCGTGAATGCTCTGCTCCGTCGCTTTATTAAAGTTCTTATCAAGGCCTTTTATAATGAAATTGTTTGGATTAAGCACATCTTCAGACGTAGGAGAGAAAAACCGCCTGTGACATCATGGGTGATATATCAGCAGTCAGATGACTCTTTGGTGATTAACCTCTAATGGCCCGTTCAGACTACACAATCTTTTTGTCTTTCACGATGGTGACCATGTCAGATTAGGCTATCACAGTTCCATAGATTCTTGTGTCGCGGCCGGGACACTGGCAACAATACACTATCACCACAACAAATCATCGTATGCCGTCTTTTACGACTATGCGCGTCATTGCGCAAGTTCAGGTAGTCTGGTCAACAAATTGTTAGTAATGGAAGAAGTATTTATACTCGATATTATGGTGGCGGGGTATTGTGCCAAATAATTCAGACTCCCCGGCAGAATCTGACTCCCCGTCACTATCTTTGAGTTTTGAGTTATCTTTTGACTGCCGAAACTATGATATGTAGGCTACCACAACTAGGCTATATCTGCCTCATTTAAACTACTACGTGCTAGACTTTTTGTCGGGGTGTCGTAGGGCATCCCAGACACCTGATTGCTGATCTTCCATTATGTCACACTATAAGGCTTTTCGTCGTTCCTGATGTTCATAATGGGTCCCGACGCTGGATACTTTGTTGGCGACAAAAAATGGTCTCAGAATCGGGCTGAATTCGTGTAGTCTGAATGGGGCATAAGGCAGCGGTCACCAACCTTTTTTGCACACGGACCAGTTTCATATTGACAATGGGGGTGGGGTCACTGGCATGATCAGGCACCTCGTTTGTAATTATAAACATATCAAAATCAATTTTGTGTAATATTTAATGGTATCTGTTCTGTCATTCTGTCATTTATTTCCCATTGAAGTTACTTGTAAATCGCTTGCTTGCCTATTTTGGGTGGCATGACAGACGTGACAGACGTCAATCACTCAGGTCACGCAGTGACGCTGGCTCCCCGTGTTAGTTTTGTGCAAGTGTGGGAGTTTTGAGTAGGCTATGTCAGGAGCTAAGTGGTAAAATGTCAAAAAGACAGCCACATTTATTTAATTTCTTCTAAGCCAATTGGAACCATAAGCGCAGGCTAAAGTCATTTCAGCGCAACAGGGTGGCGACAGCAGGTGCAACAAGTAGCAAAAGCATTGCCAGCATAGATGTATTAAAAGAAAAAGATTGCTCGGAACGAGACGAGGAATATGATGAGGAGAACTTGGAATCGGGGAGAGAGGATGGTGGAGATGAGATGCGAGTAGGCTAGGAGATGTATGCTGGCCATTGGTTGAATTTTTTTGGTGTCATTTTGGCATACTGATTACGTTACTGTAAGCCCCACAGCTAAGCAAGTTGACATTTGTGCAGTGAAATGGTTAAATGATGAGTGACTATTACGAAAACTCATAAGTCCCATCGTTGTGGGCATGATTCACGCTTCACAGAGTTTGCCAAAAAAAAAATACAACAAAACAACACTTTATCCTTTCCGTGTGGACCAGTAGCGAATGGGTCGCGGCCCGGTACCGGGGGCCGCTGCTCAAAGGTACTGGACTAGTACAAAGTACAAAAGCTATTAGTGCCTTCTCTGCACGGAGGACATCTCTCCCTTTAATGTCACCGTGGTCTTTTTCTATAATATTCTGCTCCTAGTTTTGCTTGAAAAAGCCTGAAACCAGACAATATTGTTGCACGGAATATGTTCTGCTCTTGAGAACTAAATAGTAGTTCCTTTTTTTATGTGATTCTCATCTGTGTTTGCAGGGCCCCAGACGATGAGACCTGTCTGCTGGTCAGTGCTCCCAACAAAGCACTCTCCCAATCCTTTGAGAATCTACTTGACGATAACAACTTTGGCCTAGTTCACGTGAGCGGGCTACAATCACACACATGCATAACATAACACGCATATCCGAAAAAAAACACTGGTCTGGTTGTCGCAATTGTGAGACGTATCCTCCTTCCCACAGAAGCTGAAGAAGGACCCCTACGTGACCACTCTGGGTGGCTTCTCCAAGGTCACCAACTACATCTTCGATGCTTTCCGTGGCTCTGAGGAGCAGCACCAGCGCCCCCCGGAGGAGGAGGCCGATCTCCTGGGAGAGGTCATCCCAGGACTGGAGATCAACCAACAGGAAGAGCCTGGATTTGAGGTCATCACCAGAGTGAGTGGAATATACCAGACCCTCAAGACCGCTGCACTGCGAGGTTTACCTGGGCAGGACAATGCCACAACTTTGGTCTTCGACAGTGTTTGGAGTCATCTTTGTGAATGGGGTCATGGCAAGTTGTGTTGGTATGTGCATATGGAGCTGACATGTACATTATTCCAAAGGTCTTTTCTTTGTTCATGTCAGATTGATCTGGGAGCCAGGCCAGAGGTGCAGAGGAAGGAGCCACTGTCAGCAGAGGACTGGGCTGAGCAGCAGGACCCGGAGGGAAGGATGCTAAACATCCCTCATCTCAAACAGGTCATATTTAAAGGGGTATGACAAAGGCTTTTTTTGAACTACAACCTTCCATTTAATGGTTGGATGTTCTTCCAGATGGATTTCTTGTGATGCATAGATGAATGTCCCTGGTGTCTTTGACCATGGTGATCTTGCAGGGACTATGCCATGCAGTAAGGAAAGAGGCCTGGAAGTTTCTCTTGGGGTATTTCCCGTGGGACAGCACCCACGAAGAGAGAAAAACCTTGCAGAGAAGCAAAACGTATGTGCCCATCAAAGACTTCAAAGACTTAACTGCTATTTTTGGTTGGCTCAAATGTGTTAAATGGCATGTTATTGTTATTTTATGATGTTGCTATCAAATGGGGAAGGTGAAAGGATGATTGATCTGTTCTCTCTCTCCTCTCACCTTGTGTCGATTAGAGATGAGTACTTCAGGATGAAGCTTCAGTGGAAATCGGTCAGTGAGGAGCAGGAAAGGAGAAACTCCAGGTTAAGAGACTACAGGAGTTTGATAGGTAACTTCCCAGGAACATCTACTATACAAAGCTGTCATAAGCCATAGGTTTACTAGTAATTGAGCCATATATTGAACTATTATTGTCTACTTACTATCACTCTTAACTCTTGTCCTTTCAGAAAAAGATGTGAACAGAACAGACCGTACCAACAGATTCTATGAAGGCATAGACAACCCAGGCCTGGTATTACTTCACGATATATTGATGACGTACTGCATGTACGATTTTGATCTGGGTGAGTGATGTATTATTAGTGATTTGTGCAAATATCCTTCGGTCTTTATAAGCAGTGTTCAAAATTGTCTTTTTTTTATTTTTATTATGACATACTAATAATAACAATTTCCTGCAATTTTACAAACCCCTGCTGTGAATCCAAACTGACTGATTAAGTCTATACAATTACATTAAATAAATTAAATTGAAATAAAAGCGCTCAAACTCCTGAGCAGCATAATAAAAGTATATTTAACACCCTTGTATTAATGCATGTGTCCTGGTCCTTGTCCACTCCAGGGTATGTCCAGGGAATGAGTGACCTGCTCTCCCCTGTCCTTTATGTGATGGAAAACGAGGTGGATGCTTTTTGGTGTTTCGTTTCCTTCATGGATCAAATGGTACACACTTAACCTTTGTTTGTGTCACTTTTTTTTATATTTTTTTTATAACTTTTATTATTGTCACTGTGGAAACCATACTCTGCCCTAACCTCACTATAAACCAGGTTATGTTTATGCTTGTTTGTATGTTTGTGCTTGTTTGAATGTGTATGGACAGCACCAGAACTTTGAGGAACAAATGCAGGGCATGAAGACCCAGCTGATCCAGCTCAGCACCCTGCTGAGGCTGCTGGACCTGGCCTTCTGGAACTACCTTGGTAATGACCGCCAAAGTGTTCACGACTGACCCACTCATGTATAAACATCAAAACATATCTACTGTACTGAATGTATTTTAATCATTAGCCACATGCTGTCTTAAGGAGAATGAAAGCATTTTGTTGTCATTTAATTTCACTGATTTTGTTTCTGCCCTTCCAGAGTCACAGGATTCAGGTTACCTGTATTTCTGTTTCCGATGGTTACTGATCCGTTTCAAGAGGGAGCTCAGTTTCCAGGATGTGCTTCGATTGTGGGAGGTGAGGTTCTGTCCATCAGAACGTCAACCTCAGCACAGTTCAACTTATTGACAAACATGTTTTCTTCTGCTCAGGTCATGTGGACTGGCTTACCCTGCCAAAACTTTCATTTGCTTGTGTGCTGTGCCATTCTTGACTCAGAGAAACACAAAATCATGGAGGAAAACTACGGCTTCAATGAAATCCTCAAGGTAACAAGCTAGAACCCCTCAACGGGTTGTGCAGTAAAGGCTTCATTCAGGAATACTATGTAATGTTGTGGTAATATATTTTTGTTCTGAGAAATATTTTCTCCATTCAATATTAATGTTGTGTTTCTGGTTTTGACAGCACATAAATGAGCTTTCAATGAAACTGGACATTGAAGAAATCCTTCACAAAGCAGAGGCCATTTGTATGCAGATCAGAAGTTGTAAAGTATGTTCAAGAGAATGCATTTTATGCATCTGTAGACATGTACTTTATCTTTAAAGTCTGAATTGATACCTAGTTTTAAAATGTAACAACAAGCAATTTGTTTAACTTCTTACTTCTTTTCTCTAGCTTTTAATCATATGATGAAAGTTTATTAAAGTATTTTGTATTGTTTTGAAATGAATTACCCAACAAACCCAACTAACCAAATAAACCTATGGAGGGCTGAAAATTCCCTATTGGTTTATATCTAATCTATATTTTCCTGTTAATCTTTTCAGGACTTGCCTCATTCAGTTAGTGACATCCTGGGATTCAACATCGAAACGGAAATTCCTGGGTTTGAAATGAGGCAGTTTGGGGCACAAGGGTCACCCCCCTCACCCAGACCCACACAGAGGCCGGAGGTCTACTCCAATGGTCATGGACATTTAAGGGAATCCCCTCCGAATGGGTGCAAAGTTGCCTTCATATCATACTGAACAGTGCAATTCACACAGACTTTTCCAATAATGTTACCCAAACACCTGAGAGGGTATCTGGCCTCAGTTGGAGAAGCTGGCCGCGGGTGCCACATTATCCCCTAGTCCCCAGGAAGAGAAACATATAGATGTAAAAAGGATTTAAGATTATTCAAATTGTATTATTTTTGTAATTTCTTGTACCATATTGTCTGTCCTTGAAATAGCCATTCCTTTTCTCTTGCTAACAGTGTTTTCTAAAGATGGTCAAGGTGAATTTGCATTGTAAAGTAATAATAGGCCATTTTTATTTCAAGTAAACCTTTTCAGCACAAATCATGCTCAAAATGCCCAAATCCAACCCTTGGATTGAAATGATTGATTTCAATTTGAACAGTAAAGTAAGTATTTCATTGTGTTTAGATTTGGCTGGACATTTGTTTTTTTGCTGACAAATTAGATGTCAACACAAGACACTTTTCTAATTGAGAAGGATCACGAAAGAATCCAGTACATTTATAAATCAGCTTGCCCAATTAAAAATAAGTATAACAATTGTGTACTCAAAACTTAAGTATTAATGAATTATTATTTTGATTATTCCATGTGATATGGATTACAATATTTCCCTGATCTCTCCTACAGAAGGAATATTTATTTTCCCCCCTTGGAAATTAGTATTTCAAATCTTCTCATATATGGTAAGGTTATGGATTGTGTTTCTACTAAATTATCTTTTTACACTTCTATAATTCGTATTTGGCACAAGCATAATCTTGATCGACATTCTTGTTGATGATGCCTTTACCTTAAACTTTTCAGTTACTGTAGGTTTCCTTTCCAAGACATTGTATTTCATACACAGGAAACAAAAAATCTATCCTGTTTCAGTTGTTTCGCATTTTGATGTAATGGTAGGGGCTGTTCAGGCAATAAAACAAATCATTGAGGATTTATTTTCACTTACAGTGCATCTTAAAAGTATTCATATCCCTTCACTTTTTCCACATTTTTTTTGTTACAGCCTTCACGGCTTGGCAACACTGGGTCTGTCAGTACAGTATCAACCATCAGACACGAAGGAAATTAATCCATTGTAATTAATGACCGGCTCCACTGCAGCCTTGTCGGGTTTGACGCCAGTGTCCGACGTTAAGAGAATTGCCGAGGTTCATTTCTTGTTTTTTGATGGTAGAATGTCGACGCTGACGGTTAACGCTGACGGCCACAGTGGAGCCTAGGGGTTATTCCTTTTCTCAAAATATGCACAATACCCCATAATGACAAAGTGAAAAAAGTTTTTTTTGCAAATGTATAAACAATTAAACAATCATATCACATGCATACATGTATGTATTCACACATTTTACTTAATACTTTGTTGAAGCACCTTGGCAGCAATTACAGCCTTAGATGCTACAAGCTTTGCACACCTATTTTTGGGCAGTTTCTCCCATTCCTGGCAGATCCTCTCAAGCTCCATCAGGTTGGATAGGGAGTGTCTGTGCACTGCCATTTTCAGATCTCTCCAGAGATGTTCAGTCAGGTTCAAGTCGGGGCTCTGGCTGGGCTACTCAAGGACATTCACAGACTTCATAAAGCCACTCCTTTGTTATCTTGGCTGTGTGCTTAGGGTCATTGGGAACCTTCGCCCCAGTCTGAGGTCTAGAGCAGATTTTTACAAGGATCTCTTTGTACGTTGCTGCATTCATATTTCCCTCAACCCTGACTAGTCTCCTAGTTCATGCCGCTGAAAAACCCCCACAGTATGATGCTGCCACCACCATGCTTCACCGTAGGGATGGTATTGGCCAGGTGATGAGAGGTGTCTGGTTTCCTCCAGACATGACGCTTGGCATTCAGGCCAAAGTGTTGGTGGTTTCAACAGACCAGAGGATTTTGTTTCTGATGGTTTGAGAGTCTGTTAGGTGCCTTTTGGCAAACTCAAGTGGGCTGTCGTGCCTTTTACTGAGGAGAGGCTTCCGTCTGGCCACTCTACCATAAAGGCCTGGTTAGTGGAGGCTGCAGTGATGGTTGTCTTTATAGAAGGTTCTCCCATCTGCACAGAGGAACCCTGGAGCTCTGTCAGTGGGTTCTTGGTCATCTCCCTGACCAAGGCCCCTCTACCCTGATTGCTCAATTTGGCCGGACAGACAGCTCTAGGAAGAGTGCTGGTGGTTCTAAACTTCCATTTACAAATGATGGAGACCACTGTGCTTGTTGGGACCTTCAATGCTGCAGTTTTTTTTTTTATATATTTTTTATTTTATTTTTTATAAACCCTTCCCAAGATCTGTGCCTCAATACAATCCTGTCTCGGAGGTCTCCTTTGACAGTTCCTTTGACTTCATGGCTTGGTTTCTTCCCTGACCTGCACCGTCAACTCTGGGACCTTATATAGACAGGTGTGTGCATTTCCAAATCATGTTGTGTTTAGAATTTTGTGGGAAAAATGAATTGAATCAATTTTGGCATAAGGCTGTAACATAACAAAATGTGGAAAAAAGGATATGAATACTTTCCGGATGCACTGTATCCTGGTGAACTTGAAATTAAACTTACGTAATAAGTTTAATAACGTAATATTGACACATTTTCTGTAATTCCCCAAATCCTGTACCTCATGAATTCAAAGTACACTTGACTAGAAGGATACATTTCAACTGTCCTTTAACTGTTGGAATCAAAAGCATGTTGAGGTAATTACTATAGCCTGCTCTGTGTTAACATTTGAAAATTCAACTCAATAACTAAACCACTTTGTAAAAACTACTTAATAAACCATTAATAGATAGTACTAACTATTTACTATTGGTTTATAAACGGTTATAAGTGATCAGTAAAGATCACTATAGAGAGACATGGGTTTGATTTCAACCTCATTCACTTTATGTTTTTACTAGTCATTTACTGGTCATTTATAATTATTTACAAACATTAATAGCTATTCAATTGTCTACAAATTGTTTGTAAATGGCTCATAAAGGATAGTTATGAGTGTTAACCTAAAATGATTCTGCTGTCATGCAGAAAAGGAAAGAGGGTGGGCTTGATTAGAGATGTTCCACCTTCTGGTCCCACAGAAGAGATGTCAAAATTTCTAATATTGAGCAAATCTGTAATATTTAAAACATTTAACATTTTGCACATTACGGCACTGAATATGGTGTACATTGTCTAGTGTGCATAGGGAATGGCTAGTTTGTTGAAATTTCCTCTGTCATTCATAATTCAGTGCCGAAATGTCAGAGACCTAAGAAAAATGTTCAGCCATTTCACAGTGACTGAAGAACTGAGGCATCCATAAGCACACATTCCCCCCAATAATTCCACTTAAAATGCATCCCGTGCACTGCTCCAAATGGCATTTAGCTCCTCTCAAGTCTCTGACGGACATCAGAGTCACAGGCTTTGAGCCTTGGTGACAGTTCACAGTGCTGTGGGAGTCTTTGATGGAAGGCATTTGGAGATGTCTCAGGCTTTAAGGCGGTGAAGACAACACTGCCGTCAGATTGAAAGTATCAACAGCAATCTGCTCATAACTTGGGTGTGACAATTAGAATAAAGCTGCACCGGCCTTGCCTCCCATCTCTGACACCCTTTCATTTCCTGCTGCACAGGAAATTGCCTCAGAGTCTGATAGCATAGTGCCTACAGCTGACTTATCTTTCTGGGATTTATTAAAGGAGCGGCTGCTTTGTTTGGACTGACAATTTTTTGTCAGAGGCACCTATGTGGTACTTTATGAATGGGGAGAAATAGACAGAATGCTTGATATGGACAGACATTGATAGTACTGTATAGCCTAACAAATCTAGCTTGATCTTGTTTTCTTGTGATGAGTTCATATAATTCTATTTCATCGTCATGTGCAGTATAGTCCCATGTGCATTATACTATGAAAGAGATTTTTTACTCTTAAAACATATTTCTGTGGGTCTTTTGAATCTAAAGACATCTAACATTAGATGAGAACATCTCAGCTCTTGGTTTTCTGGATCTGCTATTGTGCTTGAGATTAATGTAAAAAAAAAAACAGGTATTGTGGAATATTTCACCTCAGTGCAATGAAAGTTGTTAATTAATTCACTCATTCACTCCCATTTAATGGAAAGCAGCAAATATCCTGGACCTGTTTTGCCTGCTAGATCTGCATGCAGACAGATTAACACTTAACTGACCCCCACCCTTTTCTGAATCCAGGGTAGAGATAGCTCTTCAAACACCTCTGTCTGGTTTGTATGAGCCTGCGTGTCAACAGCAACTCCAGTGGGAATACCTTATCAGTCCCCCGCCCCTCCCTGCCTCTATATAAAGGGACTGGGGCTAGCCATCAGAGCACAGCCTAGCATAGACCAGAAGTGGGGCGCGGTGGAGAGCATAAAGACACTGTGTGGCACGCTCTCTTGGCTGGCCATGGCGTCCTCCCAGCCGAGGAAGAAGGGCGGCCCAGAGCCGGTCCCCCGGATGCAGCCGGCTATGATGATGTTCTCCAGTAAGTACTGGTCTCGCCGCGGGCTCTCCCTGGACTCGGCCATGTTCGACCAGCAGCAGCAGCGCCGCCACACAGGAGGACAAATGGTGAGAGTTCGGACCTCGACATGACAGCTTCTGTGGATCTGGGGTTCTTGCATCTTACTGCCCCTGGGACCCGGCGTGTGTGTGTGCAGTTTTGCCCGGAGCCAGCCCTGACACGTGATTCAACTACCTAACAAGGTCTTGATGTTATGTTTCTTTGGTTGAATCAGTTGTGTTACTGCTGGACCTGATCAACCTGTGGGTCCCAGGGACCAGGATATTGATCTGAATGAATGGGGAGATTGATGGTTGATTGATGAATGTTTTCTGATTAATTTGATAATTGATCATTCAAACAATATGGATAGATACATTTTTGGTTGAATCATTGATTGGTAGAATTAACCCTTCTACGGTGATTTATGATGGAATCAAGAAATTACAGAAGGTTTAAAAGGAAACATGCATTCTAACACATTGTGCCTCCAAGTGTTGGAGAAAAATACACATTCACCTCATGATGTTATTTAGCTGAAGCTCAAAATGGATGCACCCTTGAAATCTTAACAGTGTAGTGTGTGTAGTGTCATGAAATGTCACACACACAACATTGCTACATGCTATGCCCTATGGTACATTTTCCATTATATATTTCCATAATGTTTTGGAGTATAAATTATATTTAATTGTATGGTGCCTTACAAATGTAACAGTCATCAAATGCTTTGTGAGCATAGCCCAGTATATAACTAATAGTGGGAAAACTTTTGATAAATATGAGGTTGCATGAAGCCTCCTTCCTATGAGCAATTTTAAGATGATGCTTAAGACCTTTTAAGGTCAATATTTTTTTTATCAGTAACAATCTTACAATATGCTAAAGATTGATGATGCTTAATCATGTGGTAGTGGAATATTTCAGACTTAATATAATTAACTTGCGTGCTTGGGAGGGCTCATGCTGTGTTCTGGCCGTTTGTACTGATGCATTTCCTGTTGTTCCTTAGTCGCGGCGGCCCTCCTTCTGTCCTATAGATGAGAAACCTGACAAAGAGGACCAAGCCAGCTCCGAGTCCGGAAAGACCGCTGTTGTTTTTTCCCTGAAGAACGAAGTTGGGTGTTTGGTCAGAGCCCTGAGGCTTTTTCAGGTGGATATCTTTGTACATTGAAAGAAAACATATTTTGATATTACAGTATCCTGCGTTTATGTATTTTCCTCATACCACATCAAGCCTTGATCCTCTTCACTCTTATGTTGACGAGCTAAACATGTGAACCACAAAAAACATGGGTTACATTAGGAGTGTTTTTTTTCTAATCAATTTTTTTCTGTCATCCTGCTCTGTTGTTTTGTGTTATATTCCATGGCTGTGATCCTCCAGGAGAAGCATGTCAACCTTAATCACATCGAGTCCAGGAAGTCCAAACGTATCACTTCTGAGGTGGAGATCTACGCAGACTGCAATTGCAGTAAGAAGGAGTTCAATGAGCTACTGCAGCATCTCAAAGACAACGTCAACATCCTCTCCTTCAACACGCCTCCACAAGTGTGGTCCGCTGAAGCTGGTACAGCCCAATCATAATGCTGCATGTGTCTCTAGTCTCAAGTGAATGCATTGTCCGGCTGGGTTCATCTTCTGTCGAGGGGAATGTCTCTGAACGGATGTATGTTAAGTATTGTATGTTAAGTGTAATGTTAAAATGTATTTGTGTGTGTGTGTGTGTGTGTGTGTACACTAGGCACACACTAGCTTTATTGTATTGCTACAGAGTAATTGTCCTATCTGGGTAGGCAACCTGACTGTGTGTAATATCTACTGTGTGTCTGTTTTGGACCTCCTAGATGGAGAAGAGGTTCCATGGTTCCCTCAGAAGATCTCCGAGCTGGACCAGTGTTCTCACAGGGTGCTGATGTATGGATCAGAGCTGGATGCCGACCATCCTGTGAGTTAGTCGTCCAAATACTATTACTTTGTTTTCCTCTTCACAGCAGTGAGAAAGTTGTATTCTGTTTCACGGGTAGATGACAATGTTTTATTAATGCCGTCAGCTGAGGAGTAGCCTAGGGTAAAACATTTACTACTTTAAAGTTAGGCGATACATCCTTATCTTAACCCTTATCTCTTGACCTTTTCCTGTGACTCAGGGCTTCAAAGATAATGTTTACCGCCAAAGGAGGAAGTATTTTGTTGAAGTGGCCATGAATTACAAGTTGTAAGTGTTGAATCTACTCTTATGTTTTGCCTTAGCGGTGCAGTCATTGTCTCATACTGCATGTATGCTACATGGCTGTGTATTCAAGTTGCGTTTTGCATGATAAAACTATAATGCCACTACACCATATGTAAAAGACAACAGACAAACACGATTCTACCTGAACCCTTCTCTTTGATCCCCAGTGGACAGCCTATCCCTCGAGTTGAGTACACAGCAGAGGAAGTCAGGACCTGGGGCGTGGTGTTCAGGGAACTCACCAAACTCTACCCCACCCACGCCTGCCGTGAGTACCTGAAGAACCTGCCGCTGCTCTCCAAGCATTGTGGGTACCGTGAAGACAACGTCCCTCAACTGGAGGACGTGTCCGTGTTTCTTCGAGGTACGTATTCAATCTAGTATCCAGGCATTATGTCAAAAAACTGCATTTATCATGTAGCCTATCATGTAGACTGAGACAGTTTCCAAAGGCTCACCATCACTGAAACTTGACTCATGTGAGGCATCCATTCCGTTTTTCGTCCTTAAAAATACATTTGTGCATCGGTGATACTTTTCCTACTTGTAAGAGCGCACAAGTTATTGTTTCCTGACCCAGGAGTTTGTGATGGGGCTGTTTCAGACAGATCTGGCTTCACTGTACGACCTGTAGCAGGCTACCTGTCCCCACGAGACTTCCTGGCTGGTCTGGCCTATCGGGTGTTCAACTGTACCCAGTATGTCCGCCACAGCACGGACCCCCTCTACACTCCTGAACCGTGAGTACACGGATGCACGTGCATTGTATTGTATATTGCTGAAACTTTCTGTTTTGCACGGCAAAAACTGAAATAATAACACAATACTGAGCTTAATTGGTAAGAGGTGGTTTAGAGAGAAAAAAAAAATCTCTCAATTATGTCATTGTTTCACTAAGTCTACTTACTGTATGATGGATGTATGTGATTTTGGGGTCACAGGGACACTTGTCATGAGCTGCTGGGTCATGTGCCGCTCCTGGCCGACCCAAAGTTTGCCCAGTTCTCCCAGGAGATCGGCCTGGCTTCTCTGGGGGCGTCCGATGCAGATGTACAGAAACTAGCCACAGTGAGTAGAAAAATGTGTAAATTAAGTACATTTTAATTTGGCCGAACATGTACACCAAGCATTCACTGACCCGGGTCGAAATAATATTTGAATTCCTTTCAATTACTTTAGCGTTTGCTTGAGTCTGCCTCTAGTGTCAGATTGGTGTTGTTTGCATGTTTGAAAAATGCCCATTAGTTTCATTGTACCAGACAACAACAATCAAGCACATGATTCCAAATAGTATTTTGACCCAGGTATGGTCATTCATGAAGTAGTCTGACCGAGCGTTGTGTTCTGTTTACAGTGTTATTTTTTCACCATTGAGTTTGGGTTGTGCAAACAAGATGGCCAGCTGAAGGCTTATGGGGCTGGTCTGCTGTCATCTATCGGAGAGCTGAGGGTAGAGAAAATCTCTATCTTTCCTCTCTTTCTTTCCTTCTTTCTTTCTCCCACTCACACACACACACACATACACATACACACACACAGTGACACCCACACATTCTAATAAAATGTCCCCTCACCTGTATCTCCAGCATGCCCTTTCTGACAAAGCCACAGTGAAGATGTTTGACCCGGGGACCACCTGCTACCAGGAATGTCTCATCACAACTTTCCAGGAGGTCTACTTTGTCTCTGACAGCTTTGAAGAGGCCAAAGAAAAGATGAGGTGAAGCGCACATGGCCTCTTGACAGATTTTCTACGGGCGTAATGTAATCGTGTAATGGTTCTAACTCTGTGTGAGGAGGTGTCGTGGATGACAGCTGGTCATGCCGATAAGGCGGACTACCCTGAGAGTTGTTCTTCATTTTGCTCAAATCCACTCTCTCCCATACAGAGAGTTCGCCAAGACGATCAAGAGGCCGTTCTCCGTGTACTACAATCCCTACACCCAGTGCATTGACCTGCTCAAAGACACCAGGAGCATCGAGAACGTAGTCCAGGACCTCCGCAGTGACCTCACTACCGTGTGCGACGCCCTTGGGAAAATGAATACCTACCTGGGTATATAAGGCTGTCAACCCTAACCACATCCATGCCAGTACTCTAACCTCGTTTGAGTGATTTAGGGGCAGTTTCCCAAAGCCTAGTATAGGACAATAAATCCTCTGTTGTTTTCAGTGTTCATTAGATTTGGTCAGAATCCAGGGACCCAACCCTTAGACAACTTCCACAGCACATCAGGACACATATTTGTGACCAGACAAGTTGCATGCCATATTATCTGGGTTCTCATACATCAGTCGTTTTTTTAAGCAGTTTCAGAACAAAGCTGGTTTTGCGCCTGCCAATTTGAACGTTGAAAGTTCTAAAACTGCAGTTTTCAAGATTCAACCTGTCAAATGTTATGGAAGGACTGAACAGGAGACGGACGCTCTAAAACGAACATATGGTTGTGACAGCTGTACTGTATAAGAACCCATCGTTAAGTTCCTTCCTGTATATTGTTGGTTATCATGATGGAGAGGAGACTTGTACAGTGCACAGAGAACCCATAATATGGAAACATGAGAGTAATATGAAATCTTAAAATATATAAAGTTGATATTTGAATAACAAAACTATTTTTCACTTCATCAGGGCGTATTGCATTACTATGACATATAATGTAAAATAGGATGTTTGAAGCTCTATCAAAAATGTCAGGGAAAAAAGAGAGGCTTAAATTATTATACAGCCTCTAAAAAAAAAGGTTGCAAATACATAGTTTGAGCTGCTGGCTCAAAAACATATCTGAGATTGTACTGTATTGTTTTTTCCTGGACCATGTAATGTTAGTAATGAGCAGTGTGAAGCAATTATGACAAAAATAGAACTATGTAAACAAATGTAATTCCATCCTCAGCTTGTGTGTACTGTGTATATTTGTGCACGTGTATGAGCTTTGAACTGTTTTGTTTCTTGTCTAATGTCTTATAACAAGCAGGCGAAAGCTTCAACATTTTGTTGTGTGATTTTATTTTAATGTATGATTTTATTTTAATGTATTTGTACTAGATATGATTTCATAGCAAAAACATGCATTATTCATGCTGCAACTACTTTTACGACAAACAAATTCATGAAAATGAACAGAAACAAATTACAATTACAAAATCCTGAGATACAAATATGTTGTGATATAACATTCAGTGCAGTAAGAAAATAATTTATATTCAATAATCTGATAATCCATTGGGTTCCTGCATCATCTGTTTAAAATGACTCATCAGTAGGCTACAGTTAAGTTAAAATGGATTGAGATACTGTCATACCAAACATATTTGTTTTGTCAATATCATGGTACTGCTTCTTATAGTAGGTCTTTAACAGTGTGTAATGTCCCTCCTATGATTTGAACTTACTCTGGACATTGTGAAGATGCTTTGCAGGTGTTAATCAATGTCTTCATATGCAAATGCTTTTCCCTAGAAGAAAGATGGAATAAAATAAACAAAGTTATAAGCAATGTTTCAAAAAATTATTATAATTTCAAGATCTGTGCAACTCAAAGTGCTTCAGCAAATTCAGTTTCTACTGGTTATCACACACAACATGTGATGTCAGAACCCAACCCCGTTACTACAGTACTACATCATCAATGTTGGTGTCAATTCCACTTCAGAACACAAAGTCCACCGAGGCCAGTGAATCAAAATCTCAATCATGAGTGTGAAAGGTACTTGTAAAAAAATAAAAAATAAAAAAGTAATGGTCCGACTTTGTACGAATTTAAAAATCACGCCCCCAGATAAAGATGGAACTGGCCCCTAACACTGATCCCACCACCACGCCGACTCACCCAGCCTCCGTGCTGCTGTACCCAGGAGGAGTGGTGCAGCCGGACGTAGTGCGCCCCGTAGCCCATGGCCCTACTCATGGGGACCAGGTCCACCGCAGACAGCCTGTGGGTCACCTCAAAGGCCAAGGCAATCTGCTTTTTCTGGACCCTCTCCTCAGACCCCACCTGGCCTGCCGGCTCCCCCACCACCACCTCCTCCTGGAAGGTGGAGGTCACCTGCTCAAACAGAGCGTAGTTGAAGGAGCTCTGGAGGTGCTTCTGCAAAGCCTTGTTCCGCTTGATCTACGGCAGGGTTTAGAGGAGGGTGTTCGTATTAATGGGGGGAGGAAAGTGAACTGCATGTAGACTAGTGTAGACTCAGCACTAACATACAGTATACAAATCCACCACTTACCAAGATCACCATAGGGGCTCTACAAGAGCAAGGGGGCTATAACAAGCTTACAGATTGTGATGAGAAGCATGAATGAACAGTGTGTATAGCTTACAGGGAAGAAAACGGAACTGTTTAAACTATAAATACAATAGAGTTCTTAGCCACAATAAGGAAAGGCAGAGTCTGAATCTGAACAAACATCTACCTACTGTACATATGAATACACATATCTACCTACATCTAAAACTTCTCCTGAACACACACCTACCTACATTTAAAACGGCCTCTGAACACATACACTTACCTACATCTAAAACACACACACACACACACACACACACACACACACACACACACACACACACACACACACACACACACACACCTCCTCATTCAGCTGGTCTCCAGAGTTCTTCACCAGTTCTACCAGTTTTTGGATGATATCTGCAAAGAGAAAAATGGTCACCTGTTGACACAAAAATGAAACAAAACCACCAGGTATGTGCCTACTATCGTGCTCATAGTGTATGTGTGACTGATATCAACTTGTCTGCGTTGTGTATTTTTATTCTCCAGCGGTGGATTTCATAATAATAATAATATTATCATTATTATTATTATTGCTAATAATAATAATAAACCTTTATTTGTATAGCACTTTTCATACAATTTGAACCCGGGTCTCCCGCAGTGCAAACATAGTTTTAACCAGCTACCTTATCGAAAAGCTAGTGGTGACACAGCCGAATGTTATTTATACTATAGTGAGTTTATACAACTCAACTGGGTTACACTCACCCCCTATACTCACTTCATATACTCAGCTGGTCGAGCTGAGCCCAAGTGTGTATCCAGGTCACGGCACCAGTGTGACTGATATTAAATTTCTGCGTTGTGTATTTTTATTCTCCACGGGTGGATTTGAACCCAGATCGTTTTAGCCAGCTACGCCACCGAAAAGCTAACTATTCGGTGATGCAGTCTGATGTTATTTATACTAGTGGAGTGAGTTTATACAATTCAAGAGTAAAGCTGTTTTAGGGTGTTGTTCATGGGTGTGAGAGAAAATGGTAAATGGACTGCACTTACATAGCGCTTTTCCACATTAGCGGCACTCAAAGCGCTTTACAATGGCCTCTCATTCACCCATTCACACACACATCCACACACCAATGGCGGTAGCTGCCATGCAAGGTGCTAACCTGCTCATTGGGAGCAATTTGGGGTTAGGTGTCTTGCTCAAGGACAATTCGAGATGTGGAGGAACTCACCCTCTTGGTCGTCCAGGCCGTCTGCTTCAGTGTCGTCTGATGTGAGCAGCACAGAGTCTGCAATCTGGGCCAACCTGTCGGCTACTCCAGTAAGGTTCCTACCCTTTCTCACAGCACCACCTTCACACACACACACACATGCACACACACACTCTCTATACGTACCCAGACTTTGTGTGTCATACATTTTGATCTATTCAAACATTCATGGTGTATGTTTTCACGCACCAAGGGATACAGTACCGCTTTGATGTTGGGCCATAACAGCTCCGCCTTTAACCATCCTTGTATTCATCTTCCTCTTCTTGTCAGGTACATCAGATGCCATTCTGTATACTTGTCCATCAAAATGTCCTTGATTCACAAGTCCTTGCGGATCAGACAGACATCCTTGTAGCACTTTTGGTCCTCCTCCTTGCAACTCAGGTGCTGGTGCTTGAAAACCTGACCGCTGCCTCTTCCTCTTGGCACAGTAGGCCATGAGGAGCTGGTACTCCTCACTGCTACTGTCCACCTCAAACTCATCCACCACCCCTCCTGTTGCCAGGGTCTCCATTTTACAGTATGGGGTCTGAAACATGCATCAGAGTGACTAATACAGCAGGAATGTCAACAAAATTTCAACTATGATAGTGTCCATAGGAGCAAGTGGCCTGGCCATTCAAACTGAAACTGCACAAGTTAAATGTTAACGTCACCTCTACAGCACACTACGGACAAACTGTACAGTGAACGTTATACAGTTTCATTAAAATAAGTAGACATTAAAATATTTTCATAGGAATAGCGTAGTAGCCTAGGCTATGCGATTCATTTGCACTAGCAAGCTTAAGTTTAGTCTGGCTATTTAGTAGCCTAGGCTAGTATAGGCTATTAGACTATGTAGGCTAGTAAATTTAGTAGCCTAGCCTATGGTTAGCTATTGTGGTTATGGGCTACTTTCGTTTTCGTAATGTACAATGTCGAGTAGCCTAGTCCACTGTATTTGCTATATTTAAAATATATAGCCCTATACTAACAGTTTTTCTTTTTGAGGGCATCACAAGTGAAAAGCTAGCCAAGCCAAACAATAGAGTCGGCATAGCCAAAGAAAACCTACCTCGGGGTCTGCTAACTTTGTTAACTTTATTAAAATTTCTACAAAATAATCTGCGTCGGTTGCAGGATCAAAAATGCATCACAATGCATGGACAGTAGTTTGACTAGGGAGGAAGTTACTGTTACGCTGTTGGAGTATTCACCAGACGGTAACGTTGTCTGCCTCCCGAAGCAACGTGTACCCAATCAGCTAGCCTCTCTCCAGACTCAGATATTACGTTGAACCGCTGCGCTCTGCATTTGCATAATAGTCTGTGCCACTTTACCGTTAAAACGGGTATTATGAGGGCGTATCGGCAGTTCACAATTGAAAGAGTGACAGGTCGTAGCAGCAAATGAGAGATGCTACAAGTTAGATATGGAGCACATCTCAGTAATTCAGTTTGCGGCAGAAATATGTCTTGAGCTCTCTCTTGAATGTAGTCAGAGAAGGGACAGTTCTAATGTCCAGTGGCAGTGCATTCCACAGCCGTGGTGCCGCTACTGCAAAGGCTCGATCACCTCTTGAGACCAGGTTAGACCGGGGGACGTGTAGCAGTCTCTGGTCACCTAATCTAAAGGTTCTTGATATTTGTGTTGATGTATACTCCAGGAGCTCTGAGATGTAATCCGGGGCTTGTGCTTGATTCATGGGTGGGTAGTGCATCCTGTCTGGGAGGAAATTACATTAGTAATTTTACATTATTACATTACATTAATACAAAGTACATTTGGACATTTCCTATCTCACAGGATGCGCTACTCATGAATTATGCACAATAATGGGTCGTAGGGCATTCTGATAGACAATTCCTCTCTGGCAGCCAACTTTTCAGAACACCGGCCATGCAGTCCTTATTCTGCAGTAACCAGGCTACTCTGAGAAATTAAGCCCACTGCTGCCACCCATTGGTTAACAAGGCCAGCCTGGCTAATGTGCGTGGCTGACTTGTTTCTGTTCAGGACTGGTAGGACGGAAGCTATATGCCACTGAAATAGCTGTGAATTGAAATTATATGAAATAATGTCTGATAAATTAAGATAGGTCTTGTCGCCTGGACACATCAGTTCCAATGCTTTCAATGCTAATCCATCACATAGGAGAGGTAGGGGTACACAGGTTTCCCGTTTGTGCCAGTAGCCAAGTGGAACCTCCGATCTGCGCTTGTGTGAGATGAGATAACTTCACACCACCAGGTGGTAGTAGTCTGTATCATTAAGGGGGGAATGGATTGTCCACCGGATGTATAAAATGTAAACAACAGCTTTTGTTTAGCTACATTTTGACTAGAACAGTTTTGCTCAGCATAGTGACCCAGTCGCTCCAAATCACTACCAGACATTGGCCTACATTGGCCAATAATACGCAAATAATTTTATTGGATTTTAGGGCCATTTCTATTTTATATGAATATTTTAAGAAAAAATCATCAATTTTTTTCTATAGCTTAGCTGAAATGTGAAACGGGCAGAATTGGAACTGCATCACTTAAAGAAGCTAAGAACTTTAATACATTTAAAAACTTCAGCCTGAGTAGTTTAGGCTTTGAACTGAGCCTATAGCTTAAAAGATGAGCAAGTTGTTTAAATTCTGCTTACTGACCCTTAGGGAGCATGCATATTTAGTAGAATGGCAAAAGGATGATGCTTTAAGCAATTAGACCTCTCCGAGACATCGACCTGCACCCACTGGTGAAAACTGTGTGTCTCTAGCCCACTCAGGGGCTGAGTTGTAGGGTTTGTAGCATGGATAGTGGCATGGGGGTGAGACTTCGCCCGCTTGGGTCAGAGCTGATTGTGTGCAGTACAGCGACCTCTGAGCAATCTCCATGCAACCACTGGCGAAGACCGTGGGTCTCTAGCCCACTAAGTGTCGTTATATTCAAGTCGTGTCATAATATGGGAGCTATAACGTAAGGGAATGGATAAAAGACTTAAAACAAACTGATTATAAGGACTATAGCCTATATTGTAACATTTGGACCGAATTTGATGATTGAATAGAGAATAGTATTCAAAAAGAAGAGGGAAGGAGAGCTTGGAAGTTCAGACAGGTGTGATGAAGGTGCTATTTAGTCGGGAACACAAACTGAGCTGAGGAGACACACATAGGCTAGCTGCATATGTCAATAACGGCTTTTTAACTTTTTCCCAGTTACTGTACTTTTCTTTGATCAAGAGAATATTATTATTTGAAGTGTCTATTGTTGTTTGGGCTATGATTTGAAGTGTCTACTTTTTGGGGGAACCTGTAAACATTGAATACAGTTTAAGTTCATCCTACGTTTATGGCGTTATTCTTATTTCCAAATTTATATTAACTATAGTATTCAATAAGATACTATAAGCTCAAACTCGTAAATCACCTGTTTGATGTTTATGATGCGAAGTGAACAGAGTTAAAGTGTAGGCCTATTGTCACCGGCTACTGAGGGAGTGGTGGGCCCATTGGGTCAAGGTTGAATATGTCCACACCAGCTCCCCCAATATCTAGCATGCAAAGGGATCCCCCAAGACCACGCAAACAGACACGCACCAGGATAAGCTCAGCCTCACTTTATTATTCACAGTACATTCACATACTACAGTTTCTGTAAGGGAGGGTACTGTTAGGGGTACACTAATAGGGTGTCACAGAAACACATGGAAAACGTGTTACTTACCAGATAGATAATCGCTGATTCTGGAGTCAGGACCATGGACAGGGCAAGGCTGACACCATTGCTATTTCAACAGTTAAATGGCATACTGTCGTTCATTTAGGCTGTAATTCGTTCCAAATAAAAGTAGTGGGCATGATGCAGTCAAACTACAGCTACAGGGAACCAAAATATAGCCTAGGCTATAGCTTAATGAATGATATGAAATGACAGCAGCGGGTTAAAGACATTGATGAGTGTACTGTAGGCTACTGTGGGCCCAGACTACTGAACGGGCCTGCCGGACCCAGGCCCAGGGGGCCCTTTGCATTTCTTGTCACATAGTCAAAAGACTTAGTCATTCATTCAATAACAGAGCCTCAAAGATTCTGCTGAAAAACTGAAGCATTAGCCTAAACATTCACTTTGAATAATTCAATTCAAAAATTCGATAAAGGAAATGGGTGGGGGGCCCTTTACGTGTCTGTGCCCAGGGGCCCATCATTTCAGAATCTGTCTATGACTGTAGGCTAGTAATCCTAGCTACTAATGGGCCAGGCCGATCGCCCAATACATTTGATATTTACTACACATGTAACATATCACCACATTTTAGCCTAGGCCTACATGTTTTTCTAACCCAATGTTACTATAGTTTGTTTTTATAGCTGATACCAAACCAGAGTGATGATGAAGAATGAGTTTGCAATTGTTAATGTCTCTGAAAATGTATTTAAACTGGCCCTTTTTTTGTCAAGCAAATCCTACGTAGCAAATTAGACACAGAAAACTAGTACGCGACGATAGCATTATGCGCGCACCAGACCTCAAACACACGCCATTTAGCCCAAGCCTCCATGTTAACGGGTCGGAATAATGGGCTGTCGGAGCAATGGGAGGTCGGAACAATGGGAGGTCGGAACAATGGGAGGTCGGAACAATGGGAGGTCGGAATAATGGGAGGTCAGACCAATGGGAGGTCGGACCAATGGTAGGTCGGAACATGGAACCCCCCCCCCCCCACACACACACCTGCAGACAACCACTCGTTCTCGTTACTCATGTTTTCAGAGGCAGCTCTGCATGGGTAACACTATTCCTCTAGTTTTTTAATAAGCTAGGCGTGGCCTCCAGGTTTCCAGATCTGCCTATTACACTAGAAATTAGATACAGATTTCAAGAGCCGAAACATAGCTCCGGCAGTATCGATTCGCCTCCGGGTTCGAGGTTCGTTTTGGCCATGGTAGTGTAATAGATCTTTCCTATTCAGGCGGCAAGTTCTGCCCCCCACCCTAGTTACTGTTGCTATGCCCCACAAGCTTTGGAGCAAGTCCAATAAAATGTCCACTGAACAGCACATTCCTGATGACTCTCCAATGGATTCCTGACAACATTGCTGTATGTTATTTGCCAAATGCCACTACTTTGTCTAAGAGAGTTCTACAGAGAGGCCTGAACTATTTTACACAAGGATATATCCATGAGATTTGGATTTTGGACGGAGCAGGTGACAACATACGAGTTGATGTTAGGTGTTTGCGATCTATGCGGAAGGCACAGACGCCTCACAAACTCCAGATTGAAATTCATCAGGACAAAATCATGGAGTCTTACTGCATATATAAAGCAGAGTGAGTAAGTTAGTGGCATCCATTCTTTAAAAAAAAACTGTGATAATAATCTGTTAACTATTAGATATGGGCTAATTATTAGCTACTGTAGCCTACATCAAGCACCTAACGTTACAAGTTTTTTGTGTTGGCACTGCTGTAAACTGATTGTGTGGAGGGAGGTGTGGAGTATCGTACAGCTTTTTTTCTTATAACATTATGGTAGCCTACAGAAGCTTGCAGGCTGGTTTTCTGTATGTTTTAAGAACCATTTTCTTCAAACTAATGTTGAATCTATGAACACAACGTGGGACAAGCTTTGTTTATGGGACATCAGAGGCATGGTCTTAAGAAATCAGGCAGCCTTATTGGTTATTATTCTCCGCGTGATTGACAGGCTGGAAAGGTCTATTGCTAGGCGCAAACATACAGTAGGTCTGTTTTGAGGAAAACGCCAAAAAACGCAATAGTGTAATCCAGGCTTCAATGTTGCCGGAAAATCAGGAGGCGACACAGTACATCTGTAGGCTTAGGCCACGTAGGCCTGTTAGCCTACTGTAGGCCTACTTTACTAGTTTGTCGTGTTGGCATCACCAGTAGCCTATTCTTCCGTTATGCCCCGCATCCCCCTCCGGATGACTGGCAAGGGCCGTATAAAGTCAAGCCGCAGAGAAAACACTGGCTCCCCGCTCTCCGTGACATCTCTCATCATCCAGGCGGCCTCCACGTCGCCATCGGTGCACTTTATACGAGACAGACTGCGCACATATCGCACTCCTTTGAAGTCCACCGAGAACAGCTCGTTGCTCTGACCCTCACGGGTCGGGGTCGGGCACGGGAGGTTCGGTGCCTCTATGAAGGGTGAGCCCATGGCCGAGTCCCAACGTGCACTCCGCGTCGATGGAAGGGAGTCCAGACTAGAAGGGCATGTGTAGAAATCCGAACACGGGCACGTAGAGTCTGAAGAATCAACGGGAGTATCTTCAGGTGGACCAAAAGGCCAACGCTCTCGTGAGACATCTCGGTCTGAGCATGCCACCTCCCCTGCATCCTCCTCATCTAGATACAAGCAGGCCAGCCGAGGTGCCGGGGAGACCCTGTCTTCGTCGGGTGCTGACGGCAGATGGAACATCTGCACGTCTCCGTGATGAAACAGATCAGCGGCCGTGGTCCCGTTGAGGCGAGTGTGAAGGCCGGGGATGCTGAATGACAGCGACTGCAAGATGTCGGACGTCAGTGGGACCGGCAGGCGGTTGGTCACGCGCACTTCAACTCTCTGCAGCTTGCCTTCGCCAGAGCTGATATTCCTGCCTGGTGGGAAGAAATTAGTGATGAGAGTCCATCAGTCAGCTGTCAGCTGCCAGTTAGAAACAAGGTTTCTGTTAACTTCAATAGAACATGAAACCACTTCAGCTAATGTTTATGCGAGGACATTGGACCAACAAACAGAAGGCCAAAAGGCCTATAGTTACCTGCATGCTCTTCCTTTGAATTAAGTAAAGTTCTGTAGCCAAAGGTCATCAAATATCTATCTGTGCTGAGCGTCAACGACTCCATTCTGCTTTGACAGCCTTCTCTTATGACTCTGCCCCAGCACTTTTACGTGCTTTTGGAAAGTCCCTGCCCGTTATATAGATTGATCTCCAATCAAACGAATAGAGCATAATAGGGATGGTGTCTCGGTCAGAAGCCGATAGCCTACCCTGAGTGCACACTGCACAGGTGATGCATTTCACCAACAGCATAGTAGGCTATTAGACCTATGACATCACAAAGGGAAAAACAGCTCCAATGTTGCATCCACCAGATTCCACTGTTGGGGAAAGTAAGGAATTTCAGAATCAAATCAAATCAAATTACTGCACAAGTAGAGTAGCGGTGAAAGCATTGGACTCCCACCCGGGGTTCAAGACCCGATGGGGATGATTTTATGGGACTATACCCCAAACCTCCACATATTCATCCTTTCACTCCAACCTTTACCCCTTGCCTTATAGGTCAGATCCTGTCCCAACCCCAACCCTTATTCTAACCCCAACCCACCCTCCTTCCTTTATAGGTCAGATCCTGTCCCAACCCTTATTCTAACCCCAACCCACACTAGGGACAGGAAGAATGAATCCAAAACCAATCCATCGATCTCCACTGCACAAGTAGAGTAGTGGTCAGAGCATTGGCCTCCCACCTTGTACACCGGGGTTCAAGACCCGGTGGGTATGACTTTATGTTATCATCAGTGTAACTGCTTTAGCCACTGACCTCTACCATTAATGTTATGGAAGCTGCTGCTAGTTGTTGTGAGCTCATGAGCTAACTGGCTATCCCACTCTTATTGTGCTGGATTAGCATTGGAAGCATTGGAACTGATGTGTCCAGGCGACAAGACCTATCTTAATTTATCAGACATTATTTCATGTCATTTCAATTCACAGCTATTTCAGTGGCATGACTACAGTAGCTTCCGTCCTACCAGTCCTGAACAGAAACAAGCCAGCCACGCACATAAGCCAGACTGGACCTGGCCTGGTTTCTATGTCCATGAGAGACTCGTTTTTATGGCCATAAAAGGCTAAAAGCCAAAGAACGTTCACTCTGCCCAAGATCTTATTGTCTTTCCTGTATTTTCAATGTTGCTCAATCGGTTGTTACCGACAGCTGTTCAAAAATGATCAACTTTGTCTTTTCCATTCTGTATGTTCTACAGTAGCCTAGGCTATAGTCAGACCTTTCAATAAGGCTACAAATAAAAGAGGATGTTAATATTTCTCTGGCTTGTGATATTATAATTCCTCCATAGATAAATTTAATTCATATTGTGATTTTGGCAGCTATGGTGCTCCAAGACATTTTTTCAAAGGTAGCCTAATTCACATAGAGAGCTATTTACCTCAGCTGTAAATAAAATGAAGAGAGGTGTTGACAAATGTTACTCTCAGGATGAGATCACAAACCCACTTGTTTAGCCTACCTTTCCTGGGGATATTTGCATAGAGATGTTTTTACTATATCCCAAACAAAGACAAGAACCCAATGTCTCCTCCCATGTCCGTGACATGTCCCAGTGGATAGAACATGGGTATATGCAAACTGTCTATCCGCTGGAAAGGACAAAGAGGGGTAGCAGTGAACAGGAGCAGACACCATATTCCTTCTTCTTGTCTGATCAGGTCAGTTCATTTACTGCTCAAACAGTACAGTAGGTAAATATAGACAGTATTCTTCTTCAATTTTACACAAATTAGCTTTGTTTTGTTTGTTTTTTTGGGGGGGGGGGGGAAATCAGAGCTCAAATGTGTGCATGTATACCTTAAAGTTTAATTTCTGATGTTGGGTACATTGTTGACATTTTATTTTGGTATTAAAATCCCAAGGGGAAATTGGTTTAGGGTTAGGACATAACCAGCTAGTAAACTACTCTCTTGTAATGGCTGTCCAATTGCTCAGTGTATGTGGATGAATTGGTCTTTAAATATGGATTTATGCAAGGTTTTAATGTCTGAATGACAAGTTGACACTTATCAATAGGCCATCATTTTTTGAGGTATAAAATATACTTTTTGAGTCTACAGATTATTGGAGTCATTTCATTTGAGTGATTGCATATAGTGTCTGATTACATAAAGTCATTGTTATATCGAAAGGTCTCCTCTGTGGGTTTCCTTTTTGTCTGACCCTTTGTCCTCTGATTGATTTCCTCCTAAGGAGACACTATGGGCAACAGCAGCACCTCTGTGAGTGAAAACACATCAAGCAACGCCACCTTTAACAACGCTTCCTTCAGTGGGAGCAGTTCACTATTTGCTGGTTTCAATTGGTCCTCAATTTTATCCTTGTTCTCAACAAACATGGATATGGTGATGGACCAGTGTGAAATACATTCAGAATCTCACATATTATTGGGTATAAAGATCTTTGTTCTGCTGATGGGCCTCCCAGCCAACATTGCCTTGATGTGGCTTCTTCTATTGCGTAAGGGGGCGCTGTCAGCCTCTGAGGTCCTAGGATTCAACCTCTCTGTCATGGACATCCTCTACTGCCTCTGCCTGCCGTTGGACATCTACGCACTACTCCACCAAGATCACTCCCCAAAAGTAGTCTCGGCCGTTGAAAGCTTCTCTGCCCTCAACATTTTTGGCTGTCCCCTGTTGTTGGCGTGCATGTGTTTCGAGCGGTACCTGGCGGCGGCGTGCCCTGTGGCCTACATGAAGCTGGGTAGTCCGAAGTATCGCTTTGCCATGTGCGGCTTGGCCTGGCTCCTCACCATAATTGTGGGTCTGCTTGCCTATTTCCTTGGGGTGGTCAACATGGTTTTCTACTTGGCCATCAGCACATCTGTCCTGTTCCTGGTCATGCTGCTGTGCCTTGCTGGTATTATGTGGGTGCTGTGTCAAAGAAGGCCTGGCGACGGTTTGGACACCAGCATTCCTCTGAAGAGGAAAGCTCTGAAGACCATCCTGGCCGTGATGGTTCCCACGGTGCTGGCCTACTCCCCTCTGATAGCCCTAGTGCCGTTCATGGCTGTGGTCTACTCCCAGCCGGAGGTTACCGTCTCACAATGCTCTATCCTGCTGATTCTCCTGGCTTTCCCAGATTTCGGCCTCTGTATCGGGCCCATGTTCTACATGTCTCGCGTTAGACAGCTAGCCTGCTTCAGAAAGCAAAACCAAAACTCTGCCACCCAGGCAGAATAGGTAGTAGCTTCCTTTGTTTCACAATATATCACATTAAGACTTCGCTCTGTTTGCAGATTATTACTTCAATTTTAAGATAGCTAATTTATATCTCCCTAACCTTTTTCACTGAATAAAGTATAGTAGTATCAAGATAGTGTTACACTGATTTGTTAATGGTTTTTAATTTGTAGAAAAAGTACATGTACACACACCAAGGGTTGTAGTGAGGTGCTGGTCACTGGAAGAAGACGTGGAAGTACAGTAGGAAGTACATGTACAGTAGGAAAAAGTTTGACCACATCTCTGATTTTGTCAGTTGGCCTCAGAATCTTGGAACTCAACATTCCAGAAATCTGAAGCCATCTGAAATTAGATGATAAGATCAGATTGTCTGTGTGGCCCGTTCTATTAATACATCCATGGTGTGGCCACACCTTAATGCTGTTTGGAACCCTAAATCAAAGGCCATTTTGAGTGAATGTGATAACATTGTTTGTTATTAATCATTTGATGGTATCCCACAGGAACCTCAAATCAGAAGTCACAGAATGCTTGCTAAAATAAAGAAATGCATCCAATACAGATCTGTAGTGACTACAATTATTTTATTAGATTCGATTGAATTCATCTGAAAGCATGATTTTGAGTATTTGTGAAGTTTAATGAATAATGGAATTGAATTAATAGGCCCCAGAGCCCCCTGGGGGCCCCCTCTGGTGTGAATTGTCAATTGTTTTGCTGCCTATTGATCTTCTTTGACATGATATTGGGATTGGAACACAAATTGGCAATTTGAAACAGGCCCCCAAATTATGTGTCTGCCTCAACCCCTGTGGTGTGAAACTTAACCATGCAAATGCTTTACAAAATCTAAAAACTTGTGGGTCTGCAATTTCACTCTAGGGAAAACAAGCGGCTATGGAAATGTGACCAATTTGCCTGCCCACAGTGTCCTGTTGATAGGTATCGGGGCGGCTGTATAGCTCAGGAGGTAGAGCGGGTCGTCCAATGATCGTAGGGTCGGTGGTTCGAATCCCGGCTCCTCCTGACGACGTGTCGAAGTGTCCTTGAGCAAGACACTGAACCTCAAATTGCTCCAATGAGCAGGTTAGCACCTTGCATGGCAGCTGCCGCCATTAATGTGTGTGTGAATGGGTGAATGAGAGGCCTTCATTGTAAAGCGCTTTGGATAAAAGCGCTATATAAGTGCAGTCCATTTACCTTTACCATGTATCGAACATGAAACTAGACAGTAGTAAGACTAGTGGCAACTTAAAAATGTTAGCACGATTAACTTAGAATGTCAATGTAATTGTATTATAGCACCATTCATACAAATCAACGTTCCACAGTGCTTTACATTTAAAAAACAAAACAATCTTTATCTAAAGTCGAGAGTCAATTGAGAGCAAGCTCTCATTTGCAATGACCCCGAGAAATCACATAAAAGTGCAGGGTACAAGACAACAATAAAAACAAGACAACAAAACAATAATAAAAATAAAAAAAAACTATAAAAACTATAAAGACATAGCGTTCTAAAGTTCTAACTAATTCCAACAGTAACATTATAATAACAACAATATGTATTAAAAACAGTTACAGATTGTGCTAGAATTATAGGTGATTAAGGATCTAAACTGACCGGAGGATATCAGTGTATTAAGTTTTAAAGTGGTTTGTACGTTGTTCCATGTGTTGGGGGCAGAGAAGCTAAAAGTCTTCCCAAGTTCAGTGCAAATTCTATGGGCCTGTAGTGTAGCCAGTCACTGGAACGGGTGTGGTTAGATCCGATAGACCAGTTCAATAGTGAAGAGATATAAAATGGCAGATCACCAATAATGGCTTTGTATATAGATGCCAATGTAGGTTCCGTCTCTCTCCTAGGGAGGACCATCCAACCTTGTTGTAGAGGACACAGTGGTGGCTGGTGTAATCTCCAGTGATGAACCTGACGGCAGAGTGGTATACAGCGTCTAAAGGCTAGATGGATAAAAACATAAATCATGTAAACACAGAGAGAACAGATTTAAAAGACACAATAAAAGTAAAATAATAACAAATTAAAAGATAATGTAAAATAGAATAAAAACTATAAAAACAGATAATACAAAGTAATAACACTTTAAGATATTAAAACAAGTAAAGCTATGTATGTTTTAAGATCTCGCTTAAAAATGACCATGGTCTCAGACATTCTCAGGTTCTCTGGCAGGGTGTTCCAAGGCAAGGCAAGGCAAGGCAAGTTTATTTATATAGCACATTTCAGCCACAGGGCAATTCAAGGTGCTTTACACGAGACATTAAAAGCATTAAAACAAAAAGCAAGACATTATAGACATTTAAAACAAAAAGCAGGACAAATTAAAAGCATTAAAACAAAAAGCAAGACATTATAGACATTTAAAACAAAAAGCAGGACAAATAGAATACAGGAATAAAAGTTACAGTGCAGTATACAGATAAACATAACTCCTCTTAGAAAGCAGTGGCAAAAAGAAAAGTCTTCAGGCTTGTTTTAAAAGAACCAAGAGTTGCAGCAGACTTGCAGTTTTCTGGAAGTTTGTTCCAGATATGTGGGGCATAAAAACTGAACGCTGCTTCTCCATGTTTTGTTTTAACTCTGGGGACAGAAAGCAAACCTGTGCCAGACGACCTGAGGGGTTTGGATGGTTCATAGCATATGAGCAGATCAGAAATATATTTTGGTCCTAGACCATTCCAAAGGCTGGGAGCATAAGAACTGAAGGCTGCCTCCTCATGCCTCTTAGTCCCAGCTCTAGGAACCATTAAAAGTGCCAGAGGACCTGAAGGACCTACTAGGTGTATATTTTAAAAGCATGTCTGATGTACTTGATTATGTATGGATTTATAGACTATAAATAATAAAATAATCGTAAAATCTATTCTAAAACGGACATCGTGCAGGGATTTTAAAACTGGTATGATGTGAGGGGCTGCAGCATTTTGAATCATTTGGAATTGGCTAATCGCTCAGAAGACTGTGGGGTTGTACTGTGATTTTTCTGTGAATTCATAAAATCAACCTCACAATGATTCAAATTCAAACACATCAAAAGATTAGAAAATATATTTTAATATTAAGAAAAATAAATAAAAGTAGAATATAATTACTTTAATTTCAATATGAACTTGGTGGGTTTTGATTGAGACATTCTCAGCCATACATCACTCATCTGGACAGCTGCACAGAGGGTCAAGTGTCAACAATCGAGTTTGAGCTTGGGACTACTTATGTAATTACCACACTACATCAACAGAGGGCGATCAAATATAGCCTAATACATGGTGAGTATTTCTGCGACAACAACATAGGTGAGGTTATAATTTAATTGACAATAATAGCAGGCTATAGTAACCTAATTTATTGCTCTTCATAGCTTCTTTGTCTTAATCAACTCCCTCCGAAATATCTTCTTAAATTTTCATTTCATTTAATTCCAAACCTTTATTTTTACTCGTAAAGCACTGAGGCTGCCCTCATTTACAGTGTTGACGAGTTCACACAAATAACAACAGAGCAAATACAATATACAACAACCATAACAACAACAATAACAACAACAACAACAACAAAAACAATACTACTACTACTACTACTACTACTAATAATAATAATAATAAATAAATAAATAAATAAATAAATAAATAAATAATAAATTATAATAATATAATATATTAAAAACAGTTACAAGTCGAGTAAATGTCAAGGATTGGATGGATTTAAACTCTGCGACTGAAGGAAGAACCTCAAGCTTTAGAGTATGTTGTAAAGTATTCCAGGTATAAAGGAGCATCATGGGGAAAAAAAAGCAGCCCTTCCAAGTTCAGAATGCACTCGAGGAACCCTGAAAACAAGCCGATCGTTTCATCGGGTCTGGGAGGTACCAAGTCTCCAGTCCAACAGAGACAAGATGTATGGTGGAAGTTTACCAATAATGGCTTTGAAAATAAACAAATACCATTGATAGTTACGATTTAAAGAGAGAGGAGACCATCCTACCTTATCATAAAAGAACACAGTGGTGGGTGTCAAAATGACATGTTATGGTTGGTAACTCATTAATTTCCACATTACAATTCAAAGGTTGGACTGTTTTAAAGTTGCATGCCTCTGTTGGTTAGCAAATTGGATGTGAGCTTTGATGTTTTTGCTTCAAATGTGTTACCTGACTTGAAATAGGCTAGAGTGACATGCGTGCATTCCGTCTATGCGCGCCACAGACCAAAGCAATTCTCCCAAATTTGCATTAGCCGTGCAAACATTCACCTGTCCCTGAATAAAAGCCTAGGCTACCTGCGGTTTCCAGATCTTTGAAGCTCGGGCTATTATTGTAGCAGTTGCCTGGCAGTGCCGGCAGTATCAGCGGCATCTCTCCCATGGGATCTCCGGGGACGTAGAGAGCAAGAAATAGAAGCAGGGAGATGCGGCGCTTCGCTCCGCTCGAGTCATACTGTAGGCTACACACTTGGCAAACCGTCTTGGCTTCAGTGGCGAGCATTCTTCTCACCCGCCAGCTATGTAGCCTAGTTGGTCGTCTCCCACACACGAAGTTATGCCATCTACGTGACAACCATAGTGAATCGACGAATGACGAGGGAAATGATTCTTTTCATTCTGAAAGACATTTAAGACCCGAATTTCCGAGCGTGAGTGATGCCAAGAATTCTATTCCATCAATCGGGAGCCAGAACATCGACTGGCAAGCCTTTCAGTGTCAAAGTCCAATGGTGATTTATTCAAAGGTTAGTAGCCTATAACAAGTTACAATGCTGTCATACTGTGTTGTGATGAAGGCTAATATTTCATTTTTAACTGATATTGATGGAGATTCATTTTTCTAAGTTGTTGTGCCGTCATTATCTTCAGTGAAAACGTATTTCTTGAAGTAGAAATAATTTAAAACACATGAATCAGAAGTATCTGAGCATCTCAAGCCCACTTTGCTCTCTAATATGAGGGACATGGTCGCAGATAGTGGGCTACTACAGTGCTACGTACTGTAGGCTAAGGCTACTAGGCAAGTTTGGGCGTAGCTGTCAATGTTTTATTGCAAGACGAGTTTGAAACTAAGATTAGTCTACTGAAATAGAGAATACTGAAGTTTCACACGCTACACTATACATCGGACAGCAGAAACTCTAGAATGTGCAGCTTGCTCTTTGGTTATTCCATCTTTCTTGATAATCAATACGGTAGAAAACTCTAGAATGTGCAGCTCGCTGTTTGGTTAGTCCATCGTTCTTGATAACCAATACGGTAGAAAATGTAGCCTACGATAAGTGAAAGGAATAGGCCTACTATTCATTCATTTCGGGTAGGCTATGGTTCGTCTGAAGTCAGAGTATTTTGTAGCCTACTAGTATTTTGTACTGCTCCTTGCACCGTCCTGTCTTTGCACTGTCCTCGCCCCTGCACCTGTCCAATGCTGTCTCCATGTTATGAAAAGCAAATTCCTAGTAGGCCTATGTTGAAAACAGACACTACAACATAGGCCTGTGTTGAAAACATACACTACAATGTCAATAAAACGAATTCACATTATTCTAATGCATAATATGAACAGTTTGAGCCAAGAGATAGGCTTAAGCTTTACGTTCAGATGAAGATCTCATACTTCTGGCAATTTGTCTGGCTGTGCTGAACTGTTCACGTGGAGGACATCCATATCTGTTTCTGACAGTCCACTGAGGGACTCAGAATTGAGCCATAAAGCTTCAAAGACGTCTCATATCCCACCTGTCATGCATGGAGTGAGGATGAAGAGAATGGACATGAGCAAGGGGATTCATCTCTTCAGTCCTCCTCATCTCCTTTGTCAAAGAAGAGTTGAATGACTGGCTCTCCCTGATCATACTGAATTATTTCTCTCCTCTCAGCTATAAATAGTCATCCTGAACACCTCGCAGCCCTGGGCTGGGAATGTGTGCATTCTGCTCCCAGAGCCTGTGTGCATGTGCATGCACACACACACGCACGCACACACACACACACACACACACACACACACACACACACACACACACACACACACACACTCACTCACTCTCTCTCTCTCTCTCTCTCTCTCTCTCTCTCTCTCTCTCTCTTTCTTTCTTTGCCGTCACACCAAAGGAGCTGACACACACACACACACACACACACACACACACACACACACACACTCAGCAGTCACACCAAAGGAGCTCACACACACACACACACACACACACACACACACACACACACACATAAACACACACTATCTCTCTCCCTCTCTCTCTCTCTCTCTCTCTCTCTCTCTCTGCAGTCACACCAATGGGGCTCACAGACACAGTCACACTGCAGGAGCTGTGCCAACTGTGCCAGAGACAACTTAACAAGAACCCTACATCCCTGCATTATGAATCCTCATCTCCCTAACTTATTAAATCCGCTACATTATGGTACAGTAAGCAGCTTAGCAGTGGTACAGTGCTATTGAAATATCCTTAAGATGCTCTTAAGCTTAAGAGCCACGACGTGAGGTGGGGTGCGATACCTCATTTCAGCTTTCTCTGAAGTACGCCACTGAGTATATCTACCGTAGTATTGAATTACCACCAAGACCTTTCAACTCTGCATATAAGCCCTCTCTCACTGGAGAAACATGATCCCGTCACCCCAGCTAATGAGGAAAACCACACTCTGCTTATTCATCTGAGATGTTAAATAATAGACAAAGGGCAGTTATTTAAAGGTAGAACCCATCTATATTATCTTTAGAAAGATCCCCTTACTTCCCCCCAAAAAGGACATGGTTTAGATTTGAAGATTTTCTTTTCAGTCTCCATCTCAAGGCTTTCCGCTGGGAAACCATCGTCTTACAGCGACCTTTACTGTCATTCATGTTTGTTTACCTTTTCTCTCGGGGTGGACAGACAATGGGGGTGTGTTCTGGATGATTGTTGTAATGGCCTCTTCCCATTCTGAAGAAACAGGGGATCAGCCATGCATCTTTTAAAATGATACTAATGCATGGGTTCCCCAGAGAACCACAAAGAACACCAGTCACTTAGCGGTACAGGACTTATTGTAGCAGTACAGGAAAGGAGAAGTTATTCCCAGCTATACTTGGGTTCCTTATCAGTCATGGACATATTCTATTGATTGAAAGCTTGCGGGATTTGCTATCTGATCTGTCCATTGAAAGTTTCTTAGAGGCCTGGAAAATTATTTTATATCCAGTAAGAAATAATGAGGCCTAATTGTTATTGGATTAGGTAAAAAGAGCTGGGATGCTTTGCAGTAATACCATTGTGGTTATGGTACGAGGCTTTGGGTCTTGGCAGCTGAATAGGTGGCTGTGTCTTCCTTCTTTGAAGCACTCTCATTTGATGGCAGTAAAGCAATAAAGGACAAGCCAGAGGGAAAGTGGGTCATATTGACTACAATATCTCACAATAGAGAAAAGGTATTGTTGAAATTATTAATTCCTCAGAGCTCAAGGAGAGGGTCAAGTGCAATTTCTCTTTGGATTGTGATGCGTCCATCCTTGAATTTAAATTAACAGGTGTAATTCAAGGAGAATTGAGGTACTTCACACATTTTGATTCCTATTTGGAAAGGTCATGCTGTATTATTTCACAAATACTCAAGACATTTTTATATATCCATCCATCTAAACTTCCACAGGTAGGCCTCATCGTTTTTTAAAATGGACTAGAAGGACTTCAGGATCTTACAGGCCTACTTGAAAACGAGTAACATTGATAAAGCAGATAGATCGGTATTTAGAAAGGCACTGGCACTACACAAAGGAACTGTGTGTAAGCTATGCATCTCTACCATAAAACCAAGAATAATCCTTTAATCCTAAGGGTGGAGAAGTCTCATATATATAAACACCACAATAACAGGGTCCAACGTAGTCTGGCTTTGCCATCCTAATCACATGAGCTCACATTCTGGGTCTGGCGAAGCCAGGCTAGGTCCAACACCCCTAAGATGTTCGCTGGGGAGATGAATCTCTTTTCATGAAACAAATAATCTGTTATGGGCTCCTGCTGCGACCTGCAGCTCATAACTCTCTGCATTCTCATGCATGTGTTTATCCAAACAAGTATTAAGAAGGTCAGCTACTGTATGTCTACATTCAGCCTTGGAACAGCAAGACATAAGATAAGCATCTTTGCAATTGTATTGTTCTTGCTCAAGTATGACCAGTCAGATATTAAATGACCTGGATCTTCCATCCAATTTAAAAACATCTGTTCATTCCACAAGTGTATATATGGAAGGAATGAACAGGTGTTTTTTTAAATTGACCCGATGAAGATCCATCATGGATCGGAACGTCTGAAATCACAAATTTAAGTCTAGACTATAACTTGTGTGCGGGATCTATCTTAATCATGTTTCATTGTTGGGACAATTAACTTTGTTGTGGTGTAGCAGATACCATTTGATGTTTTACATTCTTAAATGGCTTATTTATTCCTCATACATTGATTTAGGACTTCTTAGCACGTATTTTAGGAGTTTTGAAGAGAATGAATTCATCCCTCAAACATTTCTGTCTCAATGGTTGATGTTAGTCTTTTTTGCCTCTTCCCTCAAATAAAATACCCTCCACACACAGGTCCACAACATACCAATTATTCATGTTGTATTGCAGCTAAGAGCACTCTCGCTGTATTATGAAATCCTCACACTGCAGTCACAATATTGACACAGCAAACACATTCTGAACCGTTCAATATCACAAATCGTTTCCTATTTCAGAGTGCTGATGATCCACCTCAGGGATACACTGAGAGTGGACACTGTGTGTGATGGATGACATCTTAGTCCCTCCTGTTCTGTTCAGAGAGCTACAGTATGGTCTGTAGATTATCAGACAGCCCATATAATGGTGTGCGAAGACAGCTATTGATCCCAGTGTGAGTTCCCCCATCTGTCATGTTAATCTGCGCAGCGCTGGACTCTGGGGTACCGTCTGCTTGGCAGATCTGATAAAAGTCTTTTCCGCCAGAGTTAAGACTCAATCAAAAAGGGCAAAAGTCGGCAGGAAATACAGTTAACGCTGCCCAGAGCTGTGGGCCGAGGCAGGATTGTGTTTCTCTGGCTGGAATTCTCTTTCAGGTTTAATGTCTGTCATTGTGGTTGGTTTTTCAATACTCAGATTCAATTACGACTGAACGATAGGAAACTGGCTCTATCCCAGAAAAGGAATTATAGAGGCTGTGTACTTTTTAATGTACAAATATTCCTTACCTTTAATGTTTACAATATTAAGGTAAAGGGATACGATACAAAACCCATAGATAGTGTATTTAGTGTGCATAACGTAAGAACGTATTACATAGAACAATAAATAACCCTAACCCTTATCAAATAAATAAAAGGTTGAAGAACTAAGGGTCCTTACATTGTCGCACCATGGGGCGCACAGTAGACTCTTGGTAATTCAACATGTCAGTGTTTTAATTGTATCTGGCCCTAACCATCAATATGGCTGCCAGCAACTGACATCGTAACCAGCCAACTAACCTAGATTATATCCAGCCAACCTAGATTATAATAAGAAAATCTATCCATCATTTGTAATACTAAAGGCTAGACTGGAGAGAGAAAATATTCTCCACCGGGAAAGAAAGCAGTTGGATTCCAAGTAAGGCAATCAGCAAGCAATACACAACCCCTCACAAAAAAAAAAAAAATCCCATTCCTCTACACAGAACAGAAATGAGCACACAGATTAAACTGCGTGTGTGCGTGCGTCCGTGCGTGCGTGTGCGCACCTCAACACTTGATTTCTGCCGCTAGTCACACCTGCTGAGGACAGTTCTTTGGCCATGCTCCAGTGAGACAGATGTGCATCCCGGCCTCCTGGGAACAGGAAGCCTACAGTCAGCAGGATACTCTCTGCAGGGGCTCCACACACACGCACACACACACACACACACACACACACACACACACCACATGCACATTACATACAGTCATATTTAAACATGCTGCGACAAATAATATTCACACACGGACTTATTTTCAGTAATCGCTTATATGGATTAGTCCCTCCCTGAACACCATAGAAGCCACTCCCTTTTTTCTTTCTGGTTCCTCTGGTCGTCTGGTTCCTCTGGTCCTCTGGTTCCTCTGGTTCCTCTGGTCCTCTGGTTACTCTGGTTACTCTGGTCCTCTGGTTCCTCTGGTCCTCTGGTCCTCTGGTTCCTCTGGTCCTCTGGTTCCTCTGGTTCCTCTGGTCCTCTGGTTCCTCTGGTCCTCTGGTTCCTCTGGTTCCTCTGGTCCTCTGGTTCCTCTGGTCCTCTGGTTCCTCTGGTTCCTCTGGTCCTCTGGTTCCTCTGGTTCCTCTGGTCCTCTGGTTCCTCTGGTCCTCTGGTTCCTCTGGTTCCTCTGGTTCCTCTGGTTCCTCTGGTCCTCTGGTCCTCTGGTTCCTCTGGTCCTCTGGTTCCTCTGGTCATCATTTCTCTGCCATGTTGCTCTTACTTGACGTCTTACGTCTATTTTACTCCACTCCCACGATCCACTCCCTGTCAGACTCCTCCTCCTCATCCACGTTTAGTGTCATAGAGACACCAGTATTGCCATACTGTCATCACAGGCTCCGTTTCACTTCTGATCTATCTCTCCTTTAAACTCTCTCCTGGTCAGTTGTGTCTTGTCTGCTGTCACACACAGCCGGTGTCCCCTTTCTTCCCTCCACAGCTGTCCCCGGCAGGGCTGTTCTGGGATGCCTTGGTTGGGCTGTAGGCTGGTGGATTCTCAGCGCTGCAGGAGGAGGCTGCTGGCGGCCACCATGAAGCTCCCCTGCGCCCTGTGGTTCCTCCTCCTGCTGGGAGCGGGGTCACTGCTGCTCCTCGTCCACCTCCAGAACCTCTCCGAGATGGTCCAGCAGCAGACCCCAGGTCAGTGTCCGTTCCACTCAGCGTCAGTTCAAATAGCTCCCACATTCGCGTCGTCTCTGTCGTGGACTTAGTTTCGCATGCTGGCTATCTAACCTTGTGGCGTGTCATTGATAGTTGATTGCTACAGGTCGTAATTGTCTCTCTTGGCGGCAAGTGTTCAATCATAGGCAATATCAATCACATTTGGGATCTCTATTATTGTAAGTCACTTTGGATAAAAGTGTCAGCTAAATGACTAATGTAATGTAAACTATGATCCAGTTCAGCCTCTTTGATGTTTGACTTTAGAATTCCACCGCTTGAATTAGGTAGGGTGAAGAGCAGATTAAGAAACTGTCTTAGAGAAACTGAGCTACAGTAGCTGCAGAAGGGAAGATACTGTAGGGCATGTTCAGTGTTGTGGAAGTCCAATGATAGGCACTGGCCAACAGGAACACTGCAGGAGTCATCCTGATACAGGGTATGATGCCATTTCAGGTTTCATCAGGTCTGAGAGGTCCCTTGACACACGACCGCATGCATAGAACAGTCAGCAGAGAGTGTTACGTGTGCTCGGCCAGGAGGTCTTTGTATTTGTGTCGGGATGTGATTTTTTTCAGTGGGAGCTTTGATCTGTGTGTCAGCATATCTAATTGTAACAGCTACTTATGGAGAGAGACAAGATTTCCGGGACTGGTATATCCCACTTAGTGTCTGATACACTTGGGTAACATCAAACCCAGCTATGTCTCAGGATTGATCCACTCCTCCATATTGGATACTGTGCAGTGTTGTGCTTTTGATATCCTTTCAAGCCACTATTCCAGTTCCAGTAATTTGGTACAGTGTAGAGAGAAAAATGTTTTAATTTCTTCAATTTAACACACTAAAAACTTTGTAATATCCAGGCTGTGGCATATTTAATTTGAGGGATAGCATAACAATTGAGCAAGAACTGAGAGGTAAAAAGAAATTGGAAATGGTTGAGTTCACAGATCAATATAATAGTGCAACAGAACAAACACATAGGAGGCCATGTTTAAATCACGTCTTTGAATCCCAGCAGTCGGAAAACCACAATACCCTGAAATTGGTTTTGTGATGTCTTCATTTGAAATTGCCGCACTCCCTTTCTTGAATCACTCACACAAAGATTAAACAAATGCAGATTTTCAATAATTCTTCAACGCAGCATGTGTCTAATACTAATGATTGCACTGTTTTTTTTGGCATCTGCTGCCTCGTGAAACACAGAGACTGTCAACAACTTATGACTCAGAGATAAACAATTGACACAGAAGTAAAGAAATGAGTTGCCAACTTGAAATGATTGGATGGCCTACCTGCCTGTCAACATACCTACCTACAGTAGTGGCTGCGTTCCGAATCGCATACTTCTACTTCTTACTACCAGTACCTACTACAGCTGCCCTTAGAAAGTACGTACTTTGCAACCAGTAGGCATCCAATTGGGACATACTACCTTGTCATAACATTGCGCCTTGAAATTTGCCCACATCCGTCGCAGTCCATAACGCGACATTTGTCTACAGCTGTCACGACTCGCACATGTGACGCACATTTCTGCTGCGCACAGGATTGTGGGTCAGAATAGCCAGAAAAGCCTGCTGGCTTGCATACTGCAAAATACGACCGGATGTAGTAGGCCATTCTGGTATGTTTGCCATACTGCATGTGGCATACTATGTATTGGGACATACTACATCCTGTTTTGGCATACTATATAGTAGGGTAGTATGCAATTCGGAACGCAGCCAGTGAGTGTCATTTGTTTTCCCCCAGTTTGGAGGAGTGGCTTTAGAGGGAGCCCTGAAGAGAGGGGCAGAGATTTTGTCGGTTGCATATTTCCAAATCTTTCCAAAATTTTCTTAAGTCTAACAGGAAATCATACACCACATACTGCAGATTACATCTTACTTCAGATTAAGGTTCCCTGACCTCTCATAGACCCTTAGACCTCTCCGCTCTCTGGTCAGGGAGCAGTTAGCACTGCAGCCTCCCAGTCATCAACCAGGTTATGTTACCCAGTGGCAATAATGGCTGCAATGCTGAGTCAACTGTGTGTATGTCAACTGTCTGTGGGGCTGTTCCAAAATAACACCCTCCTGACACATCAGATCTAAATTTATGAGCATCTGTTTTGCTCCCATTCCCATATGGTGAAGGAGAAGGGGAAGAGAAGGCCCTGGGAGAGATCAATAGTACATTCAGCCAGCTGACTCAGTCTCCCTCCGCCTCCACAAGATGCCCTCTAGAAGGGGCATAACTACAGGGTGGTGTAGTCAGTGGATCCCAACCGTTTTGTGCTGTGCCTCATTGAAGGACTGTTGAGCTTTCCTTTGACTGTTCTGGCAAACAAAGCATGTATTAACACTGATGATAAGACCTAGTTGTGTTATTGCTCATTGTCAAGCTAGCCTTTGATAGTCCATAAAACGAGACAAGGTAATGGCTCACTGAAGAAGGTCACTATGGTAAGGCTTGCATTCAACAATGGTATTCAATGGTTTCTGTGGCTGATTGGATATCCTCCAATCCCTAAAAGCGAATTGATTAGCAACTAGCAAGACATTGATTTTGCCACTGTCAGGGAGTGGAATAACTGCACAGTGAGATTACAAAGAGTGATAATAACACACTTGCTGTTTTGGATGATTGTTTTTCTTTAATTTAATCAATAAACATCTCGGCTTCAGTTATGAAAGCAGATCCCTCTCTTGTGCTGTGCAGTAGCTTCCTGATCATTTGAAGAGCCACTCTAGCACCCTTTCAACAGGAGATCTGTTTTCATTAGCATGTTTCTGTATTTAGATTTAACATTTCATTTGTAAAAACAAAAAGTTTAAAAAATGTCAGTATATCTCTATCCGCCTGTCTGTCTTATAAATAGCATTTCATCATAGTAACCTAATCAATAGCCCTCAACAAAAATATGAGAAAGATGTTTATTTCAATCTTACCATTTTCAATAAGTCAAGGTTTTGAAATATGTTTTTCCTACTGGGGGACTTCCTTACAGTGGGTAGCTGAAGGGCTGCCCATGGCTTTGAGATAGTGTTATCTTAGTTGAAAGCCGCAGGCTTTTTAGAGACTGAGTATTCACCTGATGTGGGTTGCAAAAAAAAGAACATTAAATCACATCAAAGCTTCCCCTTCTCTTTTTCCTCACTCTCTCTCAAGTGGCCTGTGTGGCAGATTGCATTTTCTCCCTAAAGTGACATTGCAATTTGAAACTTTGACTGATGTGTGAAGTACATCCTATTTCAGTCAAAACAACGTGTCACAGCAAGCTAAAGCCTCATTTGAAGTGCAAGGTTTAATTAATGCTCTCTGTAGGCGGACTACCCAGGGGCTGGTTTGACAATTACCTTGGCTGCCTTGCTGCCTCATCATGATGTGTATGTGCGTGCATGTTTTGGTCAGAATAAATATTTCAAGTTATTATTTCATTTTGTCACAATGGAGTTTTTGAGACAAGCTCTTGGTTCATGTCTAGGGTATCAATTGTGAGTTTCATCATCTCGAGTAAATCCTCTCACATGAATTTCCCAATGCGTATCTGTCTGTTTCAGTAGCCTCTCCCTTCCACAATAGCTTAGAATAAGCACTGTGTTGTTTCTCATTAAGCCCTCCAATACAGGGATTTGTGTGTCCACACAATGGTGCAGTCTTTTCAGTCCAAACAGTTGAAGGCTGAGGACAATGGCAACAGTAACCAATAAGCACAACTCATTTTGCCACATTTTTTCCTCACTTTAATTCTATTTTGAATATGGAACATTGTCTGTACAATGCATTTTTCAAAGGCACACTGTCTCACTATTTGATACGTATAAATGTTATACGTTGTGTATCAGTCTGTAACAAAAAAAGACAAGAACAGGGCAGCACTTTGACAACATCTACACTGAATGTTTGTCCAATGTCTTATGTCTATGGAAATGGTTTTGACACAATTCACTTCATAACATTACATTTCAACTATATTATACATAATTGAAGACATACAGTCTATGTCCCTTTGGATTTGGGGAGAGCTTGATGTATAGATCATCCTAATAATATTTTGTGTCAATGATACAGTTTCCATCACTTGCAAGTACACATCGTATTTTATGTAGTGCTATGCATTTAATCCTCTTCTGATGTAAAAGCCAGAAGACACATTACAAAACAGTAACAAAAACTGTAAATGTAAATGTGACCTACAGTATATAGTTATTAGTAGGCTTCTATTATTGTACTTGAATTATTAATCAGTATCGTACATTCAGTGTCGGTCCTTGGATTCACTTGCAGCCAAACATGTGCCTAATAATGTTACCACCACCAAGCTTCACGTTCGGGGCGGCATGTGTTCAGGTTACAGGGTCGTTCCTGACTTCTCAGTGGGACTTCATTGGTATTAATAGTAGTGGGCAGTCAGCTTCACCCCGTCCTATCGGGTGGGCCTGTCTGCTACAGTACACAAGGTCAACAAGGTCAGTCTTTCTCGAAGCACAATCGGTATACACACTGACTAGCCACATTACAATACATTATATCTTGCCACCATTCTGAGAAGATAGAAAAGCATTGTGTGTGTGTGTGTGGGAGGGGGGATTATTCTTTCTCTTTTGATCTTTTTTTAACTTTGGGGCTTGAATTCCCAGCACCACTGCTAGGAAAAAATGCAGTTGTGTGCATGTTGTTACTGTTTTTCAATAAAAACATACAAGACTGCAAAACTCAAAGTATGAACAACCACAAACTAGATTAGAGAACATCATATTACTGACTCAAAATTGTGAGGGAGACAGCATCACCTTAAATAGACAGCAGTAAAAGGATTGTTACTGTTGAAGTCTATTTTTGGGTGATGCTGTCTCCCTCCCTTTTTGGGGGTCTTAGTACTTTTATATTGGATTCTTTCCCCAAGGCATGCATGCTTAGTCGTCAAATGAGACAAGGAAGGATATTTTTGGAGGGACAAATTGCATTTTTAAGAGGCAAAGTGTGAATGCAGAAAGAAATTATGGTACTTATAACATCTGATTATCAGCGCCAGCACATTATCTGTAGCTAGTTCATTCAAAACACCACAGAATGGATCTCTCCTCTTTCCACCAACACATATAGTGACCTTTGGGATAACAATTTATACAGGGTTTGTTTTTTTAGGGGCTGGGCAGCTCAGCATGAAAAATCACCAAATGTTGCACATAAGTCCAGTCCAATTATGTCTGTTTTTCTCAAAAACTGTAAAAACCTATGTAAACTGTAAAACCTACTGTGTCTCCTCCCATAGTTTTGGTCAATTGACACATTTGCTGCACTGCTTCAGATTGTCCTCCACAAACTCTTCATCTAGATTTTTGAAATATCAAAAACTGTGCTCACACTGCATCAAAATGGTTTAATATAAACAATACTGTATGCAGCTACTGCAAATTTTATTTCAATGAATCATGTTCAATGTTCATGAAAAAAAGGACAACATTTTCATAACATGGTAGATATAATGTGAAATTCTTCTGAATTTTATATTAAAACCTGCATTTTGACAGTATTTTTAATTCTGTCCCCTCAAACTACTGTTGTCAAATGGAGAAAAAATATACTACCCACAATCCTATAGTATAGTACAATAGCTACGTCTCATTCCATGGTATCAGTGAGTTCTGCTTTCATGGCATTAGAAATATCAACATGGAGTGCTGTTCTCAATCTTCAACAGTGAGTTCTGCCAATCAGAGACATTGCTGTTGGCAAACCCACCCAAAATTGAGGGCTACAACCTGCAAATTGACACCAGCGTTGTCTCTGATTGAGCACACCTGCACTCAATTTGCAATCAGTAAGACAAGCTAAAAACATTTCAAACCCCAGCCAGTTTGTCACTTATGGAGCCAATAGATAGATAATAGTGTCCCCTGTTTTGCCAGAACATGCAAACCTGGTGATTGCCATCTATGGCTTCTCACTTTGTAGGTAGCTCAACAAGATCATTAACTGCTTTGTTGTCTAAAGCTCTGTCCGGACAGGATTAGTTTCACCAGGGGAGGTCAGGTCATTTTACCATGTAAAATAATGTCAATGACCAATAAAATAATGTCATTTTCACCATGGTAATTTAGTAATTTATTCACCTCTGGAATTACCATGTCAGTGATTTTAACCAGACACGCGAGTAATAATTCCTTAAGTTATCTACTGTTTTTGTGGTAAAAAGATGATCTGTTTGAGTGAGAGTGCGTATAAGTCAAAAGAGCAAGATCTTAGTTTGAGTATCAAACAAGACTGTTTATTACTATAATCTAATATATCCTTTCACTCCAACCTTTACCCCTTGCCTTATAGGTCAGATCCTGTCCCAACCCCAACCCTTATTCTAACCCCAACCCACACTAGGGGCGGGAAGAAGGACACCAAAACCAACCCACCAATCTCCACTGCACAAGTGGTGGTCAGAGCATTGGACTCCCACACGGGACATTCTCAGAGATTACCGTCTACTTACTTCACCACCTACAGGGAAGTGCATACAACAGCCTTTGTCCAGAAGCTGAACCAATTGCAGCAAAATAGCTAACGTTACAGGAATCATCAGTTTAACTGCTTTAGCCACTGACCGCTACCATTAATGTTATGGAATCTGCTGCTAGCTGTTGTGAGCTTATGAGCCGACTGGCTAACCCGCTCTTATTGTGCTGGATTAGCATTGAAAGCATTGGAACTGATGTGTCCAGGCGACAAGACCTATCTTAATTTATCAGACTTTATTTCATGTCATTTCAATTCACAGCTATTTCAGTGGCATGACTACCAGTCCTGAACAGAAACAAGCCAGCCACGCACATAAGCCAGGCTGGACCTGGCCTGGTTACCCCCCGGTAGGTGGGAGTACTGTATGACGAAACAACCAAACGGCCAAACAGACATGCCCCTCAGTAATTTGGGGGAGTAATAAGGGAAATTCTTATTCAATCTGGATCGGCCATTAGAATGGTAAAAAATACATTACCGATGTTACCGATGTACGAATCACGACTGGACAGGGCTTTAGGTTGTGAATTCAAGCCCTGAGTGTTGCAGAATAAACATGTTAATGCCTACTCAGGCATTGTGCTGTGGATTTGAGACATGGTTTTAAAGATATTTTTAATTCTCATTTGTCTTCTTCCTCTTCCTCCTCCTTCTTCCTCCTCAAAATGCCCAGCTCTGACTCAGTGCTGTGCAGCTGCTTTCTTTTTTTTCTATTTTCTCCAGCTTCACACACCTGGACTTGTGTAGGATTTGCTGATAGGAGACATACTGTACACACATTCATACCACAGGGTATTGAGTCAGTGCTGACACAAGGTCAATACCTCTACAGAAACTGGAGTAATCCCCTTGACTCCCTGGTGCACCTTTTGGTCCAAAAATAGCTCATTGATAATCATGAAGCATAGCGTCTGATTTGAATGAACTGGGGTTTCCATAATTTACTCAAGGTCATGGCCTTACGCTGAAGATATTCTGCTCACAGAATAGAAATGGTGTATGGTTTCCTCCCCTCTTCGCACCTTGGATCAGTCATGTTTAATAACTATTATGCCACATTCAAATGTTAATCTTCCAAAGGATCCTGGTAGATGGAAGCCTAGTAAAGAAAAGCTGCAAAGACTCCGCATAGACAATACTTCCTCCTGACAAGTAGGATCTTGAGATCACTTCCTCTATGATGTAGCATTAGCATTGTCTGGGCGAAGCCTGCCACCCACGGAGAGAGAGAGAGAACAGAACATTGTGATGCCAGCAGGAAAACAGTCAGAGGATTCAGTCTTCGCTCCTCTGCTGCTGCCCACTCTCCTGGAGGGAAGGGGTCCCAGACAACAGGCAGCCTAATCCCACCACCTAGACTATGCAGGCCGCAAGCCGATTGATTGGATGTCACCTGTCATACAGTATCCCACGGGATGTTGGTTGTTTGTGCAGTTGTATTGTTTTTGCACAGTGGATAGCCCAGCAATATTTGCATTGGTCAATTATGTCCAGTGTGGTGGGCCATATGAGCCCTCTGCATTCTGTGTTCAATCCAGTGGTCCGTTGACTAATTTGCTTCCATAACACAAAGCTACGGTACTATACATATATCAATAGAAGGGAGCAGAGCAAGAGAATGATCTTCTACCACATTTAAAACTGGGGAGGGACCGTTTAATATCTACAAAGGAGAAATTTGACTCATACCTTTCCACCACTTGTGCTTAGCCAGAGAGACAGAGGTGATTTTCAAGATCCTTCTAATGGAAGCCACTCTGATCGAATTAATATTCCTCGCTAACCTACAAGACCAGGAAAGTGCAACACGCCCTGAGACCAGCTGACTGGATAGAGTGTGAAAAGAGGATGTTACCTGGGTGTGCTTCTCATATCTCTGAGGGGATCTCTCATTTGTTTGTTTTTAGCCATCCTATAAATTATCAGTGCACCCACAGTCCAGGAGGTGATCACTCTTATTCACTCGGAAGCTTGACCCACCACTGAACTGCAAGTAATGACTTCCTTGAGTCTGCTGAGTTAGACCAACATGACAAGACTAGGCCAGACTATCTATAGAATCACCAAAATGGGACTCATTTTAGCTGCTATTTGACAGGAAATACTTTGGGTCAACCAGAATTTTCTAGTAATAAAAATCCCTCTTTGAAATTGTACTGTACACTGCATAGTAAATCACGTGAACAACTGTTTGCTGGCACTGAAAGTCACCTGTGGTCTGGTCCCTGTTGTAATGGATGCTAGCTCTGTTGTGGTTTGGCAAGTTTGCGCAAAGACGCTAGAAGATTCATCTGACACTGACTTAAATTACTATGAGGGCTCAAGATGTGTGCTCTGAAGGGTTTGTTATTAAAGGTTGGAGAATAATTGCTGCTCACCTGAAATAGACTGCTTCCATAGGATTGGCATAGACTCAATTTTACTAATTGTTGAGACAAGCCAAGTAGTTGGCAGATAGTTGTAATGTTTGCAGCTAGAATATCTAGTCATAACCACTGCACAATTAGCCGTAACCAGTTAGGATGACACACGTTCAACTATAAAGTACATTTCCTGGAGAAAATGTGAGTTGGGCTAGCTGCCGCAGCTGGATGTAACAGCTACTAGCTGCTAGTAGTAGCTCCATGCACCCACTGGCGAAGACCGTGTGTCTCTAGCCCACTCGGGGGCTGAGTTGTGGGGTCCGTGGCATGGATAAAGGTGCGGTGGCAAGACTCCGCCCCTCGGGTCATAGCCGGTGGGGGACTGTGTACCCCTCTCCGGGCCACCCAGCTTCCCCCACCGGTGAAGACAGTGTGTCTCTAGCCCACTTAGGGGCTTTGTTGAGGGGCCCGTGGTGTGGTTGTGAGACACCGCCCCCTCGGGTCATAGCTGGTCGGGGACAGTGTACTCTTCTATGGGCCACCCACCTGCCCCCACCGGTGAAGACCATGTGTCTCTACTCCACTCAGGAGCTGAGTTGTGGGTTCCGTGGCGTGGTGGCGAGACTCCGCCCCCTTGGGTCAGAGCCGGTCGGTGACAGCTTAACCCTCTTCAGGCCATCCACTTGCACCCATTGGTGAAGACCTTGTGTCTCTAGCCCACTCAGGGGCTGAGTGTGGGGCTCCGTGGCGTGGATAGTGGCATGGTGGCGAGACTTTACCACCTTGGTTAGAGACGGTTTTATGCTACCACAGATACACTGATTAAAGGGTGTCTGTACTTTTAAGAGAGCCTGCTTGTGCCATCAAATTCAAATCCCAACTGACACTCCATCATTCACTACAATGGAAAGGCATGCCGGCTTCAGACAGTTCCGTCTCGAAAAGTATAAATGTTACATCTTAGACATTGACACCGTAGGAATCCTGGGAACCAGATGAACATTTTTGTGTATAATGTGTCCATAAAGCTTAGAAACTGTAGGCATGGCGACAAGTTAGAAAATGGGTATGAATTCAAAATTAGCAGCATAAAGGTAAGAGTGGAGAGCCATTCGTTTGAATGGGGAGCATAGTTGTCGAACAAATCGTCATACCTCGAAAACTATAAGTCACACAGCTTAGATACTTACATTGTACGAATCAGCACAATCGTGTGAACATTTTTATGCATAATATGTGTATGAGCAAAATGTGTGAATATTTTCAAAGCAAAAACTACCACCTTTCTAAAAACATCAAGGTACTGAACATTCCACCAGCAATTTCAATGGTACACAAACTATTATTAAAACTTACATTACTAAAAAAAATATATATATATGTATATATTTTAAATCTGAATAGATTCGGGAAACAGCTAAACATGAACATTTTAAAGTTTGAATGAAGTTTCTAGCAAAGTATTAAGATTAGTCACTATTGATTCACTATTATTGTTAGCCACATTGTCGCTATTGTGACGTAAAAAGAAAAACTAAACATTTAAACAAAATAACTAAAACCCCCCAACGACTTTTAATTATTACATACTGTAGCACCCTTGTAGATGGGGTAATGCATTTTACTGAGTGTGACATTTAATTACTAATAAACAGTCTACATATGCCAACCGGCATAAACAATGAGCAGCCGTTTCTGCACAACTTTACTGCAGCTTCATTTTTAAGTGTCCCTTCTGTGAAGGATCTGAGGCAGCCCCATATGGAGAGAGATCCTGCAGTAACTTAGTACAGGAGGCGTGTTGGGCATATCAATGGCTCATTATCACCAGTTTGTTTTCCCTGAAAGACAAATGGCCCAACCTCCCAGAACTGTGTCAATAATACCCGTCTGTCTGAGACTTCACTCAGTATGTGACCGGCGTGTGTTTGTGTGTTTGCGAGAGAGATAGATTTGGTCTCGTAATGCACTTTCTTTCCCCAGAACGTCATCCTTCCTTGAACCTAATAATACGGAGCAGACACTTCCCATAAAAGCATGCATTCGTCATGTAACATACAGTAGATGCTAAATGGCAGCAAATACTAAATTTTTGTAGAATTATTTTTTTTCTGCAATTTTATGATTGCAATGCAGACCCACAATACCAGTCGATCTTTCAAGAAAGTTATTCCAGTTATTCTTCCTGACCACTAGGATTTTCCTTTTGATCCAGATAGATAAATGCAACAGCGGTTTTCCTGAATGATCCACTCCCTGTCCTAGGAGGCTTTTCAGGACGCCCTCCAGTGGGTCCCTACCCAATATGTCTATAACACTACATCATGGTGCTTCAGTCAAGAGGTAGCTGTGCGCCAACTAGCACTAGCACCCACTTAAGGGCTTGCATAAGTGGGCAAATCTCCAGGGTGATATGGCTTTTCTACCATCACCCAGACCCTTGGAAGCACCTGACCCACTTTTATTGGGAGGGGGTCTCTCGAGTGTTCTTTTTATTTTGTAATTTATGATGAATCCTCACAAATGTGACCACGTAGACCAAGTCATACCTTTGTTGCACTCCCACAACACTATGGCTCTGAAATGCTACTATGAACAGAACTTTCTATAAGGCTTATCATGATGATGATGGTGGTGGTGGTGGTGGTACGACGATGATGATTGAGTGTAAAACAAGTGCACAGTAAACCTTTTGGCCCCCACCCTTGTGGTAACAAGCCCCTCTAGGACCTCCCCTTTAAATATTGTTTTGGTCTTTTAATATATTGTGCATGCCTTGTGTTTTATCTTGCCTTTAATGTTGTTAAAATGATGTAACGTTACTGTGTTTATTTGCATATAGAGCGGGTCAGTGACTGAAGTGATCCGATCACTTGTGGAGAAGCATTCTAATGCCAGGTGTCAACTGATGTAGGCTTCTTGAGCTGTCCACTTGCAAAAAGTCATCCTCTCACTGGACTCGAGTTACACTCTAGCTGCCTTTGTAGGGCAGTAGGTTATTGTCTACCCTACTAGGCACATCCTGATATCACCGATGTCGTCACAGGGATGCTTAACATTTAAAGTCCCACTGATTGTCACACACCTGAGTGTGTGAAATTTGTTCTCTGCATTTGACCCATCCCCTGGGGGAGCAGCAGCGGTGCCGCGCTCGGGAATCATTTGGTGATCTAACCCCCCAATTCCAACCCTTGATGCTGAGTGCCAAACAGGGAGGCAATGGGTCCCATTTTTATAGTCTTTGGTATGACCCGGCCAGGTATTGAACCCACAACCTCCTAGTCTCTGGGTGGACACTCTACCACTAGGCCACAGAACTGGTATCAGTTGGTGATATCAGGACGTGCGTGGATATAATATGCTAGCCAATATGTGACCGCCACTGGAGGTTTGGTCCTGATGTAGGGCAAGGTCTTTTTTTTTTCTTTTTTTTTACAGATTATTAAAGTGTAAATTGAAAGCTTTTAAATTATGTGCCATGCATTGAAATCTGCAAATATTTGAAGAAGATTGTAGAAGTGAATGTTGGTACACCTGAAATCACTAAGCAGAGAAAAAGGACTTCAAAGATTCAGAAATGTTCACACTTCTCATAGGACATGGACAAAATAGGACTATTTAGTGATCCTAAAACTGTTGTTTGTTTGAGTGTTTGAGTGTTTCTTCACAACTTCAATTTTCGTAATGTGAAAAAAAGGAAAACAGAAAAACATTTTACCCTCTAACACATTTTGATGATTGCCTACATCAGGACCAAACCTCCAGTGGTGGTTACATATTAGCTAACGGTATAAAGCCTACTCGAGGAACTAGCTAGGTCTACTTTCTGACACCAAGACTTGCTTCAAGTGGGAGACACCAAAAATGCTACTACAGTAAGCTGAGATCTCTGGTGTCTGTTGGCCAACACAAACACACATTGGCTGATGGTTTGCCAGCATGACATTTCTGAGGTCTGGGGTGATCTGATTGATGTTCTGAAGAGGGAAATAGAGTATCTAGGTGTATCAGATAATAATAACCTGGCTCAGATGGACGGCAGCAAGGGGAAGTGTGTCACCAACCAGATAAAAAATATCAAATAGTAATTTGAATCAGAATTCCTTTTAGCCAAACAAATTTGTGTCATAGCACTAACCATTCATGAACTGGATTGATTCTATTCGGTGTACGGTGGGGAGGGGCTGTTCACAGACAGGTCTGTTGTGTGCTGAGAGAGTGAGAAAGCAAGCGCGGTGCCCTGACTGAGAGAGCAAGAGCGGGCTGAGTGAATCAACGCTCTGTGTGCAGCTTTGCAACAAAATCAGATTTTACCCATTTTAAAGGTGTCCTATTATGCTAATTTTCAACAATTTAATATAAGTCTTTGGGGTCCCCAAAACATGTCTTTGAGTATTTTTTGCTGAAAATACCACTCAGAATACCCCCCCCCCCCTGTTGACCATGAGATCAGATTGTCAGACTGAGCAGAATGAGCGCTTTTTCATATGCAAATGAGCTCAGCTAAGAGCAAGTCAGCAGGCTAGAGAACGAGGGCTGTTGACGGCGCTATGCTACCTCAAGTATAGCTGGCTAACCTGGACCATCCACACTCGATGCCACTGTGACAAATTTCATTGTTCTCGCTCCCTGACTAAACATGATAGTACCCATGTTATTATCTCCATGGTTGAATGCTGTTACCTCTAGCTATATTCGCTAGCTAGACACCACCAGGCTATGGTGTCCATTCGACTACAAACAATAAAAGCTAGATTCTGTAGGCCGAGGGGAATCCAATGATGTCCACTTCTTAACATTTGATCATTTTTAATGACCGCTCGATGAACTAGAAGTCTACCAGTTTCATTCCACTAACGTTATTCTAACATATGATGAGACGAGCATCCGGGTTGAGGCAAAAGGGGAGTTTGTTCGTGTTAGCTAGCTAGTGTTAGTACTATATTCAAACAAACAGGATAATTACTTACAGTTTCTGTATAATTTCCACGGACAGTTGGTATTGCTTGATCATTCAGAAAGAGTTTATCTGAAAATCCTTTATTGTACTGACCCAGGTTGGAAAAGCAATCGGGCAAAAAATGGCTAGCACAAACTGCCAGTGTTTTGCCAATTTCAGCAGGAACGTTGCCATCAAAAATAAAATGTATCCACACGGCTCTGCTGTCCTTTGAGCTTGGGAGACGGATCTGTGCTGCTTAGTACATCTAAGAACAGAGCATTTTCTGTGCGAAGACATTATGCTAGCTAGCGGGGTCCCCTACTGTGACGTAGAGTGACACGGGAGATTTGAATGGCTTGCAGGACTGACTTTTTTTGTAATGTTTTCATTTCTGCTCACCACAATAAAATGACTGGGTTGTTTCACTTCATACTTTTATGAAGTAGGCCCATCAGAGACTCAAATGTACATGCAAAAACAATGAAAAAGTTTGTTTTGCAAACGTGGACCCCTTTAAATAGTAAAAAAAATAAGTAGAAAATCAATATGTGGCGAGCAATGTTGATATTGGCTACAAATAAATCAATGTATGGGAAACAGAGTGGCTGGATTTCCAAAGCTCAATGTCTCTATCTAGTGGGGCAAACAAGTTTATGCACCTGTATGATCTAGAAGCAGGGGCGGAGCTAATGGTTCATTGCAGGGGGGCGGGACATTGAAGTGGGCCCTTATATGACTGTACTGAGTCTAATTTACGTGGCAAATGCAGACAAATAATATGTGCTATTTCAATTCAACAAAATGGACAGTGCCATGGATTTATCGGTAAAGTGAACAACTGATAACCTACTAAACTAAATACCTGCTGATATACAGTAGGCTACTTAAGCACCATGGTCAGCGCAAGGGACTTTACCAATTTAACATGTGATTGGTGGATTCTCATACACAGCCATAGCCTAGTACACAATCAAGCCACATAATCAAGCCACACACAACAAACTACAAGTGCAAGCAATGTGTGACTGACTATACCAACACAAATTAAGGAGACACGGCGGTCGACAGATTTTGATAGACAGATTTAAAAAAAAAAAATGAATATGAAAAAACTCAATTTACCAATGATGTCCAGATTAACTTCTGAGCTTCTAGCAATCACGATTCCAGCAATCCATTGTCCATTTTTTTAAAACAAGAAAAAAAACATCCAAAGTCCAACAGACTTGAAGTGGCCTATTCCCGAACAGGCCAAACGAACTGTATACAGGCCTACAATAAATGTGTCCTCAAAGCAGTTGCATCCTCCTCTCCTTCACTCTCGCAAACTTTTCGGCCAACTTATTCTTGTGGATGGCAATATCCTTCTCTATTGAGAGTAATATCCTTCTCTATGGAGAGTAATATCCTTCTCTATTGAGAGTAATATCCTTCTCTATTGAGAGTAATATCCTTTTTCTATGGAGAGTAATATCCTTCTCTATGGAGAGTAATATCCTTCTCTATGGAGAGTAATATCCTTCTCTATGGAGAGTAAAGCGAGGTGTGACAGTCTAGCCTCCTTCATGCTGGCACGGATATAACTTTTGATCAACTTCAGGCGGCTGAAGCTGGGTTCTGCATTGGCTCTAGTAACAGGGAGTGTTCCATAAAGACGATACAAAATAGTAATGTTGGGAAATGCCCATCTTGACTCTTTTTTTTTTATAGTACATTTTTTAAACAAAAAAACAGCGAAGGAAACAAATAGGCCTATAACAGACAGGGAGGCTAGGTGTTTTAAATCTCAGCGCGACAGTAAAATCTTCTCTCCTCAGAGTGACGGGTGGCCCTGCTAAGGTGGTACTAAGATGGGCGGAATCGACAATAAAAACAGGTGAACAGGGCCCTGTGGTTGTGGCACTTGGCCATCAAGAACCCCCTTGTCAATGGTGGGCCCGGGGCGGCCGCCCCCCGCCCCCACCCTGGCTCTGCTACTGTCTAGAAGACCAATATAATGAAAACACTTTATATTAAGTTAATCTTATTAAGCATTAGTTAATAGGTATTAAGGTCCTTATAAGATGCTTATTAACATTAATATGTATTAAAGAAGAATGTTCGTTTTTGACAACCTGGACCTTATTTACGGCATATTATAAGACGTTTGACTCACCGAGATAACTTTGGTGTAATTCGGAAGCCTGTAGAAGAAATTTAAAATCCAGCGCGAGCCAAGTATATCCATGTAATGGCGGCGGACGGGGCCCTGAGAATGCAGCTTCTAAAAAATCTACTTTTCTGCCACGAAACGGTTGTTTTCATCAATCTATTTTTATGAATCGCTAGTTGTGCTTACATAGAGCGAGGGCTTGTTGTGGTTTTCACATGCCTCTGTAATATGATCTTTAGAAATGTCTTTAGAAACGAAATATAGCTTCCCCACTTGCTCCAGCACGCATGCGCACAGACAGGCTTTTCTCCGTCTGTAGGCTACACTTGCGGCTCACATTCTCTACGCTACGATCGGCTTCCATCATATTCTAAGTCATCTTCTATATCCTCAAAATCAGAAAAATATTCAGCCACATTGCACAGAATAATCCAGGCACCAACAAGCCGATCGTAGCGTCGACGAGACTCTTCTCGTCGACTAATGTTTAGTTGACTTTTGGAGGGCTGCCCTAAATAATATTTTGTCGTGGTGGATTCTGGTACTACATGGGTAGCCACACACACTCATGCACACACGCAAGCACAAACTCTGTCAATCTTAATAGTACCCCCCCTTTGGCTGCCACCGGGGTGGGGGACAACATATATGTATCAATGTCCTTGACCACCCTGATCTCAAGAGCTCATATTGTTTCTCCGCACAGCAGTCTGGCAAAACTTGACAAAGATCCATTTGTGCACGATCAGAAAACGGTTGGCCAATGAGAGTTCTATGAGGAAATCCTAGCACAATTTAGGTGTGACAAACACGAGAAGCAACTGTTCGCTCCTGAACAACAATGGCGGAGGTTAGCGTAGATGCTGTTATACCATCCATTATATCTGAACTAGAGAGTATTTCTTCATTGAAAGAAAAGAAAGAACGATACTGAAGGCTTTTCTCTGCGGAAAAGATGTCTTCGCTCTTCTCCCGACTGGCTTCGGTAAGAATTTCATTTACCCATGAGAGACAGGGTTCATCCAATCACCTGCCGATTAGTTTTGAAAGTGCCTGCCATTTTCCAAAACAGTTTCCAACAAAGCTTTCCCAGGTGGCTGTGTGCAACCAACCATATGGCACGCGTCAGGTTACATTAAAGGGAGTGTGCTCTCACTCTAATCTGGTGTGCACACTGCCAGATGCTGGAAGTTGCCCACAAACGTGGTTGTCTGTCTTTTGTGTTTCGTTAATTTCTGTTGCTTTTCTGTTATTAAAGCTGATAATGCGATAATTCATTTCTGCCTCCGACCCAGTTTATTGGCTTTATTACAATAGGTTTTTACAAAATTATAATTTCAGCTAAAGTTAAAGTCCCACTGATTGTCCCTCTTACACCATAATGTCATTCTTGGTATTGTGCTTTTCATATTAATTTGTTTTAGCTGTTCCCTGGGGGAAATATGAGCTTGATTTTCAGGGAGGAACTGCTGTTTCCAGTCTAGACAATGTCTTTACAAATCGATGATCACAGTCAGAAAACTTCCTCAACTCATACACCACCACACAGATTCATTGGCATAGATGCATTAGTCTTGCTTTTAGCTGGACCACAACACATTATCTCATGACAGTCTATCTCACTAAAAGACTTCCTGCTGCCTTAATTGTCTTTTTCACCTTTCTGACTGGCCTAAAGTTCTGTTTATAGGCATATTATTTTTTATGATTGAATAAGTGAGCGGAAAGATAAAATGGTGTATTTTGATGATAGACTTGCAACTATTCTGATTTGCTCATTACATAGACATTATAGAGACATTCAGTGGGACTTAATCACATTGCACTAACGGATGGTAATTTGATATGTGTATGTACTGTATATTTTATTGGCTTATGAGAAGAATAGCAGTGGCAGCTTTTTATTTTCTGCTTAGACTTCAGGGACCCAACTTGTATTTTTTTTTATTAAAATAAATAAAATCTGACCACTATTTTTGTCATTTATGTAAAGTGTATCTGCACAAGCTAGTGGACGGATCCAGAGACGGCATCTTTTCCCTTCACAAATAACACCGTTGTTCTCAAAAGGTCCGCAGAGGCCCCAGTTGAATGTCATCCACGCTGCATTGTCAACAAGTGAGCGAGTCCTCTGCCTCTCAGATCTCTTCCCAGCCTGTGGTCCATTGTGAGTTTGTCAGCTGCAGTGGGACCCCAGCGGGGCAGAGTAACTAGATGCCCTGTCACTTTACTCTAATGTATCCCTCTCTAGCTCTGCATTCTGGGTATTCATGCTGTGCGACACACCGTAGGGCAGTACGTACGGTGAATTTTCAACAGTAATAATCTGGTTTACTTAAACTGATTATTTTCCCCCTGCTATTTTATTCATCGCTGTTTCCATTTGTACTCTAGAGCCCAGCCCTGCCTCGTATCATATCTTGTTGTTGCCTTGAATAGACAGGAGATCAACCACAGCCCTATGAATAACACAAAGCTGGATGAATAATACAGCAGAGTGAATTGTGTGTCTGTGGGTGTGTGTTTGGCATTGAGCCACAATCACTATGAGCTTGCTCGACAGCTTGCCAATACCATCCATAGATTTAATGCAGAATTCAACATACTCAAAACATATCATTGACACTCATTCAATCCTAACACGCCAGACCTGACCAAATTACAGTTACAGTACAGAAACAAAGAAAAAAAAAAAAACAGCACCTCCAGCTTTCTAAGATGATTCCAATCGATCCATTGGACATCAATCAGAACACAGCCCTGCAACAAACACACCATTGTTCAATAATTGTAAACTAAACAAACTGATATCACTCGATGGAGATGAGAGAAGCAAGGAGAAAGGCAGGGGTTCGAGGAGACCAGGTGCTGCAGTGAATGATGGCGAGGGACCGAAGCGTTGATGAATTCCATGAAGACTTGGCAAACACGCTCTCCAGCAGAGAAGACACTGTGATCTGTCCTCAGAGCAGAAAGCAATGAAGTGCAGGCCGTCAACACCATGTCACGACACAGACACTGTGAACAGAAGGCTGCACAACAAGAACAGTCTAGACAGGCCCGGTTGAAACCGGACAAGGTTTCAACAGACTTTTGGAGGAGACGAACGGCTTCTGGAACAGACCGATAGAGGCCAGGACTCATTCTTATATATGGAGTGAGCACTGTTCAAGGTCAACGTACTAGTTTAGTGTACAACATAACAAAACAAACGGCATTATTGTTCAACAGATCTACATACTGTACTGTACTACATTCTGACTTGTACTCGACGGTCTTCAAATATAGGTTTGCGATACTTTATGTTATAGTCAGCTGATTCATTGACTATTAAAAGAAGTGGGCCATGAGAAAAGAGGAGATGCCAGAAGAAATCACTAGTGAAGATTTTTTTTTTAACTAGTGCACAGTGCCTGTGTGCAAGGTGTGGTTTGTGATCTATCCATCGATCAATCTATTAAATATCAGTGATTAAATCGGACTCATACAGCAAACTGTGCAGGGCTGCACATGTACAGATAAATGAATCAGTTGAAATTCACCATTGAAATAATCATTTCTGGCGTACACCAGAAACCAAAACAAACTTTTATTTCATACCAGCAAGTGAAGCAAAGATACTGCTGGTGTACGCCGGAAATCATCTGACTGTAGATTTAGCTTTAAAATTTATGCCCATTAAAAATGCACTTGCCACAATTGCATCAACTGTACCTGGGGTCCCAGAATGTGTCTGAGGTGGAATTGTGAACAGACAGTTTTGTTTTAATAGTAACTTATTCTGAATAGAAGACATTTTGTTTTAGTGGAAACTGGAATCCCTTTATTCTGAAATTCCACTGTGACTCATGGAAATTAGCAGCTCTGCTTGAACAGACAACCACCAACTATTGATGTGACTTAGCTTTAAGATTTATGCCCATTCAAAATGCCCTTGCCATGACATTCCATAATATCCCCCCAGAAGCTGAGATACAGTATCAAAATGGCAGCCATAGTAGATAATGTATTGGTTTTTAATAACGAAAAGTTAAATATTTGTTTGTTTAAAGAAATTGTGTTCAACCAGTACAAAGGGGAGTGGGTTGATGATATACCTGTATAGACAAAGCCAAAATTGCATATCTTTACAATGATAAAAAAAATTATATGGTACAGAGAACTATGTTGTATATAATTTGCCTAAAAAGCAAAGATCTCTGTGCCCAGCTCAGATCTGGTATTTTACCTCTGACTGTTGAAACAGGACGATATGTTAATTTAGAAGAGGAAAAAAGGATTTGTGCAATGTGTTGTCTAAATGAAATAGTGTCAAAAGCTGTCAAAAGACCTTGACAGAATGCCTTGTTTCCAGTGTGTAACGTTAGCTACTGTATAGCTAGCCAAGTCTAGCATAGGAAGCACAGCAAGGTCAGCAGCACCTGTACTTGGCACACGAGTGGACCGTAGCACAGATCTGAATACTGGAGCAACACATTTGTCGGACTGCCATTTCAAACGTGCCCACATTGCCTTCTGGTGGGTAGGGAAGGAACCATCTTTTAATGTCATCAATGTCTTTGATTCACAAAATTGTCTAAACTGAGTGTCTGTCAATGGTAGGATTGTGAATAGGCAAAGTAGACAAGACTGTGACAAACGTAAAGATCAAGACGATGTTCAGAGCTACACTGGGGATGATACAGGAGTGTTAAGCATAAATTAGGCTTGTTTCTTGTAACAGACTTTACAGTATCCAACCATGCACAGTAAGATAAAGTTATTCTGACAGGCTGATAGATGTTCTCTATTAGCTCACAGAAAACCAGATTTGTTCAAGTTAAAATGCATAATACCAGACATGCCTCTTTCTGCAAATGTCAGGGATGCCAAAGGTTAACAATGTGGCATGCCAGCCTGGATAGCTTTCACTTATTACTAAGAAGGCGCTTCCAGGGGTATGGGAGCCAGGTTGATTTGGGAATGGGAATTTCTCTGTAGGGGTGGGAAAGGCCAGTCAATGAGAGCGAAACAAGCTGTCCTCACCTCTTTATCTCTTTTACTCTCTCCATTCCACCTCTCCCTGCACTCCTCCCTTCAACCTCACCAGGGTATCATTTATTGATGGAACCGTTATGAATATTTCAAAGTGTTTCAGCATGACTTGAAAGGCTTCCACAGCGCATTGGTGAGAGAGCCATCTTTGTCACAATGTTTCCCCTTCAGACTTAATGAGGTGAGGTGGAGATGGAACAGGAGGACCAGAGAGTGTAGGCCCACAGTTAACACGATTAGGACTGAACACAGGATCAACTGATTGGAGATACTGTGCATCAATAAATATAATATGCACACAAACACACACACACAAAAACACACACACACACAGACATGCAGGTGCACATTGCTGAAAATGAAGATACTTTCTTGTGTCGTCTTCAACACATGGTATCATAGTGTAAAACCAGTGGCGCTATCGTCAAAGGCTAAGGCTGTAAGTAAAAAATAAAGTGTATTTGATATAACATTTCTCATAGACAAAGTCACAAAGTGCTTCACAGAATTTAAAAACAGGCATTTTTGAGGTTTGTGCCACCTAAGGGTGTGTTGCAGCTGTTTACCGCTGCACGCTTCAGAATTTTGTGATGATGTACAGTATGTATGATTATGTCAATGTCATTGTCATTTTATTTATATAGCACCATTCATACAAATCAATGTAGCGCATAGTGCTTTGCATAAAAGGAGGATAAAAAACATAAATCATAGAGTGAGACAGTGAGAACAGATTTAAAATAAACAATAAAAGTAAAAGCATCGTAAAAAAAAAAATAGAATCAAAACTATAAAAACAGAATGCAAATTAAGATCACTAAGATATTTAAACAAGTAAAACTGTGGTAAAAGCAATGCTAAAAAGGTATGTTTTAAGATCTCACTTAAAAATTATGGGGGAAGAGGGGAGGGACATGAAATAGATGTCAGAGAGATGGAGGGGAGTGACAGAGAGGTTAATGGTGGAACAGTGTCTTAGTGAAGATGCTTGCTTGCTTGAAGTTGGTTGCCGGCTTTGTGAGTAGGAGGAGAAGAAGAGAGGTGAAGATCAAAGGAGGAGATGAAAGAGAAGAGCTTCCAATTTCTCACTCTGGATGCTGAAGTTGCCGAGAAGGATGAGTGCGGACCTATCATCAGGGAAGTGCGAAAATAGTGTATCAAGCTCCTCCAGGAACTCACCAACCTGGTGGGCGATACACAACAGCAATGGGGAGCTTGATTGGATACGTGAAAGAGAAGTTTAAAGCAATCTGGGATGACTTGGGCCTGTGCTGTTTATAAATCCTGAGTTGAGTAGGCCACTCCCTCAGGGCAGTCAGCAGGGCAATTAATCTACCTCAGGCAGAAACTAACTCTCACAATAGAATTGACTATCAAAACAGCTTCACAACGACACTGACAACTTAGCGCTTAGCACTACCTATTAGAGAAGAAAATTATACTTATTAAATTCTAGTTCAGTCTGTAGATCCAAGTCCCTTCCAGAAGTAAAAGCAATCAGTCTTTCTACATGCTTTCTTAAATTGGTTTATTTCCTCATTTCTCCATGGAGCTTTTTGTTTGACTGTGACCTTTTTCAATTGTATATGTGCTACAGAGTCAAGGGCAGCACTCAATTTGCCATTAAAATTGATCACTAGGTCACTTGGTAACAACCCCACTTCAGGGGTTGTTACACTATTTGTGTTCATCATTATTACAAAGTAATCAGCTGCTGCAGAGTTCAGAAAGCGTTTCTTAACCAAGCGTTGTGTGCTAATCTCATTTTTTGGTATCAGTGCTGTAAAGAAAATATAAAAGTGGCCAGAAACGGCAAGGTCACTGACAGAAGATACAACAGTCGTAAGACCCTTTGAGATCACAAGGTCAAGGGCGTGGCTTCAGTTGTGAGTGGGTCCAGTAACGTGCTGACTAAAGTCCATTGAGTTCAAGAGGTTGATAAAGTTTATGACCTTCGAATCACCCTCATTATCAACATGCAGATTAAATTCACCTGTGATGATAATCTTATCATAGTTTGTGTGGATAATGGACAGGAGTACAGAAAAATCTGCTAAGAAGGTTGGACATTCCTTGGGTGGCCTATACACAGTTACTATCAGAACTGGAGGCTGGCACTTTAAAATTACAGCATGATATTTATATAAGGTTGCAACCAGCGGTGACAATTGTGCTCATCCCAAGTACAGCAACAAAGGTCTCCGAGCATTCAGAGCTAACGGTCATTCTTATACGTCTATCATAAAAATATGATGCTGATTAGCTACACACAAGCTAGGAAGGAAGGACCAAATACGGTCCTCTAAACTAGGTCAAATGAGCCAGAGTCAAGCAGATAAATGAGTCATTTCATAACTCTATCGAGCTGGCGCTTAACTAAACACAAAACACAAGCAAGATGGCTTGGGCACAAGGCCCCTAGGAGTAGATAAGTCAATGGCTGATCCTAAACAATTATTCCTGTCTGAAAATCACAGATAGAGTAAAATGGTTATAATCAGTTACAGCAATAATTATTATTGTAAACTTGTCAGCTGTCTTTTGTTCTCCACTTGTTGATTGTGTACCTTGGTTTTATTGTTTAGTCTTTGGTTTTTGCCCCTTTATGTGCCTTTAACAAACATATTGTGGAAACTGCTGAATCCTCCATCTTACATGCACCTGTGACATTTGCATGCAACCCTTGTGATTGTGATGTTTAAGTCAGTGTGAAACCATCTATGGCTTCTCACATGGCAGGTAGCTCAACAAGAGTTCAAGCCCAGGGGCCTCATTTATCATTGAGGTACGCCTTCTTTTACACGGTCTTTTCCGCGATTTCAGGCGTACGCCATTTTCCCCCCCCACAGCGCGATCTATCAAGCCGAAAGGGCGAAAATTTAGTCGCCTTTCTACGCGCTTTTGTAGGACACCTCTCAAGTAGCCGTACCGATTTACACGGTTCTCTACACCCTTTTTGAACACAGGGGGAACTGGCGACGCAGGTGGTGCGTCGGTGAATTACAATGTTTGATGGAGAGAATAAGAGCGACAGTTCATGAACGCACAATCATGTAGGCTAATAGCCCAATTCAGCACCAACATATATCGCAATGCAAGATTAGACGTGTCCTCTAACCGGCTCATTAATGGTCCGATATGGATTTGTTCCCCAAACTTAACCAATGCGCACACCTAATGCAGGCACTCCATCAAACGGCAATAATTGACCAATTAGATTGTCATTAATATGTGATCATGTGGACCTGTTTGCTGTTTGGTAAGCATATAAATGACAGTCCTCCTGTGCGTAATGCGAGCCTAAATGAATCCGGCGCTACTCGGCCTACTGGCCGAGATAGAACTCCAAAGAGGTGACGGCGATGGCGACTGCACCCACATAAGGGCACCATCATTGAATGAATACGTCTATGTGAATCGCAAAAATGTGCACACTATAAATACCCAAATCATATGTGACGCCGACATGCTCATCACAAGTGTAGTGGCACGGTGGCCTGGCTCCACGCATGACTCATCCATCCTGGCGCACAGCAGGGTAGGGGCTAGACTGGAGGCAGGCGCTGCGTGTGACGGCTGGCTTGTTGGTGTGTGCATAGCCAAGATATATTCTTTTTCTTCTTTACTTTAATCTTTATTAGCATTTTCCATCCATACAACGACAATACAATAAAACATAAAAACTTACAATAACAGCTTATGGGTACTTCCATCCATGCAGCTTTTTTCTCTTAATCAAATATTACAATTTCAATATTAGTGGTATCATCACACTTCCTTCTATAATCCATCCATTTTTCCCATCTCCCTTCAAACTTTCCTTCCTGCATCCTCAATGCATGCGTGAACTTCTCCCTAACATAAATCTCTTCTACAACACCCAGCCACTGCTCCTTGGTTGGGGGTTCCACCTTATACCAAGCGCTCATTATTGTCTTTTTACTAGCAACCAATAGTACTTTCACTAGGTATCTGTCCCCTCCTTGTACATCATCCTGTGTTATGTTTGCCAAGATATATATTCAAAGCTGATAAGAATGAGAACCAGTCAAGACCCCACCACAAAATGAGGACCCAAGCCCTCAGCCCCCTCCCCGTCATGAGGGTTACCAGCGGGGCCAAAGGGCCCGCACTGAGGTCATGCGCCAGCTATGAAGACAAAGTAAGGTTCACATTGTTACCATTTTATTGTCTGTTGGTGGGTGACTGTGTGAATGCGTTTGTGAGTGCATGTGTGAGGTCCGTGAGTGTGGTAGTGAGTGACTGTGTGAGGTCCGTGACAGCATGTGTGGGAATGAAGTGCAGTGAGGATGTCCTGTTGGCTCTGGTGGTGTAATGTGGTGACCTCCACCAACTGCTGCACAACTGCCCCAATCCCTTCTGCCATGTCCCTCTGGGCCTCTAGGGTCATGAGCCTCCAGCACAGCATCTGAGAGGAAGCCCAGCCCTCAGGGACCCTTGAGGCAGGGACGCTGGCAGCCGGAGGTGGAGGCGTGGGCGGTGGAGACGGAGACGGAGGCGCTGGAGATGGCACTGGAGGTGGAGGCCGGCGCGCTGGAGGTGGAGGCACTGGAGGTCGTGGCGCTGGAGGTGGAGGCTGCAACCGGTGGGGGCACGACCGTCAGGTCAAGGACCACTGCAGACTCCCCCTCCTCTGAGTCCCACCCCACGTCAGAGTCTGGAGAAACAATTTCAGTCATTTTCTTTGAGTTTATCTGTTAACTTGATTATGCATTAAACATTTCATTGTGTAGCCATATTCAATTGATATGTTTTTCTGTTGGCAGCCAAATAAATGCTTAAGTGTGATTTACCGGGTGATTTAAATGAGAGTCTTAATTTCCCAGAGGGGAAAATGTTTAATGTGGTCTAACATTATGAAGTGATCATCTGTGTTATCGTTCCCTGTTTTTGGTCCTAAATCAATCATAGCCTACCACAGAATGTGTGGAATGTTTGCTTTCCTCACAGCCACATAATACAGCATGTCCGTGTAGCCTACGCCAAATACAGGATGCACGAAACGTACAGTAGGCTACCTAAACTGTAGGAGCAATCAGACAAATGTAGGCTCGTACAAATAGCTTACCTTCCGAAGATGATTTTCCTTCCTCGCGTGGACCTCACCAACAAGCACATGCACCTCCGTCTCCGAAAAGTTTCTCTTCTTTCCGCGTTTTTCCATAAACGTAATTGTCTTGCCTTTTTTTCTCCACGCTATATTATGTCGGTTCCTTCCGGGAAACCACGTTTGGCCACTCATGGTTTTGACCATATATGGTTGGATTTGGGCGTGGCGAGGGCGGAACACGGGGCGCGTGCACGTCCGCTGTCTTCTACGCCACCGTCGGATTTTTCGTTGAGGAATCGGCGCAGCAGCGTGTACGCCATGTTAGATAGATCCGAAAAGCGTGTAAATATTCTCGTCGTACGCGACATTTCGCCTTTTCCTCGTTTTCGTCGTACACCCTCTTTTACACCTGAATTTACACGCTCTTTGATAAATGAGGCCCCAGGGGGGATACAGAATAAAAATGCTAATACATACTCATACACTGTGCTGTGTGACATGATTTTAAAAATATTTATAATTTGTAGCTGTTACTGTTTCTTCATCTTGTTTGCATCTCTTCATCTGACCAGTCTTTTGTCTGTTAACATCTCAATCAGCCCCACCTGTGTTCAATCCAATCAATTCAGTCAATCAGTGAATCCATGCTCTGTCCAGAGTCCCACAACTCATTCCCATCACAGTATGTAGGCCTACTAATGTTCATGCAGGATTCCTATGGTATAAATATCTAGCTGTGACATTTATACTTTTTTATGTTAAACTGCCAGCTTCTCACTTGGCTCAACAAGAACATGACCTTCCCTTGGCGTATGGTGTGAGTTCAAGCCCTGGGTGATACAGAATAAACATTCAGGCATTGTACTGTTTGGATTTCAGACATGATTTTTAAGATTTTTATTTTTTTTAAATTTAAGACGTTTTAAATAATTAGGGTCTGGGCAGAGACCCTCATGTATTTGTAATTTGTCTCCATCCTCTTCCTCCTCAAAAGCCCGGCTCTGTTCCAGTGCGGCGCACAAGATGTAATTTCATTTGAGAGCGGTTTCCGTAGAATGCTTCTGATGGAAACCAGACTGGAATTTCGCAAAAATGGAATATGCATTCAAAACAGCAGTGAGCTGTTTGGCAAAAAAAAATTCTAAGACTTTTCACATAAAAGGTAACGTGGAAATGGGCCTTTAGTTTTGTTTAGATAGTGATGGGTCTAAGTTGTGTTTCTTTAGGAGGGGCTGTTTCTTTAGAAGGAGCACCCAGCTGCCACCAGTGGTGTGTGTGTGAATGGGTGAATGAGATGTCTTCATTGTAAAGTGCTTTGGATAAAAGCAGTGCAGTCCGTAAGTCGATAAAAGAAGTGCAGTCCATTTACCATTTACCAATGTCAAGAGGATAGGAGGATGTTGTCATCGAACTCACTAGCTCAGTTAAGTCATGCGAGAGAGATAGGAGAAAAACAGCTCAAAATAGGCTGTCGGGTTGGACAGACAAGGGAGTTGACTAGGGGGTGATGCTAGACCTAACATCAGCCACCTTGCCCACAAAAAATAGGACTTTGGGATTTCGCCTACAAGTGGAGATGAGATTGGTGAAATAGGAGGCCTTCGCGTCCCTGACCATACTATTGAATTCAGTTAAAAGCTCTTTGAGATGAATGCGATGGACCTGAAGCTGAGTACATTTCCACAGGTGCTGCACTCTCCAACATTTGCGCCTAAAGCAACAAATGTCATCATTTAGCCAAGGGGAGGAATTGACAGAGGGGACCATTTAGGTTTTCAGAGGTGTGACGTCATCTTAAATGTCAGAGCAATGTGAGTTGAAGCATTCAACATCATCATGAGGCGATATCTGCACTAGGCCTACATTGTTGTGATAGGCGTATGCGCAAGGACTTACTGGGTAAACAGTCAGTCTTAGAAGATAAGTTAAAAAGTAAACAATCAAGCTCTGTCACAGGCAGTCCCTCAGAGCAGACACTATTGATGTTTAAACCTAGCGTGCAGACAAGGTCCAGAGTGTTACTCCTAATGTGTGTAGAGCCCTACACGCGTTGGATAAAGTGAAAGGATCCTGGGACATTTAAGAAATTAACAGCCAAGTTGTTAATAGTATCATTAACAGGGATGTTGAATCACCGACCAATAAGACACTCTCATAGTTAAAAAGTCTCTGAATTCAGTCAGAGAAGGCACATTAACACCAGAGGGCGGTAAATTACAATACAGTAAAATGGGTTGGAAAGAGGAGAAAATACCAGAGCTCACTATCTGAGTTGTGAATTTTGTGCACCACAGCTAGACCCCTTCCTTGACTCCTGCTCCTGGGGGCACAGGAGTAAGAACAGTTCCGAGGGCAAAGTTCACTTTGAGGAGCAGAAAGTCCAGGTCTTTGGTGATAAAAAAAAAAAAAAAAAAAATTTAATGAGAAAGTTTTATAATGCTAGCTTGATGGACTTCAACTCAGCGCTGCCAGTTGTGGATGCTCGGGCCAGCGGTAGCAGACATCGGTCCAGACCACTGATGTGGAGATACGAGGTGTGGGCTGAGAATGCTTTGATTGCAAGACAGGTTATCCAAACAGGAATGGGGAAATTGACAACCTCTGGAAGGATTCTAGCGGGGGGGGGGGGGGGGGGGTTAAAACAGATCGGACTCATCCCACACCAGGTCCTGATCCAGGACTTTAGAGCTAGTTCTATGGACAAGGACAGCAAGCGAACACCTGCCCTGGTTAAATGTAGGCCATCCCTAGCGAAGAGGTCCCCTTGGTCCCAGAAAGCAGGGGGAGGCGACGTGGAGCAATGACGGTTCCCCTGATGATGACCAGGTGGAGGTCGGGGCTGACTGTCCGGCTTAGGGGGCCGCTCACAGCTCAGAGTGGCAGGAGGGGACCGTTTAGTACGAGGAGGGGATTGTGTGGGATGAGGGGTGAACTGTGCGGAGCCAGAACGCAGAGTAGGTTTGTAGCTGCTCACGCTTCTGGGCTTCTTGGCCATGGATGAGGACAGGTGTTGATCCGGCTTCCCCAGCACTTTGAAGCTGTTTCCCAGCAGGATAGCCATGCAGGATGGAGAGATGATAAGGGAAGAATACCTTCCTCGTCTATTCTGGCCCAAGAGGGTAGTCCAGGGTTTCGATGGTGCAGGAGAGGAGCATGTCCGCCTTGGCTCATGACCAAGAGGAGGCCAGGGGTCCTCGGAGATCGACGTCCCACATGGGGGCATCGGCACTGCTGTCGGAAGGGGACCACAGGGAAACATACAGTTGTTGTCCAGATCGGGAGCCAGTGAGTCCAGGAGTTTATCATCGTCTTGGATCTGATAGAGAATGGAGATCCGCCTTTCAAGCTCTGTGATTTTCTGGCTGAGCTGGAGGCATCCAGTGTAATCCGGGGGAGAGTGGGGTGGAGCCATTTTATTCACTGCTGGGGAGAGAGGAAACTGTGGCCAGTACAGGAATAATAAAAAATAAAAGCTAGTGTAGTGACCCGTAGATAGTAATGGCTGTGGTAGGCTAGAAATAGAGAATCAAAATTCTCTGCTTTCTCCGCTGCAAGCATCCCTTTGAATGTCCTCTGCTTTGAGGGGTTGGCATTGGCAGTGTTGCCAGATTTGGAGTTTTTCCGCCCATGTGGGCTACCTTTGATAAACATTGGGCAGTTGTGAAAGTGTCAATCCAATCTGGCAACACTACACTGCATGTGCAACACGTGAGTTGATAGGGTAGACGTTAGTTTCGTCTGCAGTTAGCTAGCTAGTAGCTAGCTTGACGTTAGTTTTAGCCTCAGTCTCAGCCTATGTCTAGTGTAGCTGGCATGTTCAAAGGTGGCCAAAAGAAAGGTCAACAGTTAAAATCGGCAATTCAGATGAATGGATCGAAAAATATGCCTTCATCCTCCCTCCAATGAGCACCAAACCGACGTTTAATATGCCACGAAAAGGTAGCTCTTGTGAAGTGTCAATTTGAAACGCCACTATGAAACAAAATAGTCATTTTGAAGCGACCTTTCCAGAAAGATCAACGGGATTAAATCGGACAGGAGGAGAGGAGACAGGGGGTCAGAAGATAAGACAGGAGGTGAGGAGAGGAGACAGGGGGAGAGAAGACAGGAGAGTGAGGAGAGGAGACCGGACTTGAAATGAAGGAGACAAGAGGAGAGGAGACCGAACTTGAAATGGCTTGATTCACCTTTGTTGTGTGTGTGTGTGTGTGTGTGTGTGTGTGTGTGTGTGTGTGTGTGTGTGTGTGTGTGTGTGTGTGAGAGAGAGAACCAGTTGGGGGGAGGGGTTGTGGGGAAATGGTGATTTGTCGTTATAATCGTTTTCTTAAAAGACAAAGACCTCTAAGACCTCAGAAAATATTTTTTGCTTTGAGTCAAACATTTTTTATGTGAACAAAAAACTATCCTTGTAGGTTCAACTGTTGTATAGCTGTATAATAAACCCTTGATTAACATCTTGTTTGGGAAAGTAGTGAAATTATTTCTGTATGGTGCAATATCACTTAGGACTTTTATTTGCAGTTGATACAAAGGTATTGAAGCGATAATGCCTACTTCAGCAGCTCAATGGACCACAGCCGAACACAGAGTTGATGTTGGTTGTGCTTTTGTGCTGGGGCTCCTTCCAGCTGAAATGGGAGGGACTTGTATCTTAACAAGATCTGGCAGATGTGTATGAGATTTATGTTTGATTGGCAGATTAAGAGTCAGGACACTATGGATCTGATCTTAAGTCACATGCAGGTCCGGTAGATTTATTCCATAGCAGCTCTCCTGGGCTTTCTTATGTTGTCATCCAAGTTTTTAACACACAGCTCTTCTGTTTACATGCATTGGCGACTATAAACACCACAATGTATAGATCACCTCCCATGTTAACAGTTGCCCCGAAATCTTCAATCGGATTGAATTAAATCAGATTGAAAAAAAGTGTGCATGTAAACGCAGCTAATGATAAAAGCACATAGCCTGGGTCCAGATGTTCAAATCCGCCCACTCCAGTGTTCATTTCATTGACGAAAAATATGACGAAAATTATTTGTCAACAACCTTTATTTAGTTATCGCCATGAGACGTTAACTGGATAAAAACAAATTCATGATAACAAAAACTATGACAAAATCTTAACATTTTCATCAACAACAAAAAAAACTAGACGAAAATGTTAGGGAGGGACAATTTGGGAAGAGATCCAATCAGAATGCTTACATTCACGCTGAAAAACCCCGAACACGGGAAAGAAGAGCACATAGAAATATAATTCAGTCCCAGATAGCAAGCGGATCTGGACCATATACAGGCCAGATCTGGCCCTTGTGGCTTAGTTCCGGTCCATATATGGCCCAGAATCATTACACATCCGCTTGCTATCTGGGGTAGCTTTGTCCATCAGTCTAATAGATGTTTCCTCCAGAAATATGGGTTTATACATTCTAGAGAAATGGTTAAATATTGCGTTACACTTTAACTAAACCCATTTCATTTTAGTTGACTGAATCTACTGTAGAAATCTTAATGCTATTTAGTCAACTTAAACTAGACTTAAACTAAAACAATTCAGATGACTAAAATATGACTAAAACTAAATAGCATTTTAGTAAAACGACTATGATTAAAACTACATCAAGATTTGCTGTCAAAATGAACACTGGCCCACTCCACCTAAGTTGACTGATTTGTTGAAAATCTGTGTAATGAGTTTAACAAGTTGAAAATTCTGTCTGATATCAGGCTAAAAAGCACATTCTAGGCACAATTCATGGGGCACTTATTTGTGGGCACTTATTGTATGTATCAGTGTTGGTCCCTATACAAATAAACCTGGAATATATGATCTTGGGGAATGTTTTTGTGGAATGCCATCCCTGTTCAATTGTTTAGTAGGTGGTGGAGTATGCATCTCCAGAGCCTTTAGTTTTAGTTTTATCATAGAGTATGATACCTCCTATACAGTAAAAATGTTTTAACAAAGGAAAAATATGTCACAGTTACAACTTGCTCTACTTTCTAAGTTCATACCTATGCCTCTCCCTCCCGTTTGAATGCACTGTAATTGACATTCTTGTATGGATGCACACACACCAGAATTGAAATAAGGGTCCAGGTGAGTTACAATCTCCGTGAACCATGGGATGACAGCAATTGTGCAGGCTGAGTTCAATGGGCCAGTGTTCTGGCTTCATGAATAATGTATGAAGGCAGTATTGTCTGAACAACATTGTTGATTCTTTTTGATTTCCCGCATGCATTTCATTTGGTGCACCTTTTCATAAGAAACGGTATACTATGAAAACATATCGGACTATCGCACAACCATGACTAAGAATGTTTTGATTCATTTTTATTTTGTGAATAGAAGTATTTTTTTCTTTTTTGACTTGTTGAACCTTTAAGAATTACATTTTTCAGTTGATGGAAGAAATATGTACTGTGTGTGTGTGTGTGTGTGTGTGTGTGTGTGTGTGTGTGTGTGTGTGTGTGTGTGTGTGTGTGTGTGTGTGTGTGTGTGTGTGTGTGAAAGAGAGAGAGAGAGAATTCTCTCTCACGCTATCATTAGCACACTGCATTCCTAGGCCACGGGCTTCAGCTGTGGCACACAGGGTCCGACGCGATTGGCTGGAGCAGGTGCTGAGCTGCGCACAAAACTGGGCAGTGTGTAATTAATTAGCCTCCCATGGGACCAAACACCATCAGCATGAGTCAGATGTCAGTTAACACACCTGTGTTGTTGTTTCTCCAGATTCTGCTTTGTTTTGCCTCACTGCTGTTTTCTTTGACTTGAAAAAGAGAAGTTGACAAGTTTCCAGCAGCATGATTATGAAGAGCTCATGAGGAGCCACTGTTTGGAAAGGAATCATGGCTGTGACAGAATGCAGATGGACATTGAAGTAATATCCAATAAATTAAATTGTTTCTCCAAGCAAAACCCAGATTTAAACCATTCTACCATTCAGTTTACCAATGACAATGAGTCAGGATCTCCAACAGAATCATAATATCATGAAAATAGCTACTGTTCTCCTCCAGGAATAAGCAGTTATCTTCATACACTCACTTATTTTGATGATGATGACGGGACTGATAAGCAGTGGTTAACAGGTCTGATTCACCAAGCCCACCACCAGACTGACAGCAGACAGAGTGGAGGTCTAACTCAGGCACTTGGCTGGAACTGTAAATTGGTTGTCCAGCACAGCAGGGAGCCCCTCTCTCTCTCTGTCAGGTAGACTTGGCCCTTCTCCCAGGGTCTGCTACACATCACCAGCAGCAGGGTCTGACAGGTAATCGATCGGAGGACGACCTCGGCAGGTCAGAGTGACGACATTGACATAGCCATCCTGTCCTCTATGCTGACACCTGCTGTCACCCCCCCCCCCCCCCCCCCTCCTCCGGATCACCCTCGTCCCAGTCAGTGGGGTTGGAGGGTTGAGGCACAGTCAGAACAGCCATGCTTACTCTGGGTTAGAGCCAACTCTACTATAAGTAGAGCATTTTTTTGCTGTAAATTGTGCATTGGATTGGCGAAAAGGGTAGGAAATTAGTTGGCATATGTAGACTCAGAGCTGGTGAATCAGTCTTGTCATGGAGGAAGGGGTGTGTTAGCTGTGTCTGTGTTTGTTGGGGGAGGGGATGCAGCAGCAGGTGCAATGTTTATATCTTCCTGAAATAGATATGTAAACATGCCTGGCTTGCTAATCTTACAGCCGTAGGAGTGATATAAGCAGTTGATATGCATGCCTGAGACAAACGTGACAGCACAGTGAGAATTAAGAGGAGCTTTCTACAACAACAGTCATACTTGCTTGGCTCGTGCATTTTACTGCGCAAGCCTACTCATTCCCCACTTCATTCCTAGAATAGTGCCCTCATGGTATAGTCCCTCCTCTTCACAGTCTTGCACTGTCGCCCACACGTTGTTCCATTGAAATCGGAGCGGAGCTGCAAATAATTAAGTGTTAAGACAGTGGTTGTTCATCGCTCTTTCTGACATCACAGTCGGAGAGTTCTAACCTTGTGTGTCAGAATGATCCCGGAGCAGCTGCTGGGAGGCCATCTGCAGCTCCCATCCCCCCTGGCACAGAAAACACCGGCAGGGCCACAAAGGAGCCTGCGTGAGTGGTGTGTGTGTGTGTGTGTGTGTGTGTGTGTGCGTGTGTGTGCGTGTGTGTGTGTGCGTGTGTGTGTGTGTGTGTGTGTGTGTGTGTGTGTGTGTGCGTGTGTGTATGTGTGCGTGTGTGTGTGCTTGCGTGCATGCGTGTGTGTGTGTAGGTGAGAGAGAGAGAGGAAGGTAGAGTGTTTGTGTGTAAGTGCAAGTGTGTGTGTGTGTGTGTGTGTGTGTGTGTGTATGTGTATAGGTGAGAGAGAGAGAGGAAGGTAGAGTGAGAGTGTTTGTGTGTGAGTGCAGGTGTGTGTGTGTGTGCGTGTGTGTGTGTATAGGTGAGAGAGAGGAAGGTAGAGTGAGAGTGTTTGTGTGTAAGTGCAAGTGTGTGTGTGTGTGGGGGGGGAGTGGGGGGGGGGTGGATGTGTGTATGTGTGCACATGCATGTTGTATTCCTTAATAGTCACCGGTGCCAGCGTTTGGTGGAGTATCAGGTGCCTTCTGTTGAGCAGTGTCAACAGTGTCACAGCGGCCCCTGTCTGCCATCTCTAGCTAGTGGCGCAGAGCAGAGACATACAGTAACTAGATCTGCCTGTGTTTCTCCATGTCTGAGTGGAAAAAAGCTCAATGACAAAACAAGCAACGCTCAGCTTCTGTGGAAAAGTGGTTAGAGTTAATTCAGTCCTCACAAAGATGTCACCACTCGCCACATAAGGCCATGCCAGCATGTTATGACCCACACTACAACTACCAAGTTGTGTGAAACGGACAACCTCAAATTTTCTTGGCTCAGTTTTAAGCATTATAAATATTATATATAATATCCACAAATCAATCATGAACAAATATGTTTCTAAAATGCTAATTTCACTCAGTTCTAGTGTCTTGCACTGCATTTATTCTTCAGTCATTTTATGAATATTTGCTCTCTGATAATTCACGATTTTCTTAATTTTTGGGAGTCTCCATTCTGAAGTAGCTGAATCAATGAAGTAGCTTAATCAATAGGCTTTTCAACCCATTCAAGATGGATTACATCAGCTGCAATGCAAAATAGGTTATGATTATAATGTGTCCCTTTTGACAGCTGTCAAATGTACAGTTTGTCGTTAGTTTGTAATGAATCACATTGTGTTTGGGACTGCTTCTCCATTCAGCCCAAATTAATACAGACTTGTTCCAGTATTGTGCTGAGGTGACATTTATGGATATTTTAGTGTGGTAACAATTTATTTTCCTATAATTATAACACCATTTCTTTTTCCTGAGAGCTCAACATGGAAATACTTCATTGGAGAAAGAGTTTGTGTCCTCAATAACTCAACAATTACTGAAATGTGATCATTAGAAACCGGTGGTTAAAGGTGACATTTGATTGGGTCAGTCCAAATGCTTTTGGTGAATCTTTCTTTTTGCTTCCTTTCTGCCTGCATGCTCATTTTATTTGCTTATGCACACTCACAGACAGTATAACTTAAACACACACACACACATACACATACACACACCTGGCATCTGGCTCAAAACCTAATTATGAGTCAACTCCTGGTGACACCATTTGTAATACAGACCATCTCTCCCACCATGTTTCAGGTGCCCTCCCTTGTTACTTATATTTTCAGCTTGGCAATATAAACATGTCTTATCAGCAGGACTGTGTTATGTTTATGCCACCTTTCAATTTCGTCTTTGCACGTAAAGGCCAGAGGTTACAGTCAATGAGCAAGATTATATCTTTATTTTGTTTGATGTCCAGACCAAACTGTTTTTGATTTATGTATGGAGTTATTCTCTAATCCTATTTTTTTCTCTTTCTCTCTGTGTCCAGGTGCAAAGTTTGTGGTGGCACCAAGGTGGCCAGTTGGAAAGGTAAGATAAACTGAGGCCAAACATTGATTGGCCGGGTTTCCCGATAAAGAACTTTCTTAAGGAATCCTTCTTAAGCAACCCTTTGCATGGGAGTTAAGAAGTACTTTGGAGTTAAGTGCTTCTTAACTTGTTCGGGAAACCCGGCCAATATCTGTGGGCTGTCAGAAAAAGGTGACTTGGTCTCAAGTGATAACATACCACAAAAATAATGAAATGATACCATCTTGTGGATGCTTTGGGGAATTAAACTACTATATGTGTTGTAAGCCATGAAGAGTGAAGCATATTTCCTCATTGAAAAGCTTTTATCTTGTCATATTGTTACATTAACAAAAATTCAAATGTAATCAATTTAAAATGTTTAATAGATTTGGTTTAATTATATAATGAGAAAGGTACAGCACTCAACCACCAAGGGTCAACTGTAATAATAGCTCTTTTGATTTGTTCAATCTGCTCTCTGTCTCTCATAGGACCTGTACTCCCGAAGTCCTGTCGTTGAAGGAGTTGACCCCGGCATTGACAGAGCACAGGAAGTGGGGACCACGCCCTTCAACCCCACCCTCCCCAGGGAGCCACCTGCCCTCCAGTGGCTTCCCGGCCCGTCCATCTTGAACTCTGAACACCCACCCAGAAGCGCCAAATCGCCTGTCATCAAACGCCATAGAAAACTGCTGCTAAAGAGCGGCCCGGTGACCCCTAGCGCCACCGCTGGCGAGGAGGACCAACAGCAGCAGACTCTGACTCAGACCCAGGAGTCTCGCAGGCGCATCCTGCAGGAGGTCTGCGCCAAGTACCAGCCCAGCGTCACCGAGCAGCCCGTCTCCCGGCGACAGGTGTCCCGGGTCTTCGTTGAGGACAGGTCCCGCCTCCTCTACTGCGAGGTGCCCAAGGCTGGCTGCTCCAACTGGAAGCGGGTACTGATGGTCCTGGGTGGCAGTGCCTCCTCCACACGTCGCATCCCCCACGACGACGCCCACTACGCCAACCACCTGCGCCGCCTGGACGCCTACGATGACGCGGGCATAGCTGACAGACTCCGCTCCTACGCCAAAGTCCTCTTTGTGCGCGAGCCCTTCGAACGGCTGGTGTCGGCGTTCCGCGACAAGTTCGAGAGCCCCAACTCCTACTACCACCCGGTGTTCGGGCGGCCAATCATCTCCAGGTACCGGGCCAACGCCACGCAGACCGCCCTGAGGACCGGCACCGGGGTCACCTTCCGGGAGTTTGTCCAGTACCTGCTGGATGTACGGAGGCCGGTTGGCATGGACATTCACTGGGAACCGGTCAGTCAGCTGTGCAGCCCATGCCTGCTCCGCTACAACTTCATCGGGAAGTTCGAGAGCCTGGAGAAAGAAGCTAACTTCCTGTTATGCAGCATCGGAGCGCCAAGCAACCTCACCTTCCCCGACTTCAAAGACAGGAACCCTAATGCAGAGAGGACTTCCTCCAAAATCACACAGCGCTACTTTGCACAGTTGAACTCAACAGAGAGGCAGAGGGCATATGACTTTTACTACATGGACTATCTGATGTTCAACTACCCTAAACCCTTCAAAGACCTGTACTGAATACCCGGGTTGCCAGGTTTGAGATTATGAGAACTTTTATGGAGGGATTATCCTGTGGGCCTTGAATAAGCACTACAGACACGTTCATGTTTTAAATGTTGTTTCTTGTGATAGTGGAGTGTGATGAATTATTGTTTGATTTGACTACTTTGAGCACAGGTTCTAATGCTTTTTGCTGTTCTGCTTTTTTATTCCTTATGGGAAAATGCACTAGCTGGTTTACTTTGAGTCAGTGCACTTGTAGACCATGTTCCTGAGGTGTGTTATTGATTAGCAGGCATTGATTGGACCACTCTATAATGGACCTGACTGAAAGCAGTGTTCAGCAGTCTGGAAGTGGAGGATGAGAAGTACAGTCCATGAGAAACTCAGTGACTTCTGTGAAGTCAATTATAATGTGTCAGATGAACTGTCTATAGATCAGTCAAGAAGATTACATGCCGGAACATGAAAAGAGGCTGGTTTCAACAATTTGCATAGTCACACTGATGAAGAAGAATAACTGCAACTGCTTTATATTCCATTGGTAACAACTATAAATTACCTTCTTGGGGATTTGTTTTGCAGTGTACTTTCAGTGCAGAAGCATTGATTCAGTGTGGTGTGCAGCTATACATCAATGTGTGGAAGGAGAGATCAGTAGACCGCATTACTTTTGGTTCCCATAGTGATTCCTCCATACAGTAAGCCTACATTATGACCATAGCAAATGGGCCTTCTATTGTTTTGCACTTTTGAATATTCAAGATCATTTAGGCTGGCAAGATATGATGATATGAAGATATAATAATGGCAATGTCATAATATGAATGAAGGTAGAGTGAAAGTGCAATTCTTTTTTTATTTAATATGCAGAAGTCTACAAAACTACTTAATAATCCCTTAGCCTTAACACTGCCATTTGAAATGTTCTTTTATGTTGGTTTTCAAGTAATGTTGTCATAAGAATAAAAGTTTTAAGAAGCCTTTACTAACAAATAAAATACCACTATGTCATTGAATCCTTTCTGACATTAAGAAAAGTGTGACATTGAAAATGTGTCCTCGACTAGGAGGTTACATCTAGATCCAGCATAGTCCAACCTGATCCACAGCCTCATGTTTAAAAGCCCTCCGGTGCACACACAGTGCAGAGGAGTGTCTATCACCTTTTCATGTGTACAGTCATCATGTCTCCCTGTCCTTGTCTGGGGGGCATCTTTCTTCCTCCCCCTCTCCTCTTTGTGTCTTGGCCCCCCAGGCGCGGTGTCGGAGTGCTGTGAGGAGTGGAAGTGTGGGGGGAGTAATTCCCTGCGCCATGTATCTGTGTCGAAGGCACACTGGGTTGAAGAGGATGTATCCAAATACTTTATGTCCCATAGACACGTGTCCATAATGTCTGTATTCATATGGCTGGGCCAGTGGGATTTAAGACAGAAAGGGATATAATGATTAGTATTTATTGAAGTGTCAGATCTTTCAGATTCCTGGCCTGCCTGGGCTTACAAGATTCTATTCATTTAGCAATGTACCATATGTATTACCCTGTATTACATAGTTCATGAAATAACCTTATCTAATTATACAATTATTATTATTATTATTATTATTATTATTATTATCATCATGCGTGCATAATTCATAAGGGTTTAATGTTATCCTGGAGAAGGAAATTCCCCATCAAAGCCAGCTAAGGATATCTTGTGGCCTAAGCTAAAAGCTACATTTGACCCATCATCACTGTTGGTTAAAACATCAGTCGGATCACATTCATGTTTGAAGATCAACTGGTTAAACATATAGCCGCTACTGAGGTGCTGCTCGCTGCTTCCCTCGCGCACTCCACGGAAAATTCATAAATTAAGGAAATTAACTCTGAGTGCCTTGGGTGACTTTATAAGCTATTTAAATCTTTAAATTCACAACATCTTTCACATACTCCATCTAATTGAACTAACTGCAGGGTTTCTTTAATTAGGGAAAAAAAGTAATTCTGTTGGTTTGCAGCAGAGGAAGACACATGCACAGCCTCAGCCCAGGGCAAAAACAAATGGAAGATATTTTAACACTGAGTCTGGTAACAGACGTTGAGTGCATCGCCCCTTTCCTTTCTTGACTCCACTGATGAAGGGAAGGCGGACATTAATCTAAAATTGATTGAGAACATATTAACGAAGCAATATGTCTTATCCAAACCAAGTGCCTGATGTAATAAATTGGTCGAGTAATGGTAGATAAATCGTAAACCCTATTTGTTTTCTGACTATGTGTGAGCTCAACAAACGGGCATGCAATGGAAAAATGCAATGGAAAATACAAGTTGTATTAGCGAGCCGAACCATGGATAGATAACATGTAGAGCTACGTTTACAAAGAAAACTCCAGAATCTCTCTGCGTAATGCTATGCGCACTGGAACGTGGAACGCAGAATGATGTCTGCGGGGATAAGTGATGGAGTTATTGTAGGCTACACGGTTTGTTAAATAGTACATAATTCAAACATGTCTCAGGACCAATAAAAATAGACCAAACCCAGTTCGTAAAGGAAAAATACAATTATCCGCCTGCAAAACCTTGCGGCACACATCTCCATCTACCAGTGCGCAATAATTGAAATGGCGCATTTGGCCAGAGGCAGTTGAAAGGGCGCTTTTTGCAATGGCATAACGCATGACGATATACGTCATTGGTCTTCAACGCCAGAGGGTTGTTTGGTGATAAAATATGAGTTATTGGGAAGGAAGAAAGGCGAGGGCTACCGGACAGGGATGCTCTGTGCGGATCTGCGCTTTAACGCATATAGGCTATTGACAGTAGCCTATTCTTTGACCCCCCCCCCCCCAAGAAGTCAGATAAAATAGGCCAGTATCCAGGATATTTTCACTTCTCAATGGATGGTCGTCCACACTTATGTCGCTATATAAAGCCTACACTATAGTCTAAATGAGTGAATGATGGTATTATTCTGACACCGAGTAAGATTAGACCATCTGGTTCTACAGCCTACTGACGAGTCTTTGTTTTAAGAAATAGCCTACAAAGACACTGTTCTGGTAAAATACAGTTGACGTGTGGAATAAGGCAGGGGGTGGCATTTTCTTCGTGAGTAGAGTTGAGACGAGAGAAAAAGCTGCACCATTGTAACCTAATCCTCACCCTTCGGGCGTTTGGCCCGGAGCAAGAATTCTTTCAGCCCTCCTCTTGTTTGGAGACGGACTGGCGTTCTTCTTGTGGAGAGACTCGACGACTTCATATCACAGGAAAGAACAGGCAACAACGGATACGTATGAGCCACTACAGACATACACAAATCAGACATACAATTGGAAGGAATAATAATTTCTATGTCTTCAGTGTCCTCCCAGGTAAGGACGCACTTGTTTCGTATGTAGTTTTTTTAGGCGAATCGTGCTAATCTGTCAGTAGGCTACGCAACAGCGACTCTAAAATTCCAATATAAACGTAGATTTACAACCAAAGTTTCCAAATATCTTGGACTTCATTCGATGAGAATATAGAGACGCCAGTAGCCTATTTGGAGATTCTGAATTAATACATTATTTGCCGAAACAGGGGAACGAACGCACGCTTCAACAGTGACCAATAGAATCCTCCCCGGATTGCAACTGATCTCCTAAAATGTTTGAAACGGTACGGTGGGTTGAATTTATTAAACTAAAATCATTAGTAGGTTAGTGTAATTATTGACAATGTTTTCATTTACTTTCCCCAGATCGATGATTCGCGGTTAACATTGGCTGATAACCTAATGCCAGTTCCTATGCAGCTGTGTCTATAACCTAGGTACATGCTCGTTTGAGAGACTTTGACTTGACTCGCTGTGATGATACAGATGGTGTAGCCTATGAAGGTTTCAAATCTCCAGCTATAGATGTGTCTCTATAGAATGACTTTATATATAAAAATCAACCCAAGCCAAGCAAAATGTAAAAAGTTGATGTGACGGCCTGGAATCCCGCCATATTTCTCCCACATATTTCTCAATCTTTTATTTTAAATGTAGTCTATGTTTTATTTTATATAGCCCACAGTTAGGGTGAGGGAAACTGGATTTCAGAATTCTGGTTTGGACAGGGAAGACAACACCCTGGAAATATTTCTGAGGTCTGTTTGCGTGTTAAGCCTGGAGGCATTTCCCCCGCAGCAAAATAACTGAATGAAGTTCACCTCCTGTTCACCTTTTATGGTTCAAAGAACTTCTTTACAATTGAGAGACTTTGTGGGGGATGGCTCAATTAATTCAGAATCTGCCCTTGCCTGGTGCCCTGGGGCCATGAACGCCCTCTGTTCCCTCAATGAGGGCACCTAAACTACTGGAGCCTATACAACATGCATGTTCATTTGGACCCAAATAGGCTTCTGTCCATTCATCTGGCTTTATGACTGAAACTCTCTGAATGACTCAGAAATGTGTTTGAAATGAGTAGCCATGATTTAATGTAATTTTTAACTACACTTGAAATACAACAGTGCTGCATAGAGTGATGGCTCTTTTAGCATGAAGCCTGTAAACATTTTCACACACACACACTCACGGTAGACCTGGACTGATGGTAGGCCTGGACTTCAGTGAGATCTGAACACCAACAGGACTACAGCACCTTCACTAGACATATAGTTTAGTTCTTGTCATTATCTGTGATCAAAAAGGTACAAATCTCCGAGGCCTCTACCACCAGCCCTGACATGATAATCAACCAGCTTTTGGATTTTGAAGAATGGATACCTGTGTACTTGGTTAGCCATTGGAGCTAGATTTGCCAAGTTAGATGGACCAGTCAGAAACCTGACAACAGTAGACCTCAGGATGGTTGTATCCACAAAAGCCTGTGTGTCAAACTACAGTCTACAGGGCACATTGGCTTTTCCTACATTAAATGCAATTATTGTTAGTCGCTTCGGATAAAAGCGTTTGCTAAATTACTGTAATGTAATGTAGTTTGACACATCAGGCTTTTGTGGATACAACCATCCTGAGGTCTGTTGTCAGGTTTCTGGTATCAGTGGGGATCCCTGATTAGTCTTAGGGACAGGGACATTAATACTGCACATCTTCAACAGCTCACACATGCTCTTGTTTCTTTATCACCACCAATCCTTGTAGGAGGGAAGGAGCATGTCTAGGATGTCGCTGAGCCGATCTCCCGTCTCTCCATTGGCTACGCAGGGCATCCCATCACCTGCCCAACTCACCAAGTCCAACGCCCCTGTCCACATCGACGTGGGAGGGCACATGTACACCAGCAGCCTGGCGACCCTCACCAAGTACCCCGAGTCTAGGTATGAGGTGGCTGGGGTGGCATCCTTAGCTCTAGAATGATAGCTCGATGGTAGTGTACTACGCATAATAATGTGTACCAATGAAGAAACATGTGTGAGATAGACAGGCTGCAGGAAATAGTGGTTCAGCAGGACCAGAATGATTAGTCAGGTATAGAGAACAAGATAAATATAACAGTTAGTGATCTGAGTAGTTTTCACATACTGCTCCACACCTCCCCTTCCTTCAGAACCTCATCTGTCAGAAGAAAGCAAATAGAGAGACAGGGCATGAGAAGAGAGGAGAGAAGAGGAGAGGAGATGAGATGAGAGGAGAAGAGAAGAGAGGAGAGGAGAGGAGAGGAGAGGAGAGGAGAGGAGAGGAGAAGAGAAGAGAAGAGAGGAGAGAAGAGAAGAGAAGAGGAGAGGAGAGGAGAAGAGAGGAGAAGAGAAGAGAGGAGAACAGAGGAGAGAAGATGAGAGAAGAGGAGATGAGAGGAGAAGAGAGGAGAGGAGAAGAGAGGAGAACAGAGGAGAGGAGAAGAGAGAAGAGGAGAGAAGAGGAGAAGAGAGGAGAGGAGAAGAGAGGAGAACAGAGGAGATGAGAGGAGAGGAGAGGAGAAGAGAGAAGAGTAGATTTTAATTGCTTTTTGGAGGACAAAGAGAGAGGAGCTGAGAAGGGCTGAGCTGGCCTGGAGCAAGGAGGTGAGACTCCTGCTGGAAGACTGGAGGACCACCTCAGGCACCGAGGAAAGATGAGCACTGGCTTTTAGAAAGGGATTTGGCATTGATTCACTGGGAGAGAAAGATAGAGAGAGGGTGGGGGTAGAGAGAGAGAGAGAGAGAGAGAGAGAGAGAGAGGAAGGTGAGATTAAGAGGAAGAGAAAGAGATAATTGCATTACCCACAGATTCTGTTTGCTTGAGTGGGATCCAAGGACAGATGTCATAATCAGCACAATATGGACTCATTAAATCATGGAGTCTGAAGATAATATTCATCATTCATTTTTGTGGATTAATATAAATAGCCAAACCTAAATTGATTTTGGAGACACTTTGGATGAGTCTGATGGCATTCCACTTACACACTTCTAAACACCCACAAATGTACAGTAGCCAAAGTATCACAAAAATGTGATACTCTCTTTGGCAGTATATATTGACACATTTCTAATCATTGTCATCTTCCAGAATCAGCCGTCTGTTTAATGGCACCGAGCCTATCGTTCTGGACAGCTTGAAGCAGCACTACTTCATTGACAGAGACGGAGACATATTCCGCTATATCCTCAGTTTCCTCAGGACCTGCAAACTACTTCTCCCAGAAGACTTCACGGTAAGCAGTTGTACTTCCTCTAAAGCTGGGGTGACTTATTTGGACTCATCTCATCTTAGATGGCTAAGTGTAGACGTTAGCTGAAGTTATGGTTTCAAAATTAAAGGGGACCTATAACTCACTTTTTCTGTGCTTGTGCACATACATTTGCATTTATGGTGAAATAAGGAGACCCAGTCAGATTATTGTGGGCAGCCAATTTCTGAACAGTTGTTCCGATTTGTCTGAGCTTCTGACATCAAAAGACCCCCATCTGAAAAAAAAGGTAATTAGCCATTCAGAAATGTCCTGCTGCATTTGCATTGTTTGAACTTCTGGAGACATGGACAGAGTGGGGGTAGTGAGCAGCATCTCATTTGCATTAAAGCTACAGACACATAAATGGCACATCCGGAACAGGACTGAAACAGAGGTGGTATAGAGGCATGCTAGAATGCTTAATCTGAGTGGTATTTTCAGCAAAAATGTTCAAAGACATGTTTTGGGGATCCCAGAGACCTATATTTAGGCCTAGGTAGGCTATAGGCTAGGTTAGCCTACGTGCTTCAAAGAGCCATCAAATCTCAGTGGCTACTGCATACTGTGAGAAGTTAGCAACACACGACCACTGCATCACTGTCTGGAGCCTTACAGAAATGTATAGGAAGCATGGAAACAAAGGTCATCATATAGGCTATTGCAACAGTTTGTGGGGATGGTGAGCAGCTAGTTAGAAAGAGAAACGTTAGGCCACTTTATGTATCTGGTTTTCTATTGATTTGGAACTTTTCTGTCCCAAATCCTGCCAATCCATTAACTTATGTTATTTTCCACATGTGTATCCCATCCAGATGAGATGAGTCCAGATGCTCTCAGATTGTCTGTGTGGCCTCACCTTAAAGAGGACTATGCTTCCTCAAAACGTCAGCACTCCAAACGTAACAGTGAGTGTATGTGAGTGCTGTCAGTGCTAATCTAACAGCACCTATAAAGAGTGTCCTACCCCCTTTGGACCTTTTCACATTTAATTGTGTTACCACATGGAATAAAAATGGACAGGATTTATCTTTTTTTTGTCACTGATAAACACAAAGTGAATAAAAAACAGTTTCCTCAAATAAGTAATTTAAGTAAAAAAAACAGAAAATGAATTGCCCCCCCCACGCCACCACCACCCTCTGTTTTGGCAGCCATTACAGCTGTGAATCTGTTTGGGTAAGTCAGCTTTGCACATCTGCCTTTGCGCATTTTTCTCACTTTGCCATTATCTAGAATACTTTGTCTTTATCAGTGACAAAAAAACTAGATTAATACATTTTGATTCCATGTTCTAACACAATAAAATGTGACCGATCGTAAATTTGCAATAGCTGCGACCACATTACATGCATGTGCGGAGAGCATGTTTGTGGACATTTTTGTGGACCAACTGACTGACAGAGTGAGCAGTAGAGCTGCTTGTCATAGGTTAAAGTCCAAGGGGGTGCACTGTATTTCTGGATTAGGGTTAGGGTGTGGTGGGGTGTGGAAGAACCAGAAGTAGCTAGGGCACAAATGATATGAATTATTTATACTTGTATACAATTGAAAAAAAACTGAAACATAAATACTAGCTCGTAGTGTTATGCAAAAATGGAAAATGACCATGAGGTCATACAAGTTATTCTTCACTGCCCAGCAAATACACTGTTATCTTCATCCTATCACAGTTACCCAGTAGGAGCTGCTTGCTTTTTCTGACACTTTAATCAGTGCACCATTACGCCTGTGGCTGCTGTAGGGGTCGATTCTGAATAGCTTGCAGCAGGGGTACTGTGTGCTTTGCTAAATTGATGTTAGGAGTGTGTGTGTGTGTGCGTGTGTGTGTGTGTGTGTGTGTGTGTGTGTGTGTGTGTGTGTGTGAGTGTATGTGTGTGCGTGTGTATGCACGTGTGTATGCGCATGTGTATGCGTGTGTGTGTGTGTGTGTGTGTGTGTGTATGTGTGTGTGTGTGTGTGTGTGTAAGAATGTGTCCGCACGTGTATGCATATGTGAATCTATGTGTGTTAAAATGAGTATTCTGTATTTGTGTTTGAACGTGATAGTGCGTTTGTGTGTGCGTGTGTGTGTGTGTGTTTGTGTCAGTGTGTTTGTGTGTCAGTGTGCATATTGCATCTCTCTCATCTCCTTCCCTGTAGTTAGCCTTGCCTGTTATTCTGTGCTTTGCTCAGGATGACTAAAGTGCCTCCAGGACAGAGCCCGTTTTTAGAAAACACATCTATCCCTTGCTTCAAGCCTATGGAGGGAGGGGAGCTAAGGAGGCTCGCCTTTGATACAGAGTGGAGCCTCGGGGACAAACAGCTCTGTAAGCCCTGTGTCTGCTTGTTGTCAGAAGCAGTATGGAGGAGTAGAAGGAGAGAGAGAAAAGAAACTCTTTCTCTTTCACACACAGTTAATTATGAATTGATGTCTTCTATGTGTGTGTTTGCATAGCATCAGAATATAGAGCATGCGGGGTGAGTAAGACACAGACGAGTAAGACACAGACGATCTGAGAGCATCTGGACCATGGATGTATTAATAGATCTGGACTCATCTCATCTCAGCTGGGTTCAGATCTCTGGAATGTTGAGTTCCAAGATTCTGAGGCCAACTGACAACATCGGAAATGTGGCTAAACACCACTGGTCAGTGCTGGATAGTCTTATTGATATAGCTGTAAGACATGCCACTTGTAACCTGACGCACTAGATGGTTTATAACACAGAACAGATAAACTGAATGTGAGCTCGGCTACATCAATTGTGCAGTTCTCTAAAAAAATTGGCAAAAAGGTTAGCTGTAGGCTAATAGCCTACTACTAGTGGTAGAGGCATTGCCAACTTAAAGGTGTTATAGATAACATTTTTTTGCAGACGAATCATAAAAAAAGACAAAAACTCAAGGTTTTAGTATTTTGACTCCCGGCACAGAGATACCATCATACTATTCGCTCACAACCCTTGTTAAAGGTGGGAACCAAACCTCAGACATCTCAGACAGAGATAAACACAACATTCATTTCGGACCATCACAATTTTTTAAATGATTAATTCGTAATCAATAATCTTTTGGGGAGATAGCAATACTTTTATTCTGCACCTTTCAAAAGCTCTGTGGATGTATAATTGTTTTACTACGGCACAGCCCGAGCAGAGTAGAGCAGAGCTGTGGTCAGACCAGCAGAGCAGAGGTCAGACCAGCAGAGCAGAGGTCAGACTAGCAGAGCAGAGGTCAGACTAGCAGAGCAGAGGTCAGACTAGCAGAGCAGAGGTCTGGTAATGAGTTTGTAACCCTGATAGTGTATTCAGCCTGTTATTTTGACTATTTTGGTTCTTGAAGTGGTGTTTTTACAGTGAACTTTTAACATTGAAGTCAATGGGCACTGCCGCATCCGCACCCCAGACTGACCAATATGGCTGCCAGGTGAATAAGGCGAATTGACTTCCATTGTACCCCAGTGAGAGCCTGAAGAAAAACTGCAGCTAGCTCAATACTGGAACGATCAGTGAAATTATGGTCTCTACGTTTAAGGTTCATGGCAGACAGACCACATATAGCGCTAAATGTCCAAAATAGCACACTACCCCTTTAAGTAGGCCTGGTAGTGCAGGAATACAGTTTCAGGAGTCCATGTCTCAATTTTACTGCCTTTTATTTTATTTTAAATCAAATTCTCTTCTTCAAACAGAGGCATCATGCCATGGCAGTCAACATTAGAACACAAAACAATGGATATTATATACTGTAGGAACTACACAATCAAGTTCAGGTGCGTGCCTCCACAAATTGTACATCAATCAATCAATGATCCACAAAAAGAGCGTGTTGCTCTGGAATGCACTCTTAGGCCTATAAAAAAAACAATAGACAGAAATGCATCAAACAGTACAGTTCCATCAAAACAAAAAGGACATTCAAAACAAACATACTGTAACTACAGGCCAGTAGGCTGGAGGTAGGGCACGCTTCTCAAAAAGACTTGTAGAGTACGATGCTGGACTCAAAAGTGAAATATATTTACCAGGGCTGTCTTTGAAAAAAGATCAGACAGAGCAGCACACATTGATTAAAGCTCACAGACAGAAAATCTCTTTCACTGTTTATTTTGGCCAGTTAGTAACAACGCTGACGCGTTTTGGCTGGAAAGCCTTTGTCATAAATACAGGCCATTCATACAATAGGCTATAGCTTACAATTATAGGCTATAATAATATAATCCAATGTAGGCTATAATAACCCAATGTAAATAACTCAACACAGGCTAGGCCTACTAAAAAGTCTCAAGGCCTATGTGATATAACAACATTAAGTGCATACACTATATGGACAAAGGTATTGGGACACCTACACATTACACCTACAGGAGCTTTTATGACACCCCATTCTAAATTCGTAGGCATTAATATGGAGTTGGTCCCCCTTTGCAGCTATAACTGCTTTCAGTCTTCTGGGAAGGTGTTCTATAAGATTTTGGGGTGTGTCTGGTGGATTTTCTGCCCATTCATCCAGAAGAGCATTTGTGAGGTCAGACACTGATGTTGGACAAGAGGGCCTAGCTGGCAATCTCCATTCTTGTTCATCCCAAAGGTGTTCGATGGGGTTGAGACTGTGCGGGCCAGTCAAGTTCTTCCACACCAACCATGCCTTTATAGACCTTGCTTTGTGCACTGGGGCACAGTCATGCTGGAACAGAAAAGGGCCTTCCCCAAACTGTTCCCACAAAGTTGGAAGCATAGAATTGTCCAAAATATCTTGGTAAGTTGAAGCATTAACATTTCCCTTCACTGGAACTAAGGGGCGTAGGCCAACCCCAGAAAAACAACCCCAGACCATTATCCCTCCTGCACCAAACTTTACAGTTGACACAATGCAGTGAAGCAGGCAAAGTTCTCCTGGCATTCGCCAAACTCAGACTCATCCATCAGACTGCTAGATAGAGAAGTGGGATTTTTCACTCCACAGAACACATTTCCACCGCTCCAGAGTCCAGTGGCGGTGTGCTTTACACCACTCCATCCAACGCTTGGCATTGCGCTTGGTGATGCAAGGCCCTCTCGTCCAAAATCTGTGTCTGACCTCACAAATGCTCTTCTGGATGAATGGGCAAGAATTCCCAAAGACGCCTTCCCAGAAGAGTGGAAACCATTGCTGCAAAGGGGGGGACCAACTCCATATTAATGCCTATGAATTGAACAACTTTGAGACAACACTGGACTGAGTGCAGGAATGAGACGGGACAGTGCAAAGGTAGGACAGTGCAAAGACAGTACAAAACACAAAATACAAGTGCAAAATAAGATAAGATAAAAAAAAAAAAAAAAAAAAAGGTAAATGTAGTGGTCAGTGTATATACAGTGAGTGTGCAAAGTGTAATGTGAGTGTGTGTGTCTAGTGAATGCGACATGATATGTGAATGTGGTGCGTCCTATGTACAGTACATTGGGTGGTCATGTGCAAGTGTCTCCTGATGAGGCTGATGGCCGTGGGGAAGAAGCTGTCTCTGTTGCGTGCAGACATGGTCCTGATGGACCGCAGCCTCCTGCCTGAGGGGAGTAGCACAAAGAGATTATGGCCGGGGTGGGAGGGGTCGGCCGCAAGCTTCCTGGTTTCGCTTCGGGGTCCTGGAGTTGTGCAGGGCCAGAAGGGAGGGCAGGTTGCAGCCAATCACCTTCTTGGCGGAGTGGATGACATGCTGCAGTTTGCACCCTGTTCATTCGCTGTCCAAAAACCTACCAGTCAATTAACTTATTTTATTCTCAACATCGAACAGAAAAGGTTAACTTCATTGAGTAGGCGATTTGTATGAATACCTAGCCTATCATCCGAGCATTTGCTGGGGATATCCAACACTCGGGCTGTATTATTATTATTATTATTATATATTGTCACACCAGACAATATTGGCCGGGTTTCCTGATAAAGGACCTTCTTGAGGAACCCTTCTTAAGCAACCCTTTGCATGGGAGTTAAGAAGTACTTTCGAGTTAAATGCTTCTTAACTCGTTCGGGAAACCCGGCCATTATCACTGCCAAGAGGATACCTATGTTGGTATTTGTAAGGTTTCCTCAGAGGGTACCCTGAGTTATGGCATGGCCCTTACCCGGAAACATTAACCTTCACCAGTTGGCGTGTGTCTGATGTGTGTGTGTGTATCATGTGTTGCAGGACTTACCCCAGCTGTACGAGGAGGCGCGTTTCTACCAGCTAACGCCCATGGTCCGCGAGCTGGAGCGCTGGCAGTCCGAGCAAGAGGGTCAGAGGTCGCCGCCTTGCGAATGCCTGGTGGTGCGCGTGACCCCTGACCTGGGCGAGAGGATCGCCCTCAGCGGCGAGAAAGTCCTCATCGAGGAGATCTTCCCCGAGACCGGAGATGTTATGTGTAACTCGGTCAACGCCGGCTGGAACCAGGACCCCACGCATGTCATACGTTTCCCCCTCAATGGCTACTGCAGGCTCAACTCTGTCCAGGTATGATATGGCAAAGATACGGTCATCTCTGTTACATTTGTTTTTATTATGACCTTCACTTCACCAGGTAGGTTTGTAGAGCAGCTAGTAATCTAGTACCACTGTACATTTACACAGAAGACTGGTCAACTGAAGCCAGGTTCATCATTCAACATCTAAGACAGTTTTAAGCTGTTTTAGAAGAGAATGTTTGTTAGTTTTCTAAAACTGCTTAAAAATGTTGTATGTGAACCCGGTTTCAATAAGATGACAGACTGTGTCAACTCCATGTTAGCAAATCACCTCCATGCAATATCAGTGCCTAAGTGGATAAACTGAATGATGCATTGGAATTATTTTACTGTGTTCTGTGTTGCATGCTTATGCGTTATGGGACTGAACAAGTAACGTTTGCCGTTAAATCCTCAAATTCTTGTCTTCTGCTCAGGTTCTGGAGAGGCTATTCCAGAAGGGTTTCAGCGTTAAGGCGTCGTGCGGCGGCGGAGTTGACTCTTCCCAGTTTAGCGAGTATGTCCTGTGTCGTGAGCTCAGGAATCAGTCCATCAGCAGCACCCCCATACGGATCAAACAGGAACCTCTGGACTAGCTCAACCCTACAGAGACTCAGATGGCAGGAAGTCACCTCCAGCATGAGAATCTACCATCACATCCAGTCTGAAGTGAGATGTGAGGTCTCAGTTCTGTTGAGACCCAGACACTCTAGATGAAGGTCCACAGAACCATCACAGGAACCGTCTCACTTGATTGTTTCATTTGGAGTCATTATATTGCCAATTTTGACCAGATATTAATATTTTGGATTATTGAGAGATATAGTAAACAAATTTTCTCTGGACAAGGGGAACAGAGGGAGTAGGGAAACATTTGGATGACGCAGCTCTCAGCTCTGGCACCTTGGTGAAGCCTCAGTAAATCAACAAACTAGGATGTAGAACCAAGTTTCTTGCTACGCTATTTTATAATTATTCTCTATGCTTTGGGTGACACCTTTGTTTGGACTGAGAGCAGCATCATGGCTCTCTATTGAATCTTGACATTTTTCATATTGATCATTTTCCTGGATAATTCATTTTCATTGTATATATAAATGCAGTGAAAGGTGGTTTTTGTTTGTGATATGGTGCTGAGGTGCACATAATTTAAAGATTTTGTTTTATAAAACTAATTCAATAACTGATATTTAAAGTATTTGTTTACTCTTGTCATTTTTTTCCTTTTTCCTGTAGAATTGCATTCATAAAAAGATAAACTGTCTCGTTTGAAGTCCACAACTATCTAAACTCAACAGGTTGGGTACATTACATTTCATGGAACAGGCTTTCATTCTTTTCAAAGTAGCAAAGACATTTTGGATGAATCTCATTAGTGATGACATTTAAGACCTGCACTGTCTTGCTCTTCTAGTTCTCTTCAGTCAATTCAACCGCTTACTTCCTTAGTGAGACTTTCAGAATCCAATGCAACAGTTTTGAGCATAGCCATGACACTGTAGGATGCATTTATTCTGAATTCATTTCTTTATTTAATTTTTTTTGCAAAGGTACAAACAATAGTAAAATTGCATTGCCTGAAATGCATCAGGCTTGAATACAGACTGTAGGAAATATAAATAGTCACAAAAATGTGTCCTTCAACGGATGATAGCTGGGTGCTCAAGACCCAGGCTCTTACTGAATGTACATACACCACAGCTCTGTTTATCAGTTAGATCTATGCACTATACAAACAAATGCCCAATACAGTAAAAAAGAAAAATAAAGCATTAAAAACCCTCAATGTACAGTCATTCCAAAAAGTCAACTGATAGTGACATTTCAGCAAATTGTGAAGCCGTAGAATATTCCATTTACATTAGAAAATATTGAACAGACAGACTGTTACAGATCAATATTTTTTAGAATAAAACTGTTAAAGTTTGAATCTAAGATGGTAGGTTTAATGGAGAAGTGTTAAGAGCTGTCAAACAAGTTTACATGGTGGGGGAAAAAAAGGAGTTTAGGATGAGGTTAATATGAAAGTCGCAGGAATGATGCTTCATAACAACATTGTGTTCCTTTCATAAGCCTTCATCATCTCAGCCTGAAAGAGTGAAGCGTTCAGGAGAACCAGCTCCCTGTGTTCTGTGATGATGTATGAGTATGAATCATCATGAGCCCATACATTGTGTTCTATAAACCGATTACCCAGGAATCATTTACCTGCCACAGGAGTTCAGTCCATGTATAGAATGTCACAGGATGTCTAGATACTGTATTAAAGAAACAATTGTATGTATGCAAATGTTTCTGAATATGCAAATTACCAGGTAAGTATCATCCTACTTAACCTACACTCACACCCAACCCGCCCACCCCCCCAAAAAAAACCTATCAACCTAGAGAGAGAATAATCTTCTGAGGTGATGCCAAAAGAAAATGACAGGATGCTCAATGCCATGCAACTCAAAAGTGGCATGTTTACCGGTATATGATGCTGAGAAGGCATCACAGTACTTTTGGTACATTCATCTGACATCTACCAAGATTCAATGCAACTGATTTGACATAAACATTCACAATAAAGTGTGATGAATAAAATATGTTAAAATATTTAATTACTGTACAAAACGTAAAATGAAAACGATGCTGATTTTGTGGTAGCAATAGATACATTTTGACTGTCATGTCCATATTATTTATGTAGCATCCTGAGTGAGTAGCTGTTGAGATACAATAGCAAGAACACTGATGTACAATCTATTGGGTTTTGTTTGGGAATGACAAGTTTCGGACAGACACTCAAAAGGCACCCCTTGAGGTACAGCGCATGAGTCAAGTGAAAAAACTAGCCATGTGTTCCATAATTCTAGGTTTGTGTAAAATCAGGGGTAACATTATTAGATTAGAGCCAGTTAAAATCTGCATGATATTGGAGGGAGGTAGGGGGTATTAACAGTAGACAGGGAGAGGGATATGCCATAACAAGAGAACGAGTGTGTGAAGAGTCAGGGGGCGTGAATAAACGTTTAGAGGAAACCTATGGGGCCGAGTGCGCACCCCTGCGGGACGCCCTACTTCAGTAGAGCCTTGTAGAGCAGTAAGGACCTGGATGTGGTCCTCTCCTGCTCCAGACAGAGGATAAAGTCCCTGAGGTTGACTCTAGTGATCCGCTGACGTTGCTGCTGCCGGGAGGAGGCTGAAGACGAGCTGGCCCCTGAACCCGAGGCAACCTGCTGAGGAAAAGGACTGTTATGGCAAAGATGGCATGAGCGACCAGCCTCAAGTGACTGCATCTTAAGTAGGTAGGTAGGTACTGCATTTGTAACGCGCTCCCCATCCAGTTGTTACACTGGCCCGGAGCACAATTCACACACCAATGGCGGCAGCTGCCATGCAAGGCGCTTGCCTGCTCATTGGGAGCAATTTGGGGTTCAGTGTCTTGCCCAAGGACACTTCGACAGGTAGTCAGGAGGAGCCGGGATTCGAACTACCGACCCTACGATCACTGAACGACCCGCTCTACCTCCTGAGCAATACCGCCTCCCCAAGTGAAAGCCTTACGGGTGCCTAAATAAACTCATTTAAAAAGGAATACGTGGTTGAATTGTTGAACCGCCAAAGCTGTGTTTTTGGGAGATCCATCTTTTCATTCCCTGACATAAAACTCAACCCTTTTCGGGAAAAAATGTGTCCAAAACAGACTATCCCACAGAGTGGAAGGCTCAGACCTGTGTGTGAATCACCACACCTTCATCTAAGAGGCGTGCGCCAATCTTCAGGAAGGTCACACCCTAACCCCATGGCTATAGTCATACACAGGATCTTTCCCTCCATTTAAAGACATTGCTCCAACAAGCCTGACTTTCCAAGATTGTAAAATATATTTTAGGAACAGAAGAGTTAATTAAGGCAAATAAATTCAAAGGCTTGACTATGTGATGTCAAACAGAGCGTGACTGGAAGCATTGCTTCCCATGCCACTGAAATGCCCTGCGGCTTGTTCATTGGAGTGAAACGTTTGGAAGAACACTGCAGTTAGCAATGTCAATTTCTATGTGAAAATTCTTAACGTTTTCTGGAAAAAAAACAACAACCAGTTAATTGCGAAAATTCACATAGCCTCTTCCTTACAAACAAGAGGTTCACTGAAGAAGTTCAGGAAAACTATAAGAACCAATTCGAGCACACAAAAAATTTGTTGGGCCTACTGGCCGACCTCGCAATAGTCCTGCATCTGTTGGACTTACTTAGGCTACTTTGTTCTGGGAGCCAGGGGCACTGCCTATTGTATACAAAACTAGGCTATACCATTTCCATGTGTGTAGCGCCCAAGGGGAGAGCTGACACCAGAGGATAGGAATGAAGCTCCAGGTCCATACAGGAACACAATCAGAGCATTATGAAGCTCAACAGCCCCCCAGGCATGCTAACCTTCTTCTCTCTCCTTCTCACACAAACACATGTACAAGCACACGCACACACACACACTCTCTCTCTCTCTCACACACACACACACACGCACACGTACAAGCACACACACTCTCTCTCTAACTCACACATACGTACAAGCATACACATTCTCTCTCACACACACACACACACACGCACACACACTCTCTCTCTTACACTCACTCACACACACACGCACACTTTACAGCCTAGGGTGTGTCCTCCTCATTCACACAAAACACCTCAAAACACCTCTCAATATAAAGTGGTAGATACTACCACCATCGCCACACAATAAAACCCAACAACAGAACATCCAAGATAACCAACCACTCTGATTGAAATCACACAGAGATCCTCGAAACTTGAATAAGTTGCGTTAGGAAACTCCCACTCGCTCGTAAAGCTCAAACGATTTTCAGTTCTCGGAACCTAGTTGGTTGGCGCCGTGTATCTAATCTGCCCTGAGGAGACCCAGCAGGCTCTCATCTGCAGGCCTGATCAGGCTTGAGATAGACACATCAGCCACAACCCCCTCAGGCAGTGTAGCTGTGTTATTAGGCTAACAATACAGACAACCTTTTGCATTTCTATTGAACTAATAAACTCACGACCTGGTTGGATTAGCCATCTAACCGAATTGCACATGGATAAACCAATAATTAACTGTCTTATGTTATGACATTCTACACGCCTTGTACTATGACAGTAGCAAGTTGAATGAGAAGATCTCACACTAACTATAAGGTGAGCATGCTGACCACCTAGGGCTCAGATTTAGACAACACTTTTCCATCCCCCTCACTCGTCGGCACCTGGCAAAATTCATTACCCTCAAACTCCTAAAACGTTCCCTTTCTCTCCAGCCTTCGCCCCCCTATCCCAACCCCAGACCCCCTCACCCAGGGCAGAGGCCTCTCTTGCTTTTGTTTGGGACCGCCGAGGGGCGACCCTCAGGGCTTGACGAGGGAGGAGGGGGGGGGGGCGAGGAGTGGAGAGTGAGGGGGAGGGGGGCCTGGGGGGTGGGGAGTGGTGCGCGTGAGGCGCCCGTTCTGCGACCGGCCTGGGGGCTGTGTTGGCCCCCCTGAGGCTCATTTCTGCGGAGCTGAAAATCCATGACTCCCCTTAGGGAGGTGGGGGCGCAGACACGCCCACAACAAGGCCTGCGGGCACATGCTGACCCCCTTTGCTCAGCTCTGGTCACATTCACTCTCGACCAGGGGGGGATGGGGGGGGGGGGCTTCAGTGTGCATCAGACAGACGGACGATGTGTGCATGTGTATAATTCGGTGGCAGGGAGGGAGGGGGGAAGTGGAATTGAAAATATTTCTTTGGTCGTCTATTATCCATCAGAGGTTGAGTGATTCACCCAATCACAAGTCACAGAGAAACAGTCACTAAGCTCTGGGGAAATGGTTTGAGTAGAAGGCAGGGATTGTTGTTTTACTGTATATACGGACCGAGGATTGTTTAACTGTAAATATATGGACTGAGTAGCAGGCGGGGATTGTTTAACTGTAATGAGAGAGTTTTGTGAGGGGTTGCGTATACCTCAGGGCCTGCTGTGGCGCCCCCTGGCGAGTCCATCTTGCGTTTCTTGCGGGGCCCTATGGCAGCCAGAGCAGTCAGGTTGGCTTCTCTCTGTCTGATCTGAGCCTGCTCCTGCTGCTGCATCTGTGAGAGAGAGAGAGAGGGAGAGAGACAGAGAGAGAGGGAGAGAGAGACAGAGACAGAGACAGAGAGAGAGGGAGAGGGAGAGAGACAGAGACGGAGAAAGACAGAGAGAGAGAGAGGGAGGGAGAGACAGACAGAGAGAGAGAGACAGAGAGAGACAGAGAGAGAGAGAGAGAGAGAGAGAGAGACAGAGAGAGAGAGAGAGACAGAGGGAGACAGAGAGAGACAGAGAGGGAAAGAGGACACATAATTTACATACACCTGCCAAAAGACAAGCAGGAAGTAGGGACAAAAGCATGTCATACATGGTCCCAATGTAAAATCTTGTATTTGGCTGACCTATCTCAAATGGCCCAGTGGCCGGAAGGCCAACGCTTCAAACTATCCTCAAACCACTGCCCTCAATTCAAGGCAACATTTACATTCTCATTAAGACACTAAAGCTAATTAGGAGAGAAGTGATGCACATGGTACACACGCGCGCACACACTCGAGCGTGCACGCACGCACGCACACACACACACACACACACACGCGCACACGCGCACACACACACACAAACAGCTGCCTTCACAGGCTGATGACGCTCTACTGTGAACTTGGGCCTGACCCCTAGGTTCAGATGAAGCTGAGGTCAACAGCCTGAGGTAGCTTCCTTAGGGTGAGTGCGGAGTGGTGTGAGTGCCCCATGCGTGTGTGCGGCCCGTGTGTGTGTGTGTGTGTATTGTGTTCATGCAGCAAGGCGTTTGTGGGTCTGTGTCCAGCGGTGCTGTGGGGGCAGAGAGGGGCTCAGCAGGCCGGCTGCGTCGCCTCAGATCTCAACCTAACGCTGAAGAGACGGAGACGCCAGGTTACAGTCCGCCGCTCTGGGCTCAGATCTCAACCTAACGCTGAAGAGACGGAGACGCCAGGTTACAGTCCGCCTCTCTGGGCTCAGATCTCAACCTAACGCTGAAGAGACTGAGACGCCAGGTTACAGTCCGCCGCTCTGGGCTTCAACAGCCTCCTCGTCTTCACCGGGAGGCCAGACTACAGAAAAGCACTAGTCTGTTTGGCACCGGACATAAAACGTCCCTCTTCTCCTTCTGCGTCCTGCGCACGTCCAAAACCAGCTGAGCTTTCATAGTGGTGGCTCAGTGTTTGCATGTATCAATCAACCGTTAAGCCCTGCTGAGGGGAGGAAAAGATGAATGAGGTGTGAACTAAATGAGCTATTCCTCAGAATCTATATTCAATCAATATTCTCCTTCATCAACCCTGTTTGTAGAGAACTATGTGGTAATTGTACTTGGTAATTGTAAGTTACACTGCTATAATATCAATTGAACACCCATTGCAATTTAAAAAAAAAAATGTTGGGTTAGGGTGAGTCAAGTCTAGTTTGAATCCGGTTACAGTCTCATAGGCGCAGAGCCCTCAAACTTTTATACACTAGAAAAATGGCAGGTCACGGTGATTGTACACATTTGTTGTTAATAATGCTCACTTGGGTCGCGAGACAGACTCTGGTCCGAACCGGCTGGTCCAGGGCGGAAGGAGCAATGATGACATGCTGAGAGAGTAACGCGGGGTGTGAGGTATTGATTTTGGTGGCGTGTTTTGGTTTGTTCGTTAGCAGAATTACACATGATTATTTCATGAAACTCAGTGGAGGGGTGTATCAATGGCCGACTTAGAACCCATTCCATTTTGTAGCGGATCCAAATCACTTTGGTAGCGGATCCGAGTCTAGGACTTTGGACTATTTGCTGAATTGTGGGAGTGGACGTGGCCTTCAAGGAGGCCAGTGTCCTCCTGCAGAGGAACCAGGGTGCTCCTGCACACCTTTGCATGTTTCGGAGGAGGGGGGTGAAGAGGAGGATGAAGAGGAGGATGAAGAGGAGCCACCACATTTCTTTGATCTGAAGCATGTTTCTCCTCGTGCTCATCCTTGATACAGATAATAAACCGCTGCTGGCTGAAAAACCTAATTAAAAATGCAACTCTTGTCAGCTGGAAAAAAAACGAAATGCAACTTTGCTGGCTGGAGAAACAAAAGCAACTTTTCTAGCATTAAGCAGTCAGTGTGCAGACATTGTTTCTTGAAAAGCACTGGTGTGAACCTATTCATGGGAAGAGTTGTGTGTCCGATATGTGTTCGTTGATATATGACCTCCAGGACAAACATGTGTGGACGCAGATCTCTGAGTAACAACCCTTGTGGCCCCTCAGGGGCCCTGCAGCGAGACACCGGCAGACGCTCACCCAGGACCCAACCAGATAGCGAGCGCCACTTGAGGTGGGCCTGTATGAGATTTCGTATCCTACACGCTATCGGGCGTGAAAAAGGGCATTTGTGAATTTGTCATTTTTTACACGAATACTCATGTCAAATGCACTGACCAGTACAAGGAAGATGGTGACATCCTAAACGCTTGATAAGAGAGATGTAGAACTTGCCCTGTTTGCTGGTCTCGAAGGTAATTAAATGTAGCTTACCTCCTTTGCTTTCTGCTTCAAGCGAGCCTGCTCTGGGTCCTCCTGCCGGGCACGGCTCTAGAAAGATCACAGAGACAGAAATACCACACAGATGGACATGAATAAAGGGAGGTCCTGGTTGCTATTAGCGCTTCAAACTGCTGTCAGTGACAAGGCGACATTCATGACTTGTCCAATTTACAATTCATGAGAGTGAATTAATCAGTGCCTTTTAAAAGTCACTTTCCTGAAGACAAAAGATGGCAGTACTCTACGGTACAGTCACTTTTAGGAGCTCTACAGCTCGCGTTGGGGTGAATGACAGGTAATGGAATAAAGAAATAGACCGGCTCTCAATTCACATGACAGTTGCTGATACGACCAGGGAGTAAGCGGCAAATAATGAGCTCCTCCTGGATGACACCTCTATTCTACAAACAGGCTAATACAAGGACATTAGTGAGCGTGCGTGCGTGCGTAGTTGTAGGAAACCGAATGATTTCTTAAAAGGGAAACGTGGGTGTGGCGTAAACTTCTACGCTAATTACCTCCCCTTACTTTCATGTCACCCCCCCCCCCCCATGTGGTGGGGGAATGGAGGAGGGCAAATACACTCACACATGCACACAGACCCAGAGACAGGCCAAGTGTGTGTGTGTGTGTGTGTCTCTATACTGTACCTTGGCAGCCTTCAGAAGGATTTCTCTCTCTTGCTCATCCTTCCTCTGTTTCTCCAACCTCTCCAGCTGTTCAAAGAAGCGCAGCTGGGCTCTGACATCAGACGACTGTTCATACCACTCCTCATCCTGCATGGGGGAGAGAGAGAGAGAGAGAGAGAGAGAGAGAGAAGGAGAGAAAGAGGGAGCAATAGAGAGAAAGGGAGAGAAAGAAAGAGAGAGGGAGAGAAAGATAGTCAGGGAGAGAAAGAGAGGAAGAGAGCAATAGAGATAGAGAGAGAGAGAAGGAGAGAAAGAGGGAGCAATAGAGAGAGAGAGAGAGAGAGAGGGAGAGAAAGAAAGAGAGAGGAAAAGAAAGATAGTCAGGGAGAGAAAGAGAGGAAAACAGAGCAATAGAGACAGAGAGAGAGAGAGAGAGAGAGAGAGAGAGAGAGAGAGAGAGGGGTTACACAAATGTCAGAAGAATCCCAGAAAGGTTGAATTCAGTTCAATAGTTCCAACACTACTCAGGGCACTTAGTAACACACTTAATTAAACATTGGGGTTACAACAAACAACATCATACAATGTAAAACAATGACAGTAAATAAACGTGTAAAAACGTTAACAAAGGATGTGCTCCGGCTCTAGCAAAATTGTTTTGCTAACCATTTTCATGAATTGTTTATTTCCAGTTGGCCGTGTGTTTGTGCGGGCTCCGTGGTCTCACCTTGCCTCCGTCCGTGCGGTGCTGGGCCACGGTGGACACTTTCTCCAGGATGGAGCGCAGTCGGAACTGGGTGGCGTGGGATATGAAGTTCACCGCCTCCACGGGGACCTCAGTCACTCCAAACCTCTTTGCTGAGGATGAGGAGGAGGGGGGGAGGGGGGGGGGGGGTGGCGGTTTAAGCTCACTGGCATCACAAAAGGAGACCCGTCGGCGCCAAACCATCTGGGCGAGTTACCCGGTGAAATAAGCTGGGTCTAGGGCCTCTGGAGAACGCTTCCCCTAAATGTATCGATTAGGCCTCGGTAAAATACTTGTTGTAAATGCTCGGGATGCGTCATTTATGTGGTTGTTATTTGGATGTGGCATACCGGTCTCCAGGATGCGTCTGTGCAGAAGACCTGTGGGCAGAAACGCCTCGTCCTTGCAGGAGCGAATCTTGGTGCCCACCAGTTCAGAGCTGGTTGCCAGGATACGGGCGTTCTCCTCGTTCAGGTTCACCCCGGCCATGGACGCCACATCGTTGATGTCATCGTCATCCCTGCGGGGAACACATGCACCAATCGAGAGTTTTGGTCGGCCATACTGTGCAGACCAAACAGGGATGATTGGTTGGTGGGTTTAAGTTCAGTCTGAGCATACAGTAGAAACTAGTCAAGGGACTAGACAAGTCTAACGTCCCTCTGAGAAGAAAACAAAACGCTTAGAGAAGAGTTAAAAGGGAAGAGGCTGCCCTCATGTGGTTGATCTATGCATCTACAATGTGAAAACTGTCTCAAACAAATGAAGGAATATCAATTGCAGAAGAGGCGGCGCCCTTTGAGGAGGCATGTCCTGAAATCACTAGTGTTCCCCAGCCAAAGACAATACACCTCCTTACCTGAAAGTCCCACCCCCCGGGTCGCTCAGCTTCTTCTGATTGGCAGTGGCCTGGGCAGAAAGACCAATAGGACTTCTTCCTGCTATAATAGTCCCCCCTCTTGCAACTGTGCCTTAAGAAGAATGAAACACATAGCAGCTATTCAATAACAATAGGAGGAATAAATAGCATTTGATAGAAGAATGGAGGACTAAGCACAAAAACATGGCATGTTGGACTGTTCCATTATGTGTGGACGGGGGTATTGTGCAGTACCTTGTGGCCGTATGGTCTGGGTGATGACCATGGGCATCCGGGTCTGGACCCCTTGCACCCCCGGTCTCCTCACACCCTGGTGAGAAGAGGATTGAAAAGAATAAGAGCATCAACATAGATGTTATAATCAGGTTAACTATATAAGAGTTAGTTAACCTGATCATCAACTTAGATGTTATAATCCGGTTAACTATTTAGGTGGAGATTTGATAATGGAATACAAGGCTAAAAGGAACTCTTAGGAATTAAAGACAAGCTAAGAACACAGTAAAGGCAGCGGTGTATCTGTAATGTCTAATGGCCTGTACAGACTACACCATTTTTTTTGTCTTTCACGATGGTCACCATGTCAGATTAGGTGATCACAGTTGTGATTGCCACTACTCTACTTGTGCAGTGGAGATCGGTGGGTTGATTTTGGTGTCCTTTTTGATTTTGGTGTGCTGGGACTACTGCCTCTTGTGGTGCCAACAGAGAAATGCAGGCCAAGATTGTCCGGATTGACGGAGGGAGGGAGGGAGGGAGGGAGGGAGGGAGGGAGAGAGGGAGGTAGGGAGGGAGGGAGGGAGGGAGGGAGGGGAGGGGGAGTGATAACCGGACAAACGCTATACTAGGTGCGCTGGCTTTCAGCCACGCAAAAAAAGTAAATTGTAAAATATAATTAGTCAAATATAAGTTGGGATGAGACCCCCTGTCTGCTCTGCGCTCCTGTCACACACTGTTTTGTTTTGCATTTGACAGTCATGTCTTTGCCCTGTCCTGTCCTGCGTGGTCTTCAGCGTACGCCATTACCCTAGTTAAATTCCTAGTATGTGTAAACCATGTACATGGCAAATAAATGGATCTTAAATCTTGAACTTGCAGAAAACGAAGAGGCGCGGATCTTCACACTCATGGGCAAGACTTCTGGCGAAAATATATTGTCCACACGATAAAGTTGTCGCAACTCTAGCATGATAGAACTGAAGCATGGTGGAATTGCATGTTAGCGCTACTTAGAACCGTCACGTCTCAATCGTACCAGAGCGGTCGTGGCTCCCAGGGTGCCGGCTGGCCTGGCGGAGACCAGGGTGGGGCTGGTGGGTAGGCGAGCCCGGATGGTGGTGGTGGCGGTGGGAGCAGCAGCCAGGGCCGTGGCGGCGGCCGTGGCCGTCATCAGAGACTGCTGGTTGTTCAGTAAGGAGAGACGCAGGGCAGGGAGGCTTTTCTGTGGGAAATATAGGAGAATATTAGGATGAGATAACATATAGAGTCAGATAGAGTCTGTTATATATCTTGAGAGGTATTAATGACAACATGGAAAACTAGTTATTCCTGGTACTGACAATGTTATCAATAAAATGTTCAAAAACTGGAATAGTCTGAATTAGAGGTTGACATTTTTTCGGGATTTCCGTGGGTCACGGGTTTCCCGCGGGAGTCAATTTCACTATTCATCATGTGATTGGGACAGGAAAAAAAGTCGACGGGAGTGGGAATTATAATAACAGCTCTTTTTTTCCATACAGAAATGTGCATTTCTAATATAAATAAACACTATTATTTTTCTAACATATTGTAACTCTGGGGTATGAACTGGGAATGTTCTAAGTTATACCTACACAGTGTGTTCTGGCTTTACTCTACGTTCTACTGTTCGCTGCAGGTGACAATAAAAGCGGACTTAGTTGAGTTTCAGAGGACTACAGTCTCACTCTCCCTTTTACTGCTAGTTAGCCATGACGCAGCGCTACAATATAAACTGTGAAAGTGCATTTCCACAGGTGAACTGTTCTTTACTGCCAAGTGGCATCTTAACTTACTGGCCAAACGGAGTGACTGAATAAAAAACTGCAGAAGAACAAAGTCATCTAAGAAAAGGAAAATCAAAAGCTACGGTAACATCTCGCCAGGGACTACAAATGTAAACTAGCCTTTTGGCTGATAAAAAAACATTGCTTTGCTTTAAGACTCTCTCGCCAGAAAAAAAAAATTAGAGGGACTAGAGGGAGTGAAACTCCACTCCCATGTCACCCTCTAGTCTGAATGAGCTAATAATGAGTCTATTAGCATTGAGCTAATGCGCGTTAGCATAGCCATTGAGCAGCATGGCAGGGGCGTTTTCTGTGCCAACCTTCAGGAATGGGATGAGGTAGGGCTGGGGGGAGGATTTCAGCTCAGCCTGAAGACGAGTGGTAAACTCCTCAGGCTCGATTTTAGCGTCCTGGTCAAAGAAAAGAGTAGAGTTATGTGTGAAATAGTTCTTTAAAAATAACAAGCTTCTATACAACATCTATTTGTGATGAACGACACGGTAAGACAAGCTTATCAATCTGGCCCCAGGACGAAGTCGAGGCTCACCAGTAGATCCTGCACCAAGGACTTCACATTCTTGGAGGTGTCTGGCGAAGGGGAGTTATGGGACGCCAGCTTGATCAGTGTGGCCAAGAAGTTCTTGCACTTCTTCACATTTTCTTGCATTTCCTGTAAGAGGTCATAGGTCATAAGTAGTCTTTATATGCATACATAGAGATATACTAGGTCATAAAGTATTCTTTCTACACAGAGATATATAAATCTACTGGGTTCTCAGGTGTTTGGAACCCTTTTATAGACATATCCAGGAAGGGGTATGGTTCAACCTACAGTAGGCTATTCATTAGTTAGTAACAATGTAGTCTCGCATAGCCAGACCTATCTCCACACTTCGTTTACGCTGTGCCAGCGCCGGAGACAGGTCTGGCTGGACACATTACCATTCTGCAATAGGGGGGGAAAAAAACGCAGTATTTCTTTAAACCAATCACAGTCGTCTTGGGCGGAGCAAGCCCCGGACGCAGCGACGGTGCTCTTGCAAAATAGTCTGGATCGAATCTGATTGGTGCCGAGAGAATCTCTCGGCCTGAATCAGATTAATTTGCGTCGCCAGTCTCGCCACTGATTGGGCAGTGTGACAACGAATGACAAGGTTTATTGCCAAAACCTACATCCGTTGAGTCAGACTAGTAACAAAGTAACTATGAACAAGCCAGTCATATTATTGTTAGTGAAATCTCCTCCTGTAGTTTTGTGTTCTAGGGATGGGAATTAGGGATGCACCGATTGCAAAATTCTGGGCCGATGCCGATGTTTAAAATAACAATCCGGCCGATGCCGAGGTTTATTTTATTATATGTTTTATTCCCCCTTTTGTGCCAAGGAAACAAAGAAATGATTGCCTGCTTTTCAAATGGCCAGTTAGATTTGATGTGTTAAAATCCTTGGCTGTAGTACCTCCTCTTGAAATGTCACTTGAACAAGTTTTACAAGTTGCATAGTGCATATCTTTGTCTGAGATGGTGAAATATTCCCACATGGACATTTTCATTTCACTTTAATTTGAAAGCAAACTACACGTGCGTTTGCAGCGTTACGTCACGGATGTTCTCCGAATCTGCAGCTGGGTAGGCTACGTTTTGCAACAAAAAAAGCCATAATTGTTGCGACATAACATCGGCCACTACCATCGGTGAATGTCATTTTATTTGCCGATGGGCCGATGGCAGTCAACAAGGCCAACATTGGCCGATGCCGATGTTCGGTGCATCCCTAATGGGAATCTCCATCACCAGGCCGATGTCACCACATGTTACACTAGGCTACTAACACAGTCGATACAGGAATGTTGCTACAACGTAACATTTCATAGCGTGCTGCAACCTAACATTATTTGCAAGTGAATAGAAATCCCTATCTGGGAACACATATCCCTCAAACCAGCAGCTATTTTTGACCACGAATAACTTTTCAGACCATTCAATTATGTTTGCAAAAGTTATGTCCTGTCCCTGCTGGTCAAGAGAACAGAGCTAAACACACACGCGGTCTGAGGACAGTCCGGAGAGAGAGGGAGGGAGGTCTGCAGAGCGCGCGCTTGAGAAACAGTTGAGAGAATGTTTGAATGCAAGCAAAAATTTGTTTGTTTTTTTAAACCGCTTTGCAAAGCAGCATCACTGACAACCAGGTAAATAAATCGTTGATTTTACCGATGCAAAGGTGTTAGAAAGCGATGCATCGCGAGTTCATCCCAAATTGTATCTGGTGCACACTTTTTCAACCGGTGCAAATGGTGAATCGTCCCATCCATAGTGTGTACCAAACATCTTTACAACTTGCTATATTAATACAGTAGGTTACATGTCTGACTGTATGTAGCGCCCACAGTGAGTTTTAATAAATAGGGCACAACGTTTTGGCCAAAATTGCTTTCTTCAGGTGCAGTTAAAGAAGGCCATTTTGGACGAAACGTTGTGCCCTATTTATTAAAACTCACCGTGGGAGCTACATACAGTGTGCGGACATTCTCTCTGTCTTAAGTTTATTCATTTTTGCAGAGCACCTGGCACTCTTTGTTTGATGTGCGTGCATTCTAGCACTCAGCTGCTACATGTCTGAGTGTGCCATTCAATGCTTAACATGGTGTCAGTGATAAAGTTGAGTTCAGACATCTTGTCTGGGTGCACAAACCATGGAGACGACTGTGGTTCCTGCGCCAGGGGCTGCGGCAGGTGTGAGGCCGGGCCTAACTGCTGTCTTGGCCAGGGCCTGTCCCCCAGTGATGACCGTCTGGGCTTTTTGTGGAGTGGTCATCTTCACCGACACGGCCGCTCCAGCAGGAGCCACTGTTATAGCCTTCTGGACAAAACAAGTAAGCGGTCAATGTAACTCGTCACATACTAGCATACAGAGACAAAATGCCCTGTACCACAACATAATGCTAACACACAACAGACAAAACAATATTCAGAAAAAACACAACAAAAAATTCATAGAGACAAGACCATTTTTTGCAAGACAACACAAAGATGAAAGCCAAAACAAGCCTATGCTAAAACACAGATGAAGAAATACAATGATGAAGAGTTGAAAGACAAGAAAATTACTTTAAAAAATTTTAAATTAAAAAAACAAGATGAAAGAAGATGAAATAATAATAATAATGTTGTTAGACAAAACAATTGACTAGTCATATCAAAGAACCTAGGACTGGGGTTAGCTGAAATACTGCGTGTTAATTGGCTTGGGTTAGCATGTAGTGGCAGGGCACACCTGTACAGCAGGATTGGAGGGGGAGGCAGACTGCACCACTCTGGTCTGTCCGGGGGAGGCCAGACGGACAGTCTGGGGCGTACCAGGGGCCTACAGACCGGAGGGGGAACAAGGGGTCAGTGGTCCAACAAATGAAGAAACAGGCAGCACGAAGACCAGCATAGAGACTGCACATTGTCACAATGTCTGCTCTTGGCAGATTGATAGGAATTGTGAACATCAACATCTCAGGACCTCTTGATGCTTGTGACCAGTAACCACTTACAAGGGGACGTCCTGGATATAGTCGCCAATTTATGATACAATTCATGGTTGTAGAAATACAAAGAATGACAAAGTTGAAAATAATGTAAACGTGTTGCTCTTTCGTGCTTATCAACTCTGTTAAAACTTGTTATACTGTGTATTGTTGTTAGATGCTAGAGCGGTCTGCATCTATGCCTTAAGGAAAATCAGCCGAACGTATTGACCCGGAAGATTTGCTAAAGATACCTGTTGATGTTCATAATGACAACTATCAACTCCAGGCAACATCGCACTTGACTGGGGGTGCTTACCCGGATGGTGGCCCCAGCTGTTGGGGTAGCAGGCCTGGGGGAGATGTTGGTGACCGTCTGGCCTTGGGTCTTAGCCTGAGCCTGGGCCAGAACCTGCTGTGGGACCATCACCAGCTGCCCTGTGTCTGTTCGCACCAGAACCATACCTGCAACGGAGAAACGCAGTCAGTGGCATATCTTGTTTTGCTACTTCACAGTTTGTCTGGACATTGTATGCTATCAATGGTTGACGGTTTCGTATAGGACCTAGGAGGCTGGCTCCACTGTAAATTTGCTAATCCTCCTCGGCGTAATGCAAATTACCCACAACCAGCATCTAGGAGCAATGTCACCCGTCACCCTAACACTAATTTGGGGAGTAAGTAGTGCAGTACATAGCAACAGTAGCAATCCTTACCAGGTGGGATGGTAAATCCAGGGGGCAGCTGGATCGTAGTCTGCTGCGGAGGCCTGACTGTCAGCTGTGGCGCCACAGCCCTGGTGGGACTCGCCGCCACCAGCCCCGGTCTCTGCTGCTGTACAGACGTAGTCATCACGGGCGCGCCTGGCGGCCTCATGATGGTGACTGTAGGCTGAGCAACTCCATTGACCGCTGGCTTGACACCAGCAGCGAGCGTGACCGCAGTACTTACGGCACCCTGTGCCTGGCTTATAGGAGAATTGACAGCGGGCGGGGGGGTGTTTGCCAGAACTACAGGGTTCCCGGAGACGGGCTGGTTCGGTACCATCATCTTGGTGCCCATGAGTGTGTTGCTAGGGTTCATGACCTGAGATGTGGTGGCAGCGGGGGAACCTGCACTTTGTGTAATCAGAGGAGAAACCTTTGGGTCTATTCCGTTCTGTGAGATACTGGAGACTGGATTAGGGTGCCTTTGCAACGCAATAGAGGGAGAAGCCACGGTAGACTGAGGTACAGGAAAATTGGGCTGTGAAGCCATGGACACAATGATATTGGAGCTACCAGCACTGACAGTACTTATTACAGTGTTGGCCAGCGAGCCGCCAGCCGCGGCTTGGGCAGCAACGGTGGGCGAGTTCTCCAACTTCACAGCTGATGTGTTACCGTTCAAACTCTGTATTCCAGGTGAAACAGTCCTGACCACTGCGGTTGTGAGGTTTGGGTTGGGAGCAGTCACTACTGTGGTGCCCGCTGGACCCAAAACAGTCCCTCTGTTGAAGCTGGTAACGTTAGACTGAGTAGGCAAAGTTACAGACCCTGGTGTGGTAGATGTTCCATGTGTTTGCAAATTGGATCCAGCGTTAATAACGCCCCCAGTAGAAACAGAAGAGGTAGAAGAGGTTAGGATCTTGCTGGACTGCGCCTCATTGGCGTTGGGTTCCTGATTTAACCCCGCTTTAGGATGTCCTTGTTGTGGCGGCTCCAGAGACCCCACTTGATCACGCAGTTTCCCTGAGAAGTGATTGACAGCGCCTGAAGGCCCCTCTCTCTTTACGTCGGAATATGGTGCAGGCGAAGTTTTTTGACTTCCAAGTTGTGATTCCAACGAGCCAACTAGGTCGCTAACTGCTTTTTCATCTACCTCATTGAAGAGCATGTCCTCCAGTGGGTCGGAGGCTCCCGCCATCTTTGATGATAGACCGTTGTGCAAATCGTATTTTAGAATGTACGCATGCGTGCAGGCATTGTGGTGTTTTCCATCAGAGAAATAGACAGCCTAGAAATGACTAGAAATTACTGAGAATGTGGGAAATAAATACTGACCGCGATTCATGGCTTTAGCTTAGTAAAATTATCACCACTACTTGGCCGTGAATACACATGCAACTAGGCTAGCGGAATCGCTATCATTAGATTAAAATAAATGTGTGACAATAGCTATTGCATCTTTTCTATGCAATGTATGTCTATATTCCAACTTCTAGTGAAAACGCGCGATATTATGAGTTCTCGTGTTAAGAACGACGATGGCAGATGAGGTAGCCATATTGTGGTGGGAATAAGAATAGGAAGTAGGAGAGGCACGAAAACAGGGAAAGCTAGAGGGAATAGTCTTCAAATAAACGTACGGTTAGGAGGGAGAACGCAGAGTTTATTGTCATCTGAGACCATAGAGTCTGGAACGGCAAAATGAGTGGAGGAACCCCCTATATCGGGAGCAAAATCAGCCTAATCTCGAAGGCCGAAATTCGTTATGAGGGGATCCTGTACACTATTGATACTGAAAATTCGACTGTCGCACTTGCGAAAGGTAAAGTACGGTAGCTCGCAAGCTAACTAGATAGCTAGTGCTAACGACGTTAGCTAGCAATTCGAGCTAGCCAGCCAGTCATCAAAATTGCGAGCTATCTATCTCAGTCATGTGAAAATGCAAAAAATGCAAATACAAAAATGCACTATCGAAATCATATATTTGCCGTTGGTAGCGTTAGTTGTCAATTGCAAGTCACTTGTCTGAGAAAGTTAACGTCAGCTAACTAGACTGGCTACTGACGTTAGCTACGTAGTGCCATCTGACAGGAGGACGGGCTCGGTCTATTTAATGGAATCGAACACTGACTTGCTGGGGAAATGGTTCCAAATTAAGACTGTATAGTGTGTAACGTTACCTTATGTTCATGTCTCATTCAAATCCAGATAGATTGCCAGTAGAATTTAAGAAATGTAACGTGATGTGAGCCAGATAACCTGACGTTAAATGTAAATGTTATTGATTTGAAAATATGGAAGTTTGAGTGTGCTATGTTACTTTTCAGGTGGTAGTCTGAGCCCTCTGGTCGCAACTTTGATAGGTTATAGCAACCCTAGCAGCTAGTGTAAGGTTAGCTAGTCAAACTAACACCATTGACGGCAATGTTAGCCAGCTTGCTAGATACCCAATTGGGAAAGTAGAAAAAGGTCACGTAGCAAGCTTAGTAGCTAGAATACCCCTTGTTTGCTGAAGTGGCATCAGCAATTTGTGATTGGAGTTGTCTCGTGGCATAGGTTAGTAACTTTGTGCACAGAAGCCACATGTGCAACGAGACTGATCAAGAACATTATTACTGGTAGCACTTCTGTGAGCACTGAGGGTTGAGGTTTAGGTTTAGTCAGTCAGTAAGATAAAGGTATGTCAGACCAGTTAAGTTGGCTAGCTGTCAGGCTCAGAGAGAGGTTTCATTGATACACATGCATGACTTCTCAAAATATAAAAAGCAAAAACACCTTTTCTATCTGCCAGATATGTTCTGTAAAACAAAGCTACACTGCACCCAGAAATGTCAATGGCTGTAGCAGCTACATTTTTAAAGAAACACATTAGGCTACCGTTCGCCTGTTTCCACTGATGTGCTAATTCGTTTTTTTGTTTACCTCCCCAGTCCGCTCCTTTGGCACGGAGGACCGGCCCACCGACCGGCCCATCCCGCCCCGCGATGAGATCTTCGAGTACATCATCTTCCGAGGCAGTGACATCAAGGACCTGACCGTGTGTGAGCCCCCCAAACCAACCAGCGCTCATCCTCAGGATCCCGCCATTGTCCAGGTGCAGTCTACACCTACAATCACATTAGTCTGTGATGGTGGAAGTGCCAATACACCCAATAGCTTGTTTTCTTTGGTGTTCTATTTTAGTAAAGCTATCATTCCTCTGTACTGGCTTTTAAGACTTGTTTCTTTCCCCCCATCTCCAGTCCTCCCTGAGCTCAGCTCCGCCCCCTGCCACTGCGCCTGCCGCCGCCCCCTTCCAGTCGGTTGCCTCCTATGGCCTGTTCAACCGCGTCCCGGTGCCTGCCTACGGCCAGTTTAGCACCAGCCCTTTGGTCTCCCCGCAGTTTGGCGCCGTGGGTGTCGGTAAGAGCCACAACATGGGGCTTACCTATGGTGAGAAAAGGAACAATAGGTTGACATAAAGAGTAATCAGTGTTGAACAGTTATCCCTTAGGATTGTCGCGCGGTCATCAGTCTGTCGGTCACACTCGTCCTGCACATGTAGTATCGGTCCAGTCGGTTCATGCGTGTGGATCAGAGAAATGAACGCAGGTGTTTCCCAGTGTGAGATGTTTGGCTTTTTGTTCTGAATGCTTTCCAAGGCTTCGGGGTCGCCATGGATGATGTTGGGCGTGCCACAGGAGCAGGGGAGGGTTTGACTGATGTTCTCATGACACTGTCCTTCTCTAAACCCGTAACCCACCCAGAGAACAACGTAGCATAGCCACCACATGAGTGTGAGCTTCACAAACACAATATCCACACACACCCAAGTCTCTCCGGTTCAGGGTCAGAGTGAATTAAGTTTGTTAGGAGGCCAGTTGAGGTAACCAGACCCAGAGAGGACTCTCATCCTTGTGCAAAATTGCCCTTAATACCCCACCTGCTGTTCCTCCCCATACAGGAAGAGCAGTGCCCTCTTTTGCGAGCGACTCAGGCACAGCTACACCCCAGTCTCAGAGCAGTGGTATTGGCTCTGCTTTCCCTTTTGAGTCGGGCTCTCTAGGTACCCTTGTAATGGAAGGTAAAATACCCCCAGAATGGGGATGGGGGGGTAACAATCATTGATCTGTCTGACTACTCACAGAATCGGGTGGAACTAAACTCTCGTTTCAAACTGACATTGTTTGAAATTGGTATTTGTCAGGATGGTGAAGCTGTCGATGCAGGTTTAAGGAACTTCCATTCTGAGAATTACTTCATGCATGTGCACCCAATCCCATGTACACTTATTAATCCATAGCTATGTGTTTTGATTGTTTGTAGGCCCCAACTTGTAATGTTGATACTGGCAGACTTCACGTCCCGATTTTGAGTGTGCCATTAAAGATTTTGGATCACATCCTTGGTCAAAATGTTACCTATTTAACAATATATGCCAAATATTTTTCGAAAATTCTTTTACGTTATAATCTTATATCATATCCTGTGATTTTTTTATTCTTGTAAAACATAATCTCCCGACTGCTTACGTCAGCAATCCAAGAGCAAGCTTAACCAATAATCTCACAACATCCACCCGTCAATCAACGCTATCCGTCTATCGAATCTGTCTAAAATTGTTATAACCTGCCCACTTGTCAATGTTCCAATCAAATTCCTCTAAACGTTATGTCCCGCCCCTGTAGCCTGTTTGAGTCGGAAATATGTCAAATTACGGAAGTTAGATCTCAAACTTCCATTTCAGCTGGTCTTTAAGGATATTGAATTTCAAATAATTTCTCTGACTAACATTATATGATGGACCACCATTTAAAGATTTAGCATCCTTTTCCTTCAATAACTGCATCACTCTATCGTTAAACTGTTTGAATGCCGCAGTTGTTTTTTTGGGCATACTTTGTCTTGAATAACACTGAAGGCATGGGTTGTAGTGTTGGACATGAGATTAAACCTGCTTCTAAGGGATCGTGCTGTGGAGCTCAAAACTGTGGTCCTGCCCATTATAAGTCAACCCCCCCCTCTTCAGGTCGCACCAGCCCCTCCCTGGACCCCCTGAGGAAGAGCCCCACGCTGGATCAGGCAGTCCAGGCCGCCCCGACGGCTGCCACCACCGCCCCGGCGCCCGGCTTGACCCGCAGGAGCCCCGCTCCCGGTCGCACCGCCCCCTCTGCTGCTGCCGCCGCCACCAGCCAGAAGGCCCAGCACCAGGCCCATCTGCCGGACGGGCCGGAGCCCAGGAGGGGTGAGCCAGTCAGGGGAGCCCGCAGCAGCCAGGGATGGCCTGTGCCCCGCAACACCTCCGCCGCTCACACCACTGCTGTAGATAAGGCTACCACAGCAGGGCTTATCCACTCTATCTTTAGTTCCTCAGGTGAGACCTCAGCCATTTTGATGTGTGTGTGTGTGTGTGTGTGTGTGTGTGTGTGTTTGTACCACAACTTAACCGTAGCATCATAGAGGTAAAATGCTATTGTGCTCGGTTCTAACGTTTTGTTTTCTAGAGGGTTTTCCTTTTCTTTTTTTTTCTTTTCTTTTTTTTATAAACAATTGTGCCTTTTTCTGATTTTAGGGGTATCACATCATATGGTGCTGCTGGGTTATTTAAAAAGTTGTTCTAAGTACTAAAGGACTGTACTGTTCCAGGCACTGATGGCCAGAAAGTACCCAGACCAGAGTCTGAACAAGCCCGAGGTGAAGGCAGGGATGGCACTAAACGGCCTGCAGGTTAAAAACTATGCCCACTCTGAACCATTCAACCAGCTCCACTTCACACCCATGTAGATTCTGCATGCGCTGTGACTTCTTTTAAACTCTCAAGCACATGACTCATCTTTAAATCACTCAACTCCACCGTACCTACAGTATGACTCATCTTTAAATCACTCAACCCCACTGTACCTATGACTCATCTTTAAATCACTCAACCCCACCATCCCCTGTGCCAGTATTTTCACTGCTTGTGCACACCTGTGCAGATTGACATGCTGGTCATGTCAATGGAAGGTGATGAGAAACAGTGATACTGTAACTCATTTGGCATACCGGTGAATGGTTATCATTTCTGAATTCCTGGTGTTGCTACTTTTTTGTGGTGTTCTTTTGATAATGTACTACTTGGTAATGGCTGTTTTCTGATGTGATATATTAATGTTTTAAGTATGACTTGGTGTGTTTTGGTTACTGTTGTTTTGTGTTGTTGGATGGCAAAATTCACAGGCTGTTTTTTACACTCCCATTCTTGGTTTATTAGGCTAAGCGTTATTTGTGCTGTGACGCCTGACTGTAAGCTGCTTTGGCGTTTACACCATCTTTGTGTCTCAGCTGGCGGAGCGCCACCAAACCGCCGCGGGCGCGGCGGAGGGCACCGCGGCAGGGGCCGCTTCAACGTGCGCCGAGACGGACCCATGAAGTTCGAGAAGGACTTTGACTTCGAGAGCGCCAACGCCCAGTTCAATAAGGAGGAGATCGACAGGGAGTTCCAGAGCAAGCTGAAGCTGAAAGGTAGTGGAGGATGAATCAGAGGACAGTTACAGTTAGTCAGTTACAGTTAAACCCTCTGAAAAGCTGATGCTCTAACTCCGTAATTTGGTTTTGTATTTTTGTCCTCCAACTGATGAAATCGGAGGGCTGGGGGGGGGGCTATTAAAACAGGCGTCATCTGTTCGTGTGTCCGTCACACGAGATGTACCAGAGCCCACCACTGGGGGGGCTAGACAGTCATTTTTTCCCTTATTTATTAGTTTGATAATGTTGTATAGATTAAATTAGGACTAGTGATAGTGTATGGATATGGGTGTCTGCGGGTGTGTCACAAAATTTGTACTCCCTATTTACAGTATGTAATCCCATGATTGAGTTCGTTTGTTATGTGATCTCTGGACACATTTGAGGCGAGTGCAGGACAATTCTAAGCACACTTATTCTTCTGTTCTTGGCTAGAGTAAGGAAATCTCAAATGATCAGAAGCCACTAACATATCATCATAGCTGTCGAGGCAACCTGGCCACTAATTGACCAGCTGTTGTGTCTAGCTGCAGTAGCTTACTGATTATATTTTAAGAAGCTATATTTATTAACTTAGACAGAGTTCTGTTAGGCTGTTAAGGGGTGTGAATGGGACAAAGTCACAAAACAAATAATGATTAGTCCATCAGCAAACACCAGCTGTCAAACCCAGCTGCTCAGCAACAATGATGCACCGTCAGCAGCTGTGCTTGATTTAACTTTACTGATAAGAGGTGACAAATGGCAAAATATTGTGGTGGTGGATTATCAGATGAATAAACCTGCAAATTACTCCTAAATGTTGAAGTTTGCTTCTACTGTTTCATTGATACAAAGGGGCGATACGGGGGGGGGGTTACTGTGCATTTATTTTAATTGGGTTGTGTTTGTTTGTTGTCTGAGGGCAGGTTTAGTGTTTTGTAATGGTGACGGGTGTGTCTCCATTAGTAAGTCTATATTGAAAGGCTGTCCTCCTCTTGCAGATGAGAAGACTGACAAGCCAGAGAAGACGGTGAACGGAGAGGACAAGGGAGACTCCGGGGTGGAGACCCAGAACAGCGAGGGCAACGCCGATGAAGAAGGAGGGGGGGGAGGAGGAGGAGGAGGAGGAGGAGGAGGAGAAGTCCTTGTACCCAACTGTTACTATGACAAGTCCAAGTCCTTCTTCGACAACATCTCCTGCGACGATACCAGGTACGACTAACCATATCTACCTTCTTACAAGGCTTTCTATATATTCTGTATGTGTAATATCATGAATGAAATGGTGTTTGGAGAGCACAGACGTCGCTCATGGATGCATTTCGTGGCTCTGTGCGCGTGCGTGTGAGCAGGACATGTTTGGTATTGCTGAATTTGTTAGGTCGAGAGCTTTATCCAGTCCAAACCGCATGACCTTCCCACGTCGAGATACGGCCATTTCAGTCCATCCTACGACAATGAATGGGGGGGAATTTTGCTCCTGCACGCGTCCAAATGAACTGTGGTAAATGAGCAGCAATGTATTACGGCTCTGTGGCGCCCCCCTCTGGTTGCAGCTGCAAGGGGGGTGTTTCGGTGGACTCTGGGCTCTCTCCCCGCACTACTTACTTAATTCTCTTCATTCTGAGGTCACAGTTCTTCGCCAGGTTGTTTTAGGCCTCCCTTGTTTCCTCTTTCCAGGTGGAGTCCTACTTTGGGGATACAGTCCTCCCGGGGATGCATCCCAGTCCAAACTCTGTCTCTAGCGCCCCCACACGAGGACCTGGCTTCCTTCTAAGTTTTACGTTTTGTTTTAATTCGTGGATCTGCCCAGTGACTCAGATCCGCTCCAAAAATGTATGGGTTTAAGTTGGCCCATGCTGCACCCTTTCAGCAAGTTCCATGAAAATCGGTCTGGTGGTTTTTGCGTAATGCTGCTAAAGAACCAACCAGCCAATGAGCCAACCAACACACCCCACCGAAAACATGATCTCTCTCCCTGAGCTATCGCTGGGGCAGAGGTAATAAGGCCGAGGAGGAAGAGTGTATCTCTGTTTGTGAAGGCATGTCTACTTCACACGCTCATGGTTTTCTGTTCTATTTTTTAGGAAGGCGGCCGAACGATCCGGAGGCTCGGTTTTCCCACGGTGTGTTGGTGTCTCCTGTCTCATATCTGATGTCTTGCCTGTCTTAATCCAGTATTCTACAATTCATCACAATAAGACTATTGGGTCCATCGAGGGGTGATTTTAGAAGATGTTATTCAATCAATCAGTCAAAGCTTTATTTGTATAGCACATTTCATACCCAGAGGCAACACAATGCGCTTTACAGAGAACAAGGGAGGTGGGCATACGACCCACTCTCTACATATTCCAGAGGGAAGCAAAAAAACAGTAATCACTCGGGGGCCAGATAAGTGAGCTGTAAAAATTCTACCCTGACCCCTCTCAACAAGGCAATCAAGCATTATATTGAGAGCACTAGACCAGTTTGATCCCTTGGGTTTTGTGCCACGGCTCTCATTCATACAAAACACTACTACATTCTATTCTGAATTAGTACTCAGTTGATGTGCATACAGAAGGTCATAACCCCCACTGAGCTCCTAGTCATGTATACTGTGTTGATGCCTATTCTGAAGGTCTTAACCCCTATTCATTTAGACATCATAGCCCCTGCGTGTCTTGGCCCCCTGCTGAGTGCTGAGTCCTATTGTTCCCCCCAGGGAGCGGAGGCAGACTTGGGCTGAGGAGAGGCGGATGAACGCCGAGACGTTCGGCATCCCCCTGCGCCAGAACCGGGGCCGCGGGGGCTACCGCGGGCGTGGCGGCATGGGCTTCCGCGGGGGCAGGGGGCGCTCGGCCAGCCGAGGGTCCTTCGCCCCCCCCCACGGAGGGGGCGGCTACAGGGGGGCGTACAGAGGAAGCCAGGGAGGCCGGGAGTTTGCAGACTTCTCAGAGTACAGGGTAATGATATGTTTGTCTTTCAACTTTAATGTCCCAATAACCACTGGCCTAGTGAATCTGTTGACTCACTCTTTGCTCCCCACTTGACATCACTCGTCCTGCGCATTCGGTAAACAGATAAATTCACATTAGCCCATTTGTGTCAAAATACAGTGGCCCACATCAGCATGGTCGTTTGTAGAGTCTCTTTCCTATGGATACACTAGGCCTACCTCAGCGCATTCATTCAATTTATCATTCAGTGATAAATCTTTTTGTGCTCTCTTCTGCATTCCACAAATAGATTCGCAACTTTACATCACCATAGGCTACTTTCTCAATTGTTATACATGTACATACATTATACATCTCAAATGTTATGTAATTATAGTTTATATATAGGCTAGTTATAGTTTTGATTTGATTTCGCTGAATAGGCTACATTCCAGCCTACAGTTCGCAGTCTCTCAATAATCTACAGTATTGTCCTTCGCTCCGCTGCCACCAAGTTGCTTCTTGATCCACAATGCCTCCTGGTGGTTAGTGTGAAAACTGCATGAAAACACGCTGGCGCTTCCCGCCAACGCGCTGTGCTACTGGCATGCTAGGCTGCCGCTTTTTGCGCTTTCCAAAATTAGAGGCTCAGGCACTGTATAGGCCTTGTAATTACTAGCTACATGTATGCTTCTGTCCTCGTTTCTGCCATTTTAAGCTCCAGGAAAGTGCATTTAAACAGAATATTGTCTCAATAGTGCTAATTTGTGTACTACTTTTCAAGTCATTATAGCCCATCATCTTTGATTAGGATTTGGACACACCAGTAAAAAAAAAAAAGAAAAAATGCAGAGGGCAGCAACCAAGAAGTCCTTCCACACATTATTTGAATATGAATATCCTGATTGTCTTCTCAGCCGTTGTAACTGTCCGATCTTTTGCCCTTTTCCTAGAAGGAGAACAAAGTGGCCGCATAGTAATACCGGAGGACGGATCCATGGAGGCGCAACTTCTCACGCTATAAAAAATAGTTTTGGTTGCTACTTTTGACTAAAAGAATGAAGATTGTGTACTAGCTGTATATTTGTCACCAGCACTGGGGTAGACTGCTTGAATGCAACTTCTTTTCCATGTCTTTCAATAATGGAAACGATGCAATCCGTCAGAAAAATGTCAAGATCTCTACAAGCTATTTCCAGGTGGCTGCAATTGTGTATAAATATATTTCAGAGAGATGTCAGTATTTTATTTTCAGCAATTACATTTTTTCCCCTAAACTTGTATTTGATATTATGTTAGGTGTCAGGGCTGTATACATGAGCCCTCCTACTGTGATGATCACTGGCATAGCTTTATTTTTTGGATATCCTGTAATGTAATGTCAGCACCAAAATAACCCGTAGGGTCTCAGTCCCAGCTTTCTACCCGGTATTTTTCTACTACACGGCCTACCCAGCCAGCTAGTTGGCTGTCTCACTTCTCTAATGGCAGTGCTTGGGTTTTCGCTAGATATCCACTTTGCCCTTTAATATTTCCTTTAATTTACTTCAATTCTTGAGCCGCGTTCACATATAACAGCCGAATGGTTATAGAACAAAATTTTATCGTTTTGTGATTCCCAAGATTCAACATATCAAAATCCCATTATACTTGTGATGAAGACCATCAACACTGGTGTCTCATCACAACTGTTTTATGTGAACCTGGCTTTAGTCTTTTTTTCTCCATAGGACTCATCTTCTGACCGTATAATGGTTCGACACAAGGATTTGTCCTCTTATTAGCCATTGTGCAGCTAGATGTCAACACTTTTGCCTTTCTGGTTTTGTGATGAAGTTCTATTCCAGATGTATAGGGGTCAGGATGAGCAATGCTAGTCTTGTGAGACCATCCTGATATCGCCAGTTTCTTCTGTTTCTCTCCACAGATCAGTCTGGCCTTCCCCCATCTTGAACGATTTCACTGGGTGAGAGTACTTGCCTTGACAGACAAACTCCTTCAGCCAATCGGCATAACAAAATGTTTGCCAAATCCAGAAATGGAAGAATGGCAAAAACGTATTTTCCTCTGAGAAATTCTGCTAGTGCATACTTTTGTTCTTGTTTATTTGTTAGAGTATTTCTGGAATGACTGCACTTACGGCTGTGTTTATTCTACTAATGTTAACGTTACCACGTTGCTACAGGAGACGCCATTAGCCTATTGTTTTGCCAGTGCACTGTATTTAACATTATCAACTCCAGAAACCAATCGGGCTGTGACCCCACTGGGTGGGCAAAACAGCAGTTAGGACGCAGTCCCTGATTGGTCCGATCACAATGTAATTTCTGGAGGTCGTTCTAGATGGGGGGAAGACCAGGCTGATCTGTAGAGAAACTTGTCAGCTGGCGAAATCAGGATGGTCTCAAGGCTAGAGCAATTGATCATTAGGTCACAATTCATAGTGGTGTTTTTTTCTTTCTTTTGTTTACTGTATAGGCATATGCCCTGTACTTAAGAGCTACTGGTAATGTGAGTAGAGTTTGAGATGCTGCCATTCTCTTCAGTTGTGTCTTTGTCATTATGTAGACAGTGACTAAAAGCTAGCTAAGGCAGGCCATCATCTATTTGCTTCTTGGCCAGTCAAGAAGGGTTGCACTTTGTTGTAACTTGGCTGGCTAGGAAGCTCTCTTAGATATTAATGTAAATTGGTTTCTAGGCAGTTGATTTCATTTCATGAACATAATTTATGTCTTGACTTGGCTGCAAAAATCTGCATTATTCTGAAATGAATGGTAATGTCAGGTAAACCATAAACTGGCCATGCATTTTTCATTTCACCAGCAACATGCTGAAGGATTTAATGCTTCACCCAGTTCTTGGTGTGATACCACTAACTGTCCCATGCAGTGCCATGGTGGTTGAGGCCCTGCTAAAGCTAAACAAGTGATGTCAATGTAATTACTCCTAAAAAGTAAAGTAGAAGTTTAGAAGAATGAAATTGCTCTTTCTTCTTTGGGTTTGGCAAATTAGCCATTAGTTCCATAGCAATATTGAAGTTATTTTTAAGATATGAATGATCAGGCAGAATTGGGTAAAGGTAGGAACTTTGAACTTTTTGACTGAATATTGTCTGATGCCATATTTTAGTCTGGCTTGATTTAAAGGACTAGTTTGGTATGAGCCCTGCTACGAGGTTATTAACGTCTGTATTGAGTCCTGGAGCCCCAGTACAAGGGCTCAGCTCCAGTTTTCCTCTAAGGGATATTAATTTGTCCGCCCACTGGGTCTCACCCTCACTGGGATTCTAATTAATGATTAAGATGGGATTTAGTAGATTCATCCAGCCTCTAACCACATACATGTCTGTGCCTTCCCCACTTCTGCCCCAAACTGCACCCCTCCTGTGACCTCGTAGATTGGATACAATTCTGAGACCACAAGTTAACTGTGCCGCTACTCCTTGAGATGTCTGTTGGTGTGGTTGCTAGAAATTAAACAGTAAGTATACTTTGACTGTAGGGAAATGCTTCTTTAGATTCTACGGTAACCTGTCAGATCCTTAGCATGCACAAAACTAACTTTTTACAAAAATACAAGAGAGTGGCTATTAATCCCCTATCTGAGCCCATCGCTCTAGGAAGAGTAAAGTGACAATAGAACTTTAAATGCAGTCTTCACTTTATTAACTAATTGATTATCAGGGCAGTAAGCAAAAGCAAAAAATAACTGAATGATAATACTAATTAGATTAAATGGTAATAAGTAAATCAAAATGTAACCTTCGTCAGAGAGAGATTAACCAAATAGGCCTCTTTGGCTCAGCCCCTTCTTTCTCATCAGCCATATTGTCAATTGCAGCATCTCTCTTCGACACTCCCTTCTAGCGAGGACTCCGAAGCTTCATTCGGGGCCTCTTTCAGTTAAGATCAGAGTGCCTCTTTCTGAAACTTCTTTCTGAGTCTTCTTTTCTTTCTAAAACATCTTTCCGCGTGTTCTTTCTGAAGCTTCTCTCTGAGTCTTTTTCTTCATAGAATCAGGAGGCTACTCAATTTCTACAGTTACAGGCTGGGGGGACTGGTTCCAAATCTCCTTCTGGGTTGCAGTCCATAACCCCCAGTTAGGAGAGTCCACCGGAGCTTTGTTGCTCACCATCTTTTATTCTTTTTCTCATCTCTCTCTCCTCCCATCACATCAGGCATTACATCAATTTCAACAAATCAAATTAAACACTCCTCCCTCTCTTTAAACATGACAACAATTTCAACCAAACAAAGGCACACATCATTACCTCATACAGAGTGATCATCATACTGTATGCTCATTGTTACAATGTCATCCTGAAATCTATTCTTCATATCATCATGACAATCATCAACCAACTACCTGCGCATCAACTCCTCGTGATACATTGTTCCTCTCTGAGATCATTCTGGCACAGGAAAATAGCTCAAAACAATCCTTGTGACCATGGGTCTTCTTGATGTTGAATAGGCATGTTCAGACTTGTCCCTACGTTAATTAATGTTACAAAGTAGTAAAATACCTATCACGATTCGTGTCTAAACATTTCTAAATTCTTAGTATTGTAATCAATTGAGACACAGAACTGGGCACAAAAGTTAGCATTACAAATTGGTACTAAAATAACAGTTAACACTGTTAACAGTTAATTAACTGGGCACATAAGCTTCAGTAGCATTTGTAAATCACCACTAAATTACTTCATCTCACTTCACTCCATTCTAATCATTCTCTGCCTGTCAGAGCCTCAAGGCCAAAAGTTATGTTCTCAGTTCCTTTGGCATGGGGACTTCATATCTCTTGATTAAGTTCACTTCAGAATACAGTAACAAATTTTTGTTACATTCTACTCTTAAATATAATTTTATTAATGTGATTAGTGCAAGATATGTTTATTTAAATAAAAGAAAAAACATTTAGTTTAACTGCTAGCATTGGATTTTATTATATCTCACTGAATCTAGACATCACTTGGTTACTTTTCAGTCATCCCCCAGATAATCCTCAGAGTATGACCCAAAAGCCCCCTTAATTGGGGTCTCATCCAGGACCTGCGGATCCTCATATAACAGAATCTTACGTCCTCTTGGTGCAACCATTTCACCCCCTGTATTTTCTGAAGAACCGGTGCTTCCAACACTCGCTGAAGTGCCACGTTGTGGTCTCTGACATAACCGCCCAGGGTTAGAAAGTAACACCCGCCAAGCGCCAAATGCGGGTATATTTTTCATTTGGCGTATGTTTGTATGTTTTGGAAGCCACCCGACACTTTGGCAGGTGACGTTTTTTGCAACAAAATATCAGCGTTGATGGATTCAGTGCTTAACAAAAGATCAGCCTTTGTGGATCATACCACAGACAACATTTTTGCAATAAATACCGGCATTGACGCAGCGCAATTAAGTAATCAGCCTGGGTGGCTCATACAGCCCAGTGAGCCCAGTGAAAAGAGCGCTCTCGGTGGATCTGCTGGTTGTTGTGCATCGAACGAAACGAGCTGTACAATTATTTGGGGGCCTATCTCTAGCCTGCAAGGTACAGTTACTAAGCTACCAATTGGCTAACATTTCTGTTGTGTTACCAGGTGAACCAACGTACGTAAACTATTCACAGCAAGCAAACTTATCTTCTAAAGCTATGCTACGTTAGCTGACTGTCTCGTGACTAGTTAACGTTAGCTAGCTAATGCAGCTAACCATATTGTGCCAGACAGCCAAAACAAGCGTCACATATATTTGACATTGCTGACTAGAATAACTGGTCTTGTGAAATATGTTTTAACAACTGGTCAGTTGATATGTTGCACAGCAATCGAGCAGGACAATATCTTTAGGGCTAGGTTAGGTAGTTAACAAAGTCAGCTTGCCCAGATGGTTATAGGCTTATTCATATGGAATAGCTTGGTAGTTTGTTATTTAACAATGGGTTGACTACTCACAAGATCAATATTTTCAGTGGGGGACAGGACTACAACACCACTTGTGCTGTGGCACCAGTAATCTGCTCTGACCACTGTTTTTATTCACTACCATATCATGTTATTATGCAGATTAAAGGCACTGTATGTCTACGCAACACAAAAAGGCTTTATATAAATGTTATTTTTTGGCTGGTAAAAAAAAGGTTTGATGGGTACAATTTTTCATTAACCAGACATTTGGCTGGTGAGCTAGAAAGTTAATTTCGACCCCCTGCAACCGCCTTAGCTCTACCGCATTCTCCAGCATTATTCTGTCCATGTTGTGCTAGTTTGACTTCATGGTACACATGGTGCATCATACGGAGGAACTGGGGACCCCACAGGTGCCCCAATCACAGTTTCAGGGGATTTCATTCTTATAGGATCAGGTGAAGACTTCCCTCATTGGCCTCTGCTTTGACCCTCCTGACCTCTTGGACCACAGGAGATGGCATCCTCCTGTCCTCACTTGTTGAGGAGGAGGCTCAGGGAGATGGGGGCTCAAGAGACCACATTCCTTCGACAATATCAACATTGAGGAATTGTGCACTTCAGATATTATTGCTTATTGCTAATGTCACAACCAAGGACGCAATGGATATCTATGGGCATATGGAATATTCTTAAAAAAAACACATTCTCATTTTCAAAGACGGAAACTCACCAAGCTCACCTCACACCGCTAGTAAGCAATAGAAAACTACAAACTATCCAAAACAAGGTAGCCCTGGTTTCTGGCTGCAGGGGATTAATGGTGGCTATATACAAGTCAATGGATTTATTAAAATGATAAATAAAACCTGATACAAAGCATACTTTGTGACATATTTATACCAGAACATCAACAGACACCAGAGTTTAAGGTGTTTTCTGGAGGATATTCTATTTGCCCATAGAGATCCATTGTGTACAGTGGACCTCTGTGACAAGAGCAATGAGCTGTGACATGAGCATTGAGCACTAATACCTCAAGAGTGCACAGTTTGTCAAGATTGTGATATGGACCGTTGTATGTGATCATAAACAACCCTATAACGGGGCTTAGAATGCTGAATACCAAACTAGTCCTTGAAGTATTCAATTATAGAGCGTGCAAGAATAACTGGGATTCAGAACATGCAGGAAATGTACACAGCTGCACTTTTACAAGTTTTATAAAGTGGCGTCTTCTGTTCATCTATACAGTTGTGGTCAAATGTTTACATGCACTTGTAAAGAACACGTATGTCATGGCAGTCTTGAGTTTCCAATAATTTCTACAACTCATTTTTCTGTTGGAACACATACCTCTTTATCACAAAAAATCATGAAGTTTGGTTCCTTTATGAATTTATTATGGGTCGTCTTAAAATGTGACCAATTCTGCTAGGTCAAAAATACACATAAACATAAAGCAATGCTAATATTGTCCCTTGGCCATAATTTTGGTCCCTTGGCCACCTCTTATTAGGCACTTTTGCTAGCCATCCACAATCTTCTGGCAAGCTTCTGGTTGAATCTTTGACCACTCCTCTTGACAGAATTGGTGCAGTTCAGCTAAATTTGTGGGCTTTCAGACATGGACTTGTTTCTTCAGCACCGTCTACATGTTCTTGATGGCCTTTCCAAAGTCCCATTTAACTCTAGCCTGATTTAGACATTCCTTTACCACTTTTGACATGTGTTTGGGATCATTGTCCTGTTGGAACACCCAACTGCGCCCAACCTTCCCAACCAGACCCAACCTTCTGGCTGATTTTAGTTTATCCTGAAGAATGTTTAGGTAATCCTCCATTATTCCATTTACTTTCTGTAAAGAACCAGTTCCATTGGCAGCAAAATGATGGTTACGCATTGTAACCCTAACGGAGCCCCACAGGGCTAACTCCTATTGGCTTGTGAAACCTAGCCAGCTACATTTGACTGAAAAAAAAACACACGCACCTGTGTCCAACCAGATCGGGTGCACCACTGTATAAGCGGGCTTCGCCTGCACAACTGCTCCTAACCCAAATTTTGAGCGAGCAGACTTCGGGGTCAGCAAGTCTGCACCCTGTGGGGCTCCGCTACACTCAGAACTAGGTTTACAATGCATAACCATTGTTCTATTTCATAGGACTGGGTATCGATTCGATTTTCAAGAATCGATTCGATTCCGATTCACAAGGTTCAGAATCGATTATCACGATTCGATTCAGTTAGTGTTACCAAAACCTTTTTTTTTTTTTTTACTGTAACCTTAATTACATGACTGCCAAGTTATGCAACACATCAATACTAGGGCTGGGTATCAATACTGATTTGCAAAAATGAATGAATGAATCATTGAATGAATGAACTATTAATTCCTTCATTTATTCATTCATTCATTAAATAAAAGATCGATTTTGGGATTCATGAATCGATTCTGAATCATTTGATTCAGAATCGATGAATCAATGTTTTAAACCCAGCCCTATGTACCACCCCAGCCGTCTAGAGACGCGTCCGTGAAAAACGGTGATGTGACCTCACTCACCAACACTGCCTATTGGAACGTCATGCGCTATTACGCTCCGGTCCCTCCAATAGCTGAGGTCCGCTTTCAACAACCTCAGTACCTGCACAAGGCACCGTCTGTTTCTCACAGGATCTATACAGAGCCATGCGAACCAGCTTTTGTGTCTTAGGTGCAGCAGATCCAGTGATGCCACCACATGAGCTGCTGCCATGAGGCCCAGAAGTTGCATGATGGATAAGACAGAGACAGATGGATAACGCTGAGACTTCTCTAGCGTTTCCCTCCTCGGATCGGACAGACGCGCTTTCATGGTGCCCGTGTCCAGATTGGTACCCAAGTAAACAATCTGCCGGCCCGGCCACAGAGCACTCCTGTCCCAATTGACTGCAAACCCCAGGACGGTGAGAAGTCTCATTACCGTGGCGGTGTGCGTCAAAGCCAAAGTAGGCAACGGAGCCAGAACCAGCAGGTCGTCCAGGTACGCGAGGATCCTGATGACCTTCTGGCGCAGTGGTCTCAACGCCGTCTCCACACAAATGGAGAAGGTCCTGTGGGCGAGCGAATATCCAAATGGGAGTCTGGTATATTTGTACGCCACTCACTGGCAGGCAAAATGCAAATACATCCGATGCCGAGGAGTTATCGGCATGTGGAAGTAAGCGTCTTAAGCAGCCTGGTCCTGTCATACTCACAAACATTCCCCCCCTCTCTCATTGTGCAAAGGAGCTACAGCACGGCTCCGCCTTGTCAGCTACACTAAGCGCAACATGAGGTGCAGACTGTACATTACCACAAGCAAGCGCATGACAACTAAAATAAGTCAACTGAATTTTATTGTCGCCTCGCATGGAAGCATTGCCACCGCCGCTTTTATAAGAGTGTGGTGGGTAGGGCAAAGGACAGTCACGCAAGACAGGCATGTAGCTGCTCTACTTGTCGAAACAATAGGGAAGGGCTCAGCCGCTCGAGTCGAGTTACAGAACCAGACAGTTCACAAAAGCTACGCATACCGGCTGAGTGCGAGCTATCCAGCGCATGCATGCTGTGAGAGAGTGAAAACGCAACTTTCATTCTCAATAATTCTGGGGAACTTGTCCTCTCATTTCCCATCCCCGAAGGACGCCACCGGCTCCACGTGAGTCGCTGCAGTCATCTTGGTTCTTCGCTTCTCAGTCATCTTTCGCAACCTGAAAGTTACAAAGGAGCAGTTGTGCAGGCGAAGCCCTGTGAATGAAATTCAAGTCTCACCAAAGTGTTCTGTTTTCCTACTTGACTGTTGTTCTAACTTTGTAGTTCGTTCTCATAGATCAGTCTGTTAAAACTACAAATTCTTCCTGTGTGACATCACTTCCCTGTCCTCTTCATCCTGAAACTATGTCACTTCCTTTTTCACTGTATAACCTATCGACCTCGTCCACATCTGACTCACTCTGCACGGATTCACTTCCTGTGCTAGAGTCCGACTCTGCAGAATCGTAACAGAATAAAACTATTGCCTTTGTTTAAAACCAGCTTGACTGACCACTCAGCGTGTTCTTTGAAATCTAACCGAAACCAAGTAAGGTTTTTCCTTAACAGCCCGCTTATACAGTGGTGCACAGTACCTGGTTGGACATGGGTGCATGTTTTGTTTTTTTCTTCAGTCAAATGTAGTTGGCTAGGTTTTACAAGCCAATAGGAGCTAGCCCTGTGGGGCGGAGCTCCACGAAATGGAACAGGCCCAAAGCATAATACTACCACCACCATGCTTGACGGTAGGCATGGTGTTCTTGGGGTTGAAGGCCTTGTCTCCTCCAAACACATTTCTGGTCATTGTGGCCAAACGGCTTTATTTTTTGTTTAATCTGACCACACAACTTTACTCCAGAAGGACTTTTCTTTGTCCATGTGATCAGCAGCAAACTTCAGTCAAGCCTTAAGGTGCCACTTCTGGAGTAAGGGCTTCCTTCCTGCAAGGCAGCCTCTCAGCCCACACAGGGGGGACACTGACACCTGTGTTCCAGCAGCCTCGAATTCATTGCAGACCTGCTTTTTGGTGATTCTCTGTTGATTCTTAACCATCCTGACCAATTTTCTCTCAGCAGCAGGTGATTTATTGCGTTTTCTTTCTGATTGTGGCAGTGACACAACTGTGCCATGCACTTCATACTTATAAATAATTGTTTGCACAGTTGATCTTGGGACCTGTAGCTGCTTTGAAATGGCTCTAAGTGACTTTCCTGACTTGTTCAAGTCAATGATCCGCTTTTTCAGATCCGTGCTGAGCTCCTTAGACTTTCCCATTGTAGCGTTTGTGGCTGAGTCTAATGATTGTATCAAATGAGCCCTATTTAAATGGGCTCGGAGAAATCACCAACTGTAGTCAAATCATAATCACTCAAGAAGTTAAGAGGCCATGCCACAAAGCTAATTTGATTACTAAGTTGATTTGAAACTTTCTACATCAAAATTGATCATTCATGTTGCTGTATGTATATGTTTGACCCAGCAGATTCAGTAGACCCATAATAAATTCATAAAAGAACCAAACTTCATGTTTTTTTGTGACAAAGTATGTGCTCCAATCACTCTCACAGAAAAATAAGAGTGGAAGTAATTATTGGAAACTCAAGGCAGCCATGACATGCATCTTTACAAGTGTATGTAAACTTTTGATCACAACTGTAAATCTCTAGATTATGTTCCAGTTCTGCTAGTGATGATTTAGTAATCTTATCATGGTACCTGACCCTCCCTTCCTTGTGTGAACAGGCTTTGGAAAACTAGTGTTTGATATTGCGTTTTATCCCTGCAATATTGTTATTTAATGTGTATTTTACAGATGTATGCATATGGCTTTGGCTCTAGAAAATAATCCCCTTATGTTGTGTTGAGATGAAGGGTTAATTAAAGTAAAGCTACCTACACGTTACTTTAAATGTGCTCAGGACATTTGTAGGATTACGGTCTCTTGTGCCTCAATGCTAGAGAATAACTAGTTACTACTGAAATTAGAATAATCGCACCAGAAGTTGGTTGATAAATTATACTTAATGTGAAATTCGCAAACGTCAAATTTGGTGCACACTACAGTGTAATCTTGGGCTATTTAGCACAGTGCCTTTTGGACATGGTGCTCCTAATTTGAAAGGAGAACAAATATTGGCCACAGAGAATTAGGAAAATTCTTACACCAAGTTCAAAGGTCTTCTTTGAATGATCTAGTAGTTATTCCTTTGCATTATGGCACCGGAGCAGCAGAAAGTGTGATCTTTATCCACCATCTGAAACTTCTGAAGTTGGAGATGAACCGTGATGTGTTTTGAGTGTTCTGAGGACTTGATGTGCTGGTATTTGTGTTCTGTAGCGTTTTGTCTTTTCCCCAAAGCAGTAGCAGTTCTAGCAAGTTTTACCTGGGACGACAAAAGGGTGGCAGGGTTCTTTTGTTGTGACCACCATATTTTTGTCCACAAATTAATCTATATTAAAATGTTGTTAAAGGACACTTAGACTGGGGGTGGATTGGATAACGGATGCTCAAATTGTCACAAGTGTCTTAGAACGTATCAGTCTTGAAGGGTGATGAAGTGAGATGAGTGGAGGTTGGCAGGGGGTATCATGTGCCTAGTGAAACAAATGCCCTTTAAATCTACTTCACTTTAGAGGTTTTACGTATGTGTGTGTGGGGAGGGGGGGGGGGGGCAAACTCTCAGAACACTGCATGCTGGTCCTGCTAGTCAGAAGCCACTAAAATATTTTACGCAAAAAGACTACAAATATTGTGATGCAATAACTTACTGTAATATCTTGTGGTAGTTGGAGCATCACAGATACACCTGCTTTTCCTCTATTTTATTGGGTTCATGTTCATTCTGTCTCTGGAGTCACAGCCACATGTTTTGTCTCTAAACCCAACATGATGTCCCCTTCTGTGGGCCTCTGGACTGGGTTTTTTATTCTGAGCATACAAATAAACAGTTGTTCATTACTTAAGTGTGTTGGATTACTACTTCCTCTTGAATCTTCTTTGCCCTCAGGCCTAATGTGATTACAGCCTGTCCCTTGTGCCTAATTGGTAAGGAGTCACCTGGTTCAAACTCGCTATGATTGTGTATGTGTGCCAAGGAGGTTTTAAAAATGAACTGCATGTAGGCTAGTTGTCATCAGAGTGGGAGGAGACTAGCGGGCGTCATGGTAGGTGTGGTTATACAAGGGCCTACGGACCGGCGCGGAGTTGACAAACCATCTCCCACTCACGACTCTGCGCCCAGTCGCTCTCCATCCTTCTACATACAGGAACAGCGTGTTCACAGACGCTTGAACATTTTCAGGGGACCACTATCATCAATTCGACCATCACCATGGGACTTATTAGTGATCCGAACTACGAGAAACTTGAGAAATGGTACAAATCAAAAGCTGGGAATCTCAACATGAGGGCGATGTTTGAGGCTGATAAGGACAGATTTAGCAAGTTCAGGTAAGAAATAAACTAGACAAAACTACACGTTCCCCTGTTAAGCCTCCTAATTGCATCGGTATGATGGCAAGTCAAATGTTTAATTAATGGTTTCATTAATGAATGTGTTTGGTAGAGTGCTGTTGTATGACGAGCTATTTTACAATACTGAATCAAAGCGACCAACCTTGCGGCTTCCATTTGGAGCAAAGTGATTACTTTTTCTTTCATATTAAACGGCGATTATAGTTTACTTTGAACTATTACATGTACATTACCATTGAGTAGCTAATGCTAGTTGTTGCAAGCTGTGTACTTGTGCGAGTGTACAAGGTCATCGTTAGAAATCGACCGGTGATCGTTCACCAACCACTCATGATACATTTTCGAACACTCACGTTCTATTTTGTGAATTCGATTGTTCTGATTTTGCAACATCGCTGGCTGCCCCTTCAGCAGCGAGGCAACGTTACCTAAGAGCTGTCAAGTAGCCTAGGGTTTCTAACAAGCTGCTAGCTAGCTAACAATCATTGGGCCCTGTAATTGGTTCATTGCCAGATAGCTCGCATGCTATGGTAGCGAAGGGTACCTAGGTGCCATCACATCCTGGATGGCGACAGTTGAGTTTGCCGATTATCTCACAAAAACATATATCGTTGGCTTTGTGAGCTGTGTTAACGCTGGTTATGTGCTAGCTAACTAAATGCACCAGAACTGCACCGTTTGAGTGTTGATTCATCATGTGGCTATAGCCTACTAACTTGGAGTGCTGCTACGTGCATCTCTGCACGTCAGGATTCAGACGTTCCCATGAAGTCAGTGGCCAAACTAGGAGGAGCGTCAGAGACACCTGTGACTTTCCGCTGACAGATTAATTGCAACAATGTATCGGTATTGCTGCTCTGATATGTTTTATGCCTTGTTTCTTTTCTTTTTTTCCTTCTGTGTCTTTTTCGTTTTGTTTACTTGCCCCTATTCCTGGATCTTGTCTGACATGCTGGCTATTGCCTTTGATATATATTGGAAGAATGATTGAATAAAAAAACAAAGAGTATCGGTATTGCCATCACATCCTGAGACTGGAGTGCGTGATGTCGCGAGGCCACCGACAGACTGCGGTCGCATGCAGGGAAGCAACGCCCTGAGACCTGAAGGATGTTCCTAGGGATGATAGGCGACATGCTGTACTTCATCCTTAAACGATTACAATAAGCATCAGCTGTTACCATGCGAGATGTAGAATACACAGAAAACGATAAAATACCCAGGCAAATGTGTGGTTATATTTTGATAAGATATTGTTGGAATTTTGAGTTTTCTAGTTGCCAAAGAAATTCCAACAATTCAGTATCAGTTATACAATTTTCATTTCCTATCAGGTTTCATAAACATTTATATATATATAAATGTATATATGAATTTACATTTCCAAGTGCAGAATTGATAGCTCCTTTTCAAATAAAATATATTTTTTATAAGAAATTACTATGAAATAAACTTGTGACTCATCAAGTCTTGGACCTGTATTTATTTAAATGTGGTGTCCTATAACCAGGACCATTTTGTTCATATTTGTTCAGACTTGCACTTACCTGTGCCTTGTGGTTTCTCTTGGACAGCACAACCCTTGAGACAGATGATGGAGAGATCCTGCTTGATTACTCTAAGAATCTCATCAATGAGGAAGTCATGCAGATGCTCCTGGCAATGGTAAACGATTACAGGTTTTAATTCCCTTAAACCACATCGGCACATTTGCTCACACTCCCTTGTATCAACCCAACTGCACCCTTCTAGGTTAGGTCCTACAATAACATCACCACTATCCTTAGTATCACAACACACAGCCAGCATGATGTTTAAGACCTCATCAACCTCAAGCCCTTCTCTTCATTGTAAAATAGTATTTGAGTATCTTCCTACTTCTGCATCTGACCTGATTGTTGTTGCTCCACAAGCTGTTGATTGACTGTGACAGCCTGTGTGAAGTAGTTATGTTACATTCACTACTGTGTAAAGTACTTTTAGTTTTACCTCAACTTTTAGTGCTTTAACAGTTTAAGTTAGCTCTTCATAGAGTGTTGGAGGTACACGAGTCTTGTTGTAAACGTACCCCCTTTTGGAAGATATATGCTGTGTTATTTCATCAAGCTTGGAATTCAATTTAATACCCACTCCTCGTCCCTGTCTACTTGGTAACTTAAGTGACTGCCACCAAAGGAAATTCTGTAACCTTGCATTTATTGCTGCACAAAATGTATTGCTGTAATTGGAAGGACCCTGCAACACTGTCTCAATGGAAGCGGGGATCTCAAGCTATATCCCACTTGATTATTTGCGATGCAAAATGGCAGGAAAAATCTATAGCTGTACCCCTAGTAATGTGGTGTTTGTCTTGTCCTGTCTGTCCGAGGGTATCCCACATGCATATAACAAGCGTACACCTAGCACAGACTGTCACTCCGCGAGGTCCTGGGAGAAGACACCGTCCGGTCCACTTCACAGTCCACTTCACAGTAGCAATCTGCTCCACTCATTCTATTTATCTACTGATTAAACCTTTGAATGCTAGCTGTTTTGAAGACATTTCCTAACAAAGAAATCGTGCAAATTCCATTGGGGGAATGTTGGAATTAAGCCAAAGGACTCTTGATGCAGTCACCCATAAGATACTAGCTCCTCTGAGAATGTGGTAAAACAACTTTCACACAAAAGAGCAATACTTCCTCTTCAGAAATAATTTCGAAAGAAAAGCTTGCTAAAGACCTGAAACCCAGTGTGTTGCATCCATGCCCTGTTGTAATAGATATGTTTCTTCAGATTAAATCTAAGATATCAGTGTCTTTTGAATGTTTTATAATATTTTATTTTAATATCTTTATATATTTATTTGTATTCTATTCTATATTTTTGTATAGACTGTATTGGTTTCTGTTTGCAGGCCAAGTCAAGGGGAGTGGAGACCGCCAGAGACAAGATGTTTTCAGGGGAGAAGATCAACTTCACTGAGGTAGAATGACTGTCTGGGATCAACTTCTAGAGTTGACCACCACAAATGACCACAGAAGCTCAACATGTCACAGAACATAACACTTTCTCAGACTTTCATACGTACTGACTGCTTTGATAGCATAAAACTGTAGGCCCACTGAGTGTTAACACATACTTGTCAGGGTTCTGAGTCAATTTGAGTGCATGGCCCACTATCACAAAGCACATGTTCACTACTGGTTCATTGCTGCACACTTTGAGGTCACTAAAATTGCATAAGTTATTCAGTGAAGTACGTGTACTCCACTCCCTCTTCACACACCGTTAATGATGCAATGGTATTGTGTAACAAGAGCTTCCTCAATGACAGTGCATATTGTATAGGCGAGACTGCAAATCTACTGCAAGCACTAAGACCCTGTTTAGACTTGGTTTTAGAATGCGTTTGAACAATGACATAACAGGAAAACACGTCATCAATGCAAAAATGATTGTTCTCCTTTTTTGCCTTATCCTGCACTCTTTTGCAAGTCGCAAATGACTTATCAATCGAAACAGTTGGAATAGTCCTATGTACATTAGTTCTTCAAACATCTTCGGTTGCTTTGGTGCGCACTTTTTTTCCAATCTGCTCGAAGTCAAACCGACTGATCATTGATTTGTTTACATGGAACAGCTGTGCTACACACACACACACAGGCAGGAGGAGTGAGTGACTTACTATGTTTACTATATAAACACAAGTGGTCAGCTGGACACATTTGGAGACGCATGATAGACACAGGTGTAAATAATGATGTCTCGCTCTCCACTTTGGACTGATCTGATCGTCCAAAACACATTTTAAAACCAAGTCTAAACAGGGTCTAAAGAGACATGTATTTACACCCTTGATAGATATTGGCACTAGTATAGTCAGTATGTATACAGGTATTGGGTAGTAGGTAACAAGATGCAGTTGGCTAGAATAGCGATTTTTAGGAAAGGCATGTCATAACGATCCAATGATAATCCTTTGCATCTACATGAATCTATAACTTATCCAACCAATTTAAAAAAAAATTGCGTGCTTATTTGCGAATATATTGATCTTCTTTCCCAGTCATGTTGCATATCACTACTGGGTTTGTTAAATAAAACCTGTGAGTGAACAGGCTAGGTTCACACAGCATGTTACCATGGGAACTAACCCAGTGTTGGAGTGAAATCTCTGGATGGGTTTGAGTTGACCGTCTTTCTGGAACAGAAAACCCAGGGTTGGAAAACTCGACATTTTCACTAAACCCGCTTTGTAGAATACTCTCCTGGTGTGAGATTTGTAGTAAGCTTGGTCTGTTAACAACATTTAGACTGCAGAAAATATCTCCACTACCAGAAAGTCCATATCTCCACTTTCATAATTATTTTTACCCATAGGGCTATAGTCTATTAATTATAGGATTGTAGACAACACTGTAATGGCTTGGTGGTCTCTAATTATTCCCAAACAAGTGTTGTGTTTCGTTGTGTTTATGAACACTTGAATTTATAATGGGCTAGATTTCAAATAAGTCCACAACAGTTTGTTTCATTTAATACACAATGGAATGTCACCACAGGCCCAAAGTTCTCAGAACCCTCCGAATTGCAAATGGAAAGGCTTTCATGAATGGAGGGTTGGTTTAATCATGATTGGGTAACCTCAATCGGCGATAGATGGCAGCAAAACCTTTATTTACACAAAAAAAATTGAGTTTATAACTTTTAATGTTAACATGTTGCAGAAATCCGGAATAAAAGATTGTGTGTGTGTGTAGGGCCGTGCTGTGCTCCACATTGCCCTTCGCAACCGCTCCAACGCTCCTATCCACGTAGATGGGAACGATGTCATGCCAGAGGTCAACAAGGTGCTGGACAAGATGAAGGCCTTCTGTCATGTGAGTGGGAGTTGGTGTGACTGCAGCACAGATCCTACACGTGTAGATGGATAAGCATAACTTCATAAAGTTATCATAATATAAATGTGAATGGGTTGGTCCTTATCAGTAGGATTGTGTGGTCATGAACTTAGTTCTATCTAGAATTCAAAATTCCACAAGGCCACGATATACTTGCTGTTTAACAACACGCACGCGTAGACAAGCATGTATTTTGTGGCGTATTCATTTCTGACCTGCACAGCCAAGACGCCACAGGAGAAGGTAGCCATCTTTTGTATGCGTAGTTAAAAGCAAGTATACCGTGGACTTAAGTCCAAAAGGAGGTACATGACTGCCATACAGGGCGCAAACGTGTGTGTGCGGGTCTTTTGTGTTGCAGAAAGTGCGCAGCGGTGAGTGGAAAGGCTTCAGTGGAAAATCCATCACTGATGTCGTCAACATTGGGATCGGTGGGTCTGACCTGGTGAGTGTCCAGTGACCTGGTGACTGGCCAAACCATGCCTGTTTTGTACTGTACATACTGTACATGTTCCTGGTGAACTGAAATGAGACTGATATACAGCCCAGCTTTTCCCTTGAGCCTTAGGAATAATGTGCAGGCAGTTGTAAACACGTAATAGGTTACTGATAAGCCCAGTGCTGCAAAATAATGTAATATGATGAATATGTAAAGACACAAAGCTATGCTACATCCAAGTCATACATCCAAGTCATACATCATAATGCAATTTGACTCTATGCAATTCATCATCTGTAAGTTGATTCTGAAACTGTAAAAGCCTGGATGAGACTGGGCTGTAATGTGTGTGTGTGTGTGTGTGTGTGTGTGTGTGTGAAACGGAACTAAGCTATGCTGTGAGATGCTAAGCAATTTGGTGTTGCTCTTGCTAGCACAAATGTTGAGAACGCTGCCAGGCAATATGAATTACAGGTACTTGCTGTTACGGTTTATATGCTGTTTTATCCTGTTATGATCTGCATCTCATTTCAATGAAGGCTCTGAATACCTACTGTCATCGATACAGAGTGAGCTGTTAATTACATGGAGCTATGACAAAACCCTCACCCTGTAATAATGTGTGTCCGATCTCAGGGTCCCCTGATGGTGACAGAGGCCCTCAAGGCTTACTCTGAGGGCGGACCAAACGTGTGGTTTGTGTCCAACATCGACGGCACACACATGGCGAAGACCCTCGCCAAGCTTAACGCCGAGACCACCCTCTTCATCGTCGCCTCCAAGGTGAGACACACACACACAAACAAACACACACACATTTGTTTGTGTTGCCATGGATACACTAATCTTTAAAGCATCCCTAGGGCTCATCGTTCTGTGCTGTCTTTCCTCTCAGACATTCACCACCCAAGAGACCATCACTAATGCTGAGACTGCCAGAGAGTGGCTCCTCCAGAGCGCCAATGACGTGAGTAAACGAGTCCCCTGACAGCCAATAGCCAGGCAGCATTTTGCCTACAGCAAATGCTGTGAAGAGGTCGGTCAGCAGTCAGCCAATGATGGGAGTAATTTTGTCTGCAGAGGAAATGAAATATTAACAGTGTGGACTTTGGAGGGCATCTCTGAGCTGTGTTAAAGAGTGGGAATGTCAAGTCATGTTATCCTCAGTTTCATGTGGTATTTATTTTATTCACAGCAATCTGCCGTTGCCAAGCACTTTGTGGCGCTGTCCACCAATGCAGTAAGCAGCCATTTTGAATTACGGTTTAACCCCTAACATTGAAGCCAGTGAAGCAACATATACACAATTCCATTTGGTACTCATTTGAACTTAACTGGTATATTCTCTCTTTTCAGCCCAAAGTGAAGGACTTTGGTATTGACACAAACAACATGTTTGAATTCTGGGATGTAAGTATGCACTATGGTCTCTGAGGAAACTACCAGCCCACTTCGCATGAATGAGCTCCCTGCACTAAACACCCTGACATTTGTCGCTTCATTTTTGCTTTTTGAAAAAGTCGCGATATAGACTTTGAAAAAGTCGCAACATGCTAGAGCATACATATATTATGAAAATATACAGGTATAAAAAAAGAATTAGCCATGCCTCACAGCCAGGCCTTAGACTAATACTGCACCTGTGTTATCCAAAATGGGCTCTTGTGTTTGCACGTTAACTTGAAGATGATGCAATGATGTGGCCTTGCCTGCATGCCATGATTGACTTTGTGACTGTGTGATGTGATGTTTGCTCATCCTCAGTGGGTTGGAGGCCGTTACTCGCTGTGGTCGGCCATTGGTCTGTCCATTGCGCTGCATATCGGTATGTCTGCTGCTGGGTTTGGTTCTGCTCTTTTTCTGTGGTGCAAAAGGATCAGATATACTGATGGGGTTACAATAGCAACAACTCCATGAGGCACTACCTCTGAATATCCTACTGTACTTGTTCTTAATTGTGCTTAAAGGACAGGTTCGGAATTTAGGTTTATAAGACATGTTATAAGGTTATTTACGATCATATACAGTACAATGGCCGATACCAAAGTTTCATCAAACGGTGCACTCTTGAGATGTATCCCGTCGCCGCTAACTCACTCAATGGATCCATAGGTGCATAGACAAAATCCCTCAAAAACACCATAAACTCTCGTTTTCAGATACAAAGTATGCTTCCGATCAAGTTTTATTTATCATTTATCATTGAACTATTTTCACTCGCAGTACATAAGTTTGTAAACTTCCGCTTGAACTTTGAGAGGTCTTGACTGAGTTTGGAGGCTACCGTAGAAGAAGAGCCGCTTCCAGGTCACAGGTCTACACAACAACAACAACCAGTCGAGAAGCCAAGGATTGCTTTGCAGTTAGTATTTCATTGATGGTGTTTGGTAGAAGTGTTTGGCGATCAAAACAAACATGGGACGCGGATGAGTCTAAACATATCTGGCTTTGTCAATACAAATCAATGGATATAATATCATCAATAAAACTCGATCAGTTTCTGGTGTTTGAGGGATTTTGTCTATGCACCTATGGATCCATTGTGTGTTAGCGGTGACGGGCTATATCTCGACGGTGCAACATTTGATGAAACCTTGATATCGGCCGTTGCAAATGATCATAAATAACCTTGTAACATGGCTTATGCTAAATTCTGAACCTGTCCTTTAACTTTAATTTGATTATAATCTCTATATATAATACATGGAAATGAAAACGTAGCTATAGCATGTTAAATTGAACAAAAGCATTTGACTGTATGCCACCAAATGAAGTGAGTGTCTATTTTCGTTTCAGAAGTTTATTAGTATGAAAAAAAAATGTTTAAAATGAAAGACTTGTCACTAACAGTTTTATCTGCTTCTTCCTCTTATCCTGTAGGTTTCAACAACTTTGAACAGCTTCTTGCTGGTGCTCACTGGATGGTGAGACCATTTTTCACTCAACCTGCAATAAACATGTTGATTATCATGCTCTCTCAGGACCAGCTGGGGCATGCTAGCGCCAGAGACGTCTGAAATCAAGAGACTCAACCAGACATTGTTTCCTGTAGCATCCACAGAGTAGACAAAGAGGCCAACATCGTTGTGAACGGCTAACTGTGTAATACTGTTTCTGGAAGCATGTTGAGCGTCTTGATTTCAAACCTCTCTGGTCCTAACATACACCCTCAGAGAAGGTGTGACAACAGGTCAGTGAGTTTGAAAACAGTGGGATATTTTGGCCACTATACTTACCTTGTGTGTTCGTCTCCCAGGACAACCATTTCCGCACTGCCCCCCTGGAGCAGAACGTGCCGGTGCTGCTGGCCGTGCTGGGCGTCTGGTACATCAACTTCTTCCAGGCCGAGACTCACGCCATGCTGCCCTATGACCAGTACATGCACCGCTTCGCCGCCTACTTCCAGCAGGTCGGTCAGTCAGTCAGCCAGCCAGTTAACCAGACACACACACACACACACAGACAGACAGACAGACAGACAGACACACACACACACACACAGACACAGGTGCCAGGGAAACTAAACATCTATTAGGATTGTAGGGGACCAGGAACAGACAGCTGTTGAGTTTCTCTGTGATTTATATTTTTAAAAGCATAAGGTTTATTTCTAGGAGTTTTCAGTATGTAAATCTGTCGGTTCTTCTTATTGTTACTAGTTATCCTTTTTTTGTTTCTAACATGTACATCAACTCGCAATCTGACTTTGGTGTGTTATCCACAGGGCGACATGGAGTCCAATGGCAAGTACATCACTAAAGATGGCGCCCGCGTCAGCTACCATACTGGGCCAATCGTGTGGGGCGAGCCTGGGACCAATGGACAACACGCCTTCTATCAGCTCATCCACCAAGGTACCAGTCACCAGTCTCCACCCAAACGTGTGATATACAGTGGGATGGCTAGGAAATGTGCAAATATGCTACAAAAATAAAACTCAGCCATAATCATTGCATTGTTCCTACCCAAAATACTAAATGATATGAAACAATTGACTGTATTTTAACCCCAACAGGCACCCGTATGATTCCTGCTGACTTCCTCATTCCTGCGCAGTCGCAGCACCCAATCAGGGACAACCTGCACCACAAGGTAGCAAACAGCCCTCCCCTAAACTAACCTGCACACTTCTGTCCCCCTTTAAACACACCGTAGTCTTAAATCATCACTGTCCTCCTACCCACACACAAATATAGTCCAGATGCATTAAACTAATACCTTTTGTCTGCTGAATAAACATTAGATTAGACTCTCCAGTTCTGCCTGTGAAGTTATTGTGGACATAGGAATATGTCTGTAGAACATGATTACGTCTGAGTATGCCTTGCCTTAAACGCTCCCCCAGATCAGTGATTCAGAAGGAAAGGCCATAGACTATTGAGTCACAGCCTCTGTTCTCTGGAGCTGGATTGAATGTTGTGTTGCTCATATCTGTGTATGCTGTATCATGCTCTTTGTGCTGTATCATGTTGTTCCTCTGTATCATGTTGTTCCTCTTTCTAATTGTCAGTCCCACTGAGATCTTATGGGGCTGAATAGGTGGCTATAATATACACCTCTCAACCACTGACACCCATCCTCTGTTTATACACCTCTCAACCACTGTACACGGCATCACAATATTTCGCAAGCGGCTTCTTGTCCTTTCTTTTTGAAGTGGTCCCAGATAATGCTTTGCTTGGCCCGCTTCCTTTTTCAAAATATGCCGCTGTTGATTTCTCTGCATTTCTCCCGAGATGGCTGCTTTGCTACCACGTTGTTTCATAGTGGATCCGAGTAAAGTAAAGTAAACCCTAACCCTAACCCTCAAACAAATCCTTAACGATCAATGAATCGATTTTCGATTCATTGTTTGCATCCCTAACGGCTGTTATGTCACTTTATCTGGTCAGTTTATCCACATAACACCCATTTGTCTTGTATTATAGAGTTTTGGGAGTCTGGCTAACTATTCTAGCTAGTGACGTGTAGGGACGCCTTTGGGTTTAGTTACAATCTTCAATGTTCTTTGTTCAGTAGTTGAAGTCGAATCAAAAAGGCACTGGTGACTGGATCTTAATGCAATAGGTTTTATTTGTTGGTACACTCAGTAACAGACAAACCAAAACCGGTGGGCTCTCGAGAGATATCACACACGACTGATGTTGACTGCGTCTTATATACTTTATCTGATGAAGAGCACCTGCTTTCCCACGCCATGTAGTTTCTAGCCTGACTCGTTATCTGATACAATGTTTCAATTTCATTTCAACGTTTCTTTTGTGGCATCTGCGTTCTCACAGGAGCAGGAGCTCTCCCCCTCCCCCTCCCTTACAAAACAAACCTCGTGATAGCTGTTTCTGGCCCTACTGTCTTGTCACAATATGCTGCTTCTGGCCTAAACTGACTTTAAGAATAGACACATATAATATAATCTTGATTAGAACAAAGGGTTGAGCCTAATTAGGCAAATTAATACACGACACTAGCTCCACAGACCACAGACGCACCACACTGTTTTGTCCGAGCTGCTTGGTTTCAGGCGGTTTTGAAGCGGCGCGTCTCAGTGTGATCAGCTCCTAACTCATGTTGACATGTTGCTGTGCGCGTTTCCGCTTAATTTGATTATCAGCTTCTCGTCTCACCCTTATCAGTGCCACCGTCTTCCGGGGCTAGATACTGTAGGTCAGTGCCACTGTATTTTCGGTGTGATGTTAAGCACGTCTCTGTGTCCCCTCTAGATCCTGATGGCCAATTTCCTGGCACAGACGGAGGCCTTGATGAAGGGGAAGACGTCTGACGAGGCCAGGCAGGAGCTGAAGGCCGGCGGCCTCGGAGGAGAGGCCCTGGAGAAACTGCTGCCCCACAAAGTAAGTGGATTTACTCACCCTGGGCTCGGGGCTGACAGAGAGTCTATCCACTGTCTGTGTAAATCACTGATGTGGTAGGGATCTTTTAAAGGAAAATGCTCGTTTTTGACAACCTGGACCTTATTTACGACATATTATAAGAAGTTTGACTCACCCAGATCACTTTTGTGTTGTTCGGAGGCCTGTAGAAGAAATTTAAAATCCAGCGCGAGCCAGTATATCCATGTAATGGCGGCGCACGGGGCAAAGGGAATGCAGTTTCTCAAAATCCATTTTCGGCCGCTAAACGGTTGTTTTCATCAATCAGATTGCATGAATCGACAGTTGATATTCCTCTACGCGAGCCATTCTTTCGGTTTTCAAATACGTGGTCTGTAGCCTCTGTAATATGATCTTTACACTGGCTATGCTCCCTCACATTCTCTGCGCTACGATCGGATTGTTGCTGACGAATGACGACGACAATATTCTCGGCACCAACTACGATCGTAGCGCAGAGAATGTGAGCCGGAGAATAGCAGGCTGCGCGCTGGCCTGTGCGCATGCGTGCTGGAGCAAGTGGGGGAGAGGCTTGTAAAGATCATATTACAGAGGCTACAGACCACGTATTTGAAAACCGAAAGAATGGCTCGCGTAGAGGAATATCAACTGTCGATTCATGCAATGTGATTGATGAAAACAACCGTTTAGCGGCCGAAAATGGATTTTGAGAAACTGCATTCCCTATGCCCCGTGCGCCGCCATTACATGGATATACTGGCTCGCGCTGGATTTTAAATTTCTTCTACAGGCCTCCGAACAACACAAAAGTGATCTGGGTGAGTCAAACTTCTTATAATATGTCGTAAATAAGGTCCAGGTTGTCAAAAACGAGCATTTTCCTTTAACACATCTTTAATTAAATGGGTCCAAAATGTAAATGGCCTCCCAATACACAGTAATGCAATAACCATAATCAGTGTTAACACAAGAATATTGTACCCTGATGGCAATTATTCATGCATAAATATCAATTGACTCTCAAAAAATGGTTCCGCAACTTGAAGCTCCGTATTGTCTTGCTGCATGTCGAGTTAGTCAAGGTCAAGTTCACTTCTATTGTAAGTGGTTTTGTTTTGCCCACTAAAAGGTATTCCAGGGGAACAAGCCCAGCAACTCCATTGTTTTCCAGAAGCTGTCTCCCTACATGCTAGGAGCTCTGGTTGGTGAGTAGGCAGCGTTGGCACGTTGGCATCTGATCACAAGGTTTGCTGTGTCCGTCGGACCACTGCACCCCTAAGTGGGGGCTAGGTTCCTTATTGGAGATCTTTCCTTGTCCCCAGAGAGAGCGTTATTGATGTTGCTGTGTACAGTACTGTGTACAGTACTATTTTAAAGTGCTTACGCATGACATACTGCTTGATGTAGAGATGTGATGGCATGGCTTTATTCTATGTTGTATACCTATAGTTTACTACAGTATGTAAGCCTGGTGGAGACATGAAGAAATGTATGAAAATGCTTGCTGAAAGAACACAAAGGGCATAGAGGCAGCACTCTCGGAATTTTAAAATGTCGATGCAGGTTGCAGTTTTGAGTGTCCACAATATCAGACTCCAGAGGTTGCCTGAATCTCTCGCTGAACTGTTGGTGTTAGTCACTGAACTATCTATTAACTTACAGTAACTTCTATGTTTTTCAGCCATGTATGAGCACAAAATCTTTGTCCAGGGAATAATGTGGGACATCAACAGCTATGACCAGTGGGGGTAAGTGTCATTAGTTTACAGTGGGCAGAAATATACAAATCAGTATAAAAGATATAGTATTGTCACCTGTGAGGTTAATATGTTTCCTGAATTCTATTCCTCCGATAGTGTTGAGCTGGGCAAGCAGCTGGCCAAGCAGATTGAACCCGAGCTCCAGGACAACTCCGAGGTCCACTCCCACGATTCCTCCACCAATGGTCTCATCAACTTCCTCAAGAAGAACTTCGCTTGATTCCCACTTCCTCATCCATGACCTTTGAAGCCTATCAGAACCCATTGGCTGAACTATACCACCGTGTAGTCCACACCTTTCACATAGCCCCCTGAACATACCAAGAAGAGGCACTTTACGTTTGTGATCATAGGTCTGTTTATCTGATTGTATCCCCTGAATCGTGAGACTTGTTTGCATTGTGTAGATGTGTATGACTTGGTGAGGGATATTGCTTGTTTTGGGGGGAAAAACGAAACTGATCTTCCCTCCAATGTGCATATATTACTGTAGGTGTCATGGCGCCCATCCCCACTCTTTGAACGTAGTCGGCACTGATTTACCCAATAAATGTCCTATTTGTCAGTTTATGCTGTGGTGTATGGGTGTCCTTTATTATGAACGAGACGGGGTCCTACGGTTACGCCCCCTTAAGGCTGACAGGCTGGGGGAGACGGACCCCCCCCCCTCTCCCTTACTCTCTCTTTCTCACTCTTGTCTCTCTCTCCCCTCTCTCTTTCACTCTGCCATCCATCTAATGACCAGCTAAGGTTTGTCGCTAGATTCATTATGGTATGACAGCACCATTTCCTCATTGTGTCACATTTACCACGGACCATCCAGTCACAGACTGACAGACGGGGTGACTGACAGATTGACAGACAGACTGATGGGGTGGGCCACCAGGTGAATCCAGCAAGACCAGCTAATGACCAGCTAAGGTTTGTAGCTGGTTCTCGCTGGATTCAATATGGTATGACAGCACCATCTACCCTGTATTGTCATTGTCAAACATTTACCACGAGCACAATATTATATACCACCTAGCAGCCAGGGGGCGCTGTGTGCGCCTTTTGAATGGGAACTGCAGTACTTGGCATAAAGTGCCAACTTTGTCAAGGCACGAATCATACCATTTTTAACAAAACAACTTGCATACAATGCCCAAGGATACACGTGCGATATCGACTGAATCGGGTAAAGCATTCGTGAAAAATGATAGGGACTTGTTTGTGGCTGACGTTTTTGGCTGTAAGCCAGCGCACCTAGTATTACGTTTGCCTGGTTATCACTCCCTCTCTCCCTTACTCCGTTACTCTGGACAATGTTGGCCTGCATTTCTCTGTTGGAACCACAAGAGGCAGTAGTCCCAGCACACCAAAATCAAGAAGGACACCAAAATCAACCCGCCGATTTCCACTGCACAAGTAGAGTAGTGGTGAGAGCATTGGACTCCCACCCGGGAGACCGGGGTTCAAGACCTGGTGGGGATGACTTGATGGGACTATACCCCAAACCTCCACATGTTCATCCTTTCACTCCAACTTTTACCCCTTGCCTTATAGGTCAGATCCTGTCCCAACCCCAACCCTTATTCTAACCACAACCCACACTAGGGACTGGAAGAAGGACACCAAAACCAACCTGTCGATCTCCACTGCACACGTAGAGTAGTGGTCAGAGCATTGGACTCCCACCCGGGAGTCCGGGGTTCAAGACTCAGTGGGGATGACTTTATGTTGTCATCAGTGTAACTGCTTTAGCCACTGACCACTACCATTAATGTTATGGAAGCTGCTGGTAGTTGTTGTGAGCTCATGAGCTAACTGGCTATCCCACTTTTTATTGTGCTGGATTAGCATTCACATTAGCCACTCACATAAGCCAGACTGGACCTGGCCTGGTTTCTTTAAATGCCAATTTCTCTGCCATCTTGATTGGATTTCTTAGCTGTGAACACCCTATAGGGAGACATGCGCCCTAAACATATCTGTGAAGTTTCAGACCGATTGGACTTTTTGGTTTATGAGGAGAAACTTTTTATAGGTTTTGCCAAATTTTCGACATAGCAGCCAAACCCATCATGGTAGAGACTATGGGTCCCAATAGCAAATTTGTTCCCCATGAGGAATGACACATGCATCCCAGGTTTCATACATTTTCATCCAACTGAGTGGAAATGCCAGCCTTGTTCGCTAAATTTCTGGCCTGTCAATTTTCTGCAATTGTGGTCCAGGACATCAAGACTTATTGAAGGATTTACAGGAAAAATAACAATACTGACAATGGCCTGGTTTCTCGAACGAGTTAAGAAGCACTCCACTTCCTTTTTGTTTTTGATATCCTATGTTATGGGTAATAATGCATTTTGAGAATTCTACACTGCCATAAGAGAATGGTATAAAGAAATATTTTCAGGTGCATCTTATTCATATATACAGTAGTAAGGCCTACAGAACTAAAAGGTAAAATACCTTAGCCTTTATACTATGCAGTTGCATTTCACAGCAGGAATATTGAGGCAATATTTGTTAAGAAATGTACAAATAAATGAAGGGTTCAAACAAGGAATCTAATCATTATTACAAACTCAAGATCAAGATTCTTTAATTCGTCACATGTAATGTACAGCGTAGTCACAGTGACATGTTGCTACCAGCTCCAGGATGTGCTCATTACAGATAAACTACAATATACAAATCCTTACATTTACAGTCGTTTTGCAGACACTTTTATCCAAAGCAACTTACACTAATTACATTTAACGTAGGAAGTCAGTGTACTACTCACCAGAACTCACAAGTGTAAATCCGTTCTAAACGAGTGGCTAAGGGTGTTACTTTCCTGCTTTGGCCCAAAGTCCTCCAGCATCTCATTTGTCTTGCTGACATTAAGATGGAGGTTGTTATCCTGACACCACTGAGTCAGGAGTTTCCTCTCCTCCAGGTAGGCCTTCTCATCATTATTGGAGATCAGGTTTCCCAGAAGCTTCTTTCGTTAAGAGGCTCTTGGGCCATTCATTTAGAGCGTTCTGATTGGTCAACTGGTCTGGGCAAGCTCTCTGATTGGTCAACTGAATGGGCTAAAGAGCCTCTTAACGAAAGAAGCTTCTGGGAAACCCAGGCCTATCACTGCTGTGTCGTTGGCAAACCGAACAATGGAATTGGAGTCAAAGGCGGCTGCACAGTTGTTTGTGTACAGGGAGTCCAGAAGCGGGGACAGGACACAGCCCTGGGGCTCCTGTGTTGAGGGTGAGGGAGGATGAGGTGTGGTTGCCTACCCACACCACTTGGGGTCTATCCAATAGGAAGTCCAGGATGCATTTACAGAAGGCACTGCTTAGCCCCAGGACCCTGAGGTATGTGTCGAGCCTGGGTGGCGTTTGTGTTGAAAGCTGAACTGTAGTCAATGAATATCGGTTTCTCCGGCGAGGGCACAGCGTAAACGAAGTGTGGAGATAGGTCTGGCTATGTGAGACTACACATAACCTGACATGTTCCCCTTTCTCTTGTCTAGGTGGGTTAGGGTAGTGTGCAGACCTGCAAACTTGTCACCTTTTGGCTACAGTCACCTTTTTTATGTTAACCATGGTAGTTTCAGTGAATCAGTGAGGGTTTAAGTTTTGTATGTCGTCACCTTTTTCACTACTCCAGAGTTTGCAGCTCTGAGTGTGGAGGATGTGGGCAATCACATCCTCTGTGGATCTGTTGGGTCTATATGCGAACTGTAGGGGCTCTAGTCTGCTGGGCAGTGAGGAGCAGATGTGGTCCTTGACCAGCTTCTCGAAGCACTTCATCACAACAGAGGTGAGAGCTACTGGGCGGTAGTCATTGAGGCAGGCTGGTCTTCCTGGTGTTCACTTGTTTAAAAACCCTTCTGACGTCATGTTTAGAGAGAATAAGTGCTCTCCACCTCCGCCTCAGGTGCAAATGTCATATACAGTATCATACTGTAATTCATATGATATTCTTATTGTGTGATGTTGTCTGTGTATTGTGATGTTGTCCGCACACTGATGTTGTATGTTGTCCAGCGCACTCAAGTTGAGGCTAATTTAATTTCGTTGTACCTTGGCACAATGACAATAAAGACATTCTATTCTATTCTATTCTATATGATATATACTGATGTATCTGCTGTTATTGTCACCCTCTACACTGACTAGGTCAGCTCACTGTTAGTGTTGACAGAAAAGCGGTGGATTGGCTGGCAGACACCTGTTGATGATAAGCACATACCAGTATTGTTTTTTTGAAGGATGCCAAAACACATATCATTAAGAGATCATTTTTCTCTGCGTGTCTGGGACTGACACACAGAACAGGTTCCAGACGTGCCTGTTTCCACATGTACAAAACCCTGGCATTGATTGGTGGCTGATACTGAACAAGCGTCAGGCAAAGAACTTGTTGTACAGTTTTGCAGATACACTTGATATGCACGTCAGTGAGCCAAGGGGACATACAACAAAAGACGATGGATGGTGATAGCTTGTTGTTAGTGTAAGGAGGCCTGTGGTGTTTGAGGGAAGAATGGAGAACTCCGACACTGGATTCTGGTATTTCTTCTCACTTTATTCATTGTTGTTGTCAGCTGTACACATTGGAGCAATGGTGTGTAAGATGAGAAATTTCCATGATAGGGAATGCTACTGGGCCCTGGCCCTCCTGGCTTTAGGGGGACTTCTATGCTTTTTGTCCTTTCCGGGCTACTGTGGTCTTCTGGTTCTGGTCATCGGTCTCTGGTGGAGCTATGTGGTCCTGGTTAGAGGAAAGAAGATGCTACCACTGCATGGGAGAGCTGTGCTGATTACAGGTAGGTGAAGTCAACACACATTGATACACACACACATAATTATCTACAGTGGACAAGTGCCGACAAGTGCCGACTGCAGCGTGTCATCCACTTTGTTAAGAGGGTGATTGGCTGTCAACCTGCCATCCCTCCAGGAACTGCACGTTTCCAGGGCCCTGAAGCGGGCAAGAGGAGTAGGGATTTAAGTGTTTTTTGCAAAATAGGAAATGATGGAAAATCTAAGAACAGGAAGTGAGGCAAATGTGTTAATCATGAGGAGGGGCACTCCCACCCTGGTTACAAACTCCTCTTTATTAGGAGGCTGCAGTCCATCAGGACCAAAACCTCTAGTCACAAAAAAACAGTTTCTTTCCGACTGCAACTGGCTTCATCAAGGCACGAGACCCCCACTGAAATAGTCTAGTTTGTACAATTTTGCAGATGGTATTGTATAGTGTATTATATAACTTTCTTATTGTATTTTGCACTCTCCTGTCTTGTTCTTGCACTATGTTTATTGCTTATTTTGTATATTTTGGTAGATTATAATGTATATTGCATCACTTCATTGTGCACTGTCCTGTCATCTTCTTCTTTCACTATGTTTAGTATTATTAGGGGGTAATCACCGAAGGTGCGATGGCACCCTATTGGTAGTTTTATTATTCTGCAATGGAAGTCTATGGCAGCACCTATGTAAAACCGACAAGTCAGTTGTTATGAAACTTTCTACAATGGTAGAGGGTCATGCCAAGTGGTTATGGCACCAATTTTACATCGAATAGCCAAAGGCAAACACATTTGCAGTGATGGGACCGAAACTGTGGAATAGGCCCCCTTTTAACATCGTCTGTCACCACTCTAGAGACATTTAGGGCCAAACTTAAAACCCACTTGTTTACTGCAAGTTGTGTTGTGTGTATGAGTGGCATACTGTACATGTCTTAGATTCCTTTTAGCGGTGTCTGTTTGATTGATTTGTTGTATATTTCTGATGCATCTTCTTCTTGTGAAACAGAACTTCAAGGAGGCCAAAATCGTCGAATCATCAATTTATTGAGCATGCCTAACAGGGTCAAATCTTCGGCAATACTACTTTCTTTCACGAGGCGGCCAGCTTATATGTCCTGGCTTCAGGCCAGGTCTCACATGACAAACAAATTTGCATACAAGGGATATAAACATGATCACAAACGGTCAACTGATGTTCTGACTGGTCAAGGTGTCAGCTGGTCTTTGCATCAGCTGAGCTCTTGCCCCCCTTCCTCAGACAATGGGGCTGCTTGGTCCTTCCTGGGATCATGTTACAACTGTAGGCTAACTGACTTCAAAGGTGTTATCTTTACTGACTCAGGGACAAAATAATGTTTACTTTAGGACAGAACATATGTTGTCACTAACCTGTTAAACTACTTATAATAACACAGTTCTACCTAACCCTAACCCAAGTTTATTCATTATTCTTAATAAATTGATTACTACATGAGAGTAATACAAATGTATTGATATAATATAGTATGGTACAGTATAAAAATATACTACAGATTGTCTGACTGTTATTGCTGTTTCCCTTTTGACATCTCTTTTGTTTTCCCCGGGCTGATGTAAAAATTGGATGATGGGGCATTACAAATAAAAATAACAACATACAATAGAAAGTGCAAACTTTGAACAGGCATACAGTATCTCATGCCTTGTTTGACCTAGGGTCATGACATTTTGCATACATACAGTATGCCACTCCTCACGATGAACATATTTGCCTCACTTCCAGTTCTTAGATTTACCACCATTTTGAATTTTGCAAAAAACATATATCCCTACTCCTCCTAGGATTTTTGAGCAAAAAAAAAGAATCTTGGTAGGCACAATCTCTAGACCAATGTCTACAACATTCTTACTGGGTTTGACCAAACACCAAACGGTTTGACCAAACACCACCAAACTGTGTAGCCTACACTTGTCAGCACAAATTAATGGAGGCCCCTCGATTATTGGCCAGATCAAACAAAATGGTGTCAACATTACCATCTATCATGCGTTCTCTATGGAGACTATCCAGGCTAATTTTTGAGAGAATGTGAGCTCGCAAGATCAGGATGGGACACAAAGACCTAGACGCCCTATTAGCACTTGATGCTTGGCCCCCGGTATTGCTGCTTACAGCTATATTTATTATTGCCATGCACCAACAGACAAAGGCAAATTTCAGGTGCAAGCCTACTGCTTGGCTAAATAAAAATCTGAATCTATGGTGTTGTTTGTAGGATACACTCACAATAATAATACAACATTGAAACAAATTAAATAATGAGTAATAGATATGGGTGCTCTTTACACCCAGAAGTAAATCCTAACCTATACAATGCAACGGTACACTGCAGTACACTTGATGTCATGTTTCCTTTCTCAGGCTGTGATACAGGTTTCGGCCACGCTCTAGCGAAGGTGCTGAGAGACGAGGGGGTGACAGTGTTTGCTGGCGTCTTGGATGAGAACAGCCCTGGTGCACTGGAACTGAGGGAGCAGGAGTCCAATGGGACGGCCCAGGTGGGGGCCAGAGGGTCACTGCAGGTCCTTCAACTGGACGTGACAAAGCGCGGGCAGATAGAACGAGCTCACCAACACATCTGCACTCAGGTTGGAGAAGCAGGTAAAGTGTTGTCTGCTCAGTGGAAAGATGCAGACGTTTTTATTTGAGAAATATACACAATAGCACAGTGGAGCACAGCGATTAGCATATCATTTCATATTTTATCTCAAGGCTGAAGTATAACGACATTGTCAACGCTCGTTCCCACATAGGAGTGACATAGAAACAACCCAGGGTACAATACTTGACGCTGATATCACCCTCCTGTCCTCTCAACATCTGCAGTGTCTCATATGTCTTCTGATTGACAGGGCTCTGGGGGATGGATGTCTTCTGATTGACAGGGCTCTGGGGGATGGATGTCTTCTGATTGACAGGGCTCTGGGGGATTGATGTCTTCTGATTGACAGGGCTCTGGGGGATTGATGTCTTCTGATTGACAGGTCTCTGGGGGATTGATGTCTTCTGATTGACAGGGTTCTGGGGGATGGATGTCTTCTGATTGACAGGCCTCTGGGAGATGGATGTCTACTGATTGACAGGTCTCTGGGGGATGGATGTGTTCTGATTGACAGGTCTCTGGGGGATGGTGAACAACGCAGGGCTGCTGGGTTGCGTGGCCGACAGTGAGATCTTACCGGTGACGTTGTACCGATCCTGTCTGGCTGTGAACTTCCTGGGGGCGGTGGAGATGTGTCAGGTCTTCCTGCCCCTGCTCCGCAGATCCAGAGGGAGGATAGTGAACGTTTGTAGTCTAGCAGGTAAGACCGATCTGGTTAGCCTCGTGAGAACGTCCTGATCTCGCAAGCTTAAGGGGCTTATTCAAGAGAGTGCAACATGACATTACATTCAAATAGTCGTTGTACTAAAGAGATTTATCCTGGGTGTGCAGACATTATCAATCATTTCAGCTTGATTGTTTTAATTCTTTCCACAACATTCTGGACTTTTCACCCTTCTGGACACACCCAGACATGGAATTCAGATGCTTATCCCTAAGTGGAGGTTTTGTTGACAACTGTCAAATCAGAGGTTTGTTTCGAGTGTCATATTTTTCAGGTGCCATACCCATTCCTGGGTTTGCTGCTTATGGGGCATCCAAGGGAGCCCTGGACATTTTCAGTGGGGTGATGAGACTAGAGCTGGCCAAGTGGGGTGTCAAAGTATCCACAGTTCAACCCACAGGCTTCAGAACAAGTATGTATGATTTGATGCCGTTTTTGGAGTGTAGGCCTGAAAGCTGGCAGTACACGTCTTGCTATGGCAAACAAATATTCGAAAATATTTTATATGCATTTTAACTAGTTATGGATTCATTTATTTTGGTTTATCAACAAACTCTGTTCCACTCATTTGAATCTTAACAGATATATTTGGTAGCAGTAAAGATCGGAGTCGATACCAAGAGGACATCCTGACCAGTCTCTCCCAAGATGCTAGGAAGGTCTATGGCGATGCTTACATTTCCTCTCTCCAGAACTGCTTCGTCAAGATGGTCGATAGGTCCTCCGAGGATCTGGGTCCCGTGATGGCTGACCTGTGCCACGCTCTCATGTCAGATGCCCCCAGATCCCTCTACACCCCAGGACAGTGTGCCTGGCTCTTCCCCTTCCTCTACCGCGTCTGCCCCATGCCGCTCTATGACATCATCATTACACGTGTGTTTCAGTTGAACAGCTGCACTCCGGACGGATTAAAGGAGAACTGAGCTTCAGTGTGTCCTCAGACTTGACATTAACTCTAATCAATATAATGCCGTATCTACTCCGGTCCACTGTGATGGGAGTCGGGGGATACTACTCTGGTCATTCCCATGAGAAATCTTCCTGGGAAAGCTTCCAAGATTGCTCTCTCTACAACTCATGTATTGTGTCCTATACCCACGTTCTCTGAATTCCATGAAGTGCACTTTCTTACAGATTTGAGGCATTCCTGAAAAATAGCAACTTGTATATATAAGCGTAAGCCAGTTTGAAATTTTGATGCAACAGCAAAGTATGCTTTTTAGAATTTTAGAATGAGTTATTCTCATCTTTTAATCAGCGTATCATTTGAAGTAATTGTAAAAGTTAATTATTTCATTAAGTTTCATGATCTTTTCTCGCCTGTTTTGTTAAACCAATGTGCGTCTTCCTATGCCAGTGTTTGATACACTTTAAAACTACAGTACATGTATAACTACTTGGAAAATCAACTTCTGTCTATTCTTAGGGACGTATATTTCTTCCATCTAGTTAACTGTCCACACACTTTACAAGAACCTTTATGAAATTATTCGAAAAGATGTCAAGTGTGCAGGTCAGGATAGCAGAGCACTGCTCAGAATATCAGGTGCAAGCATGAACAAGACAAACCTCCAAATGGGCTATGCATTTAATGAAACACTTGTCCATGGTACAAGTGGGTAATATTCTGTAAAAAATATCACATAACCCTGATAACATCTTTTAACAATAGGATGTATAACATCCATGAAACATTAGAATCTTGACTAAGCTGTCACACCTATTTGTTCATGGTTTGTGAAAATGTTGTATTGAAGTATGCTATTTTTGTATGCTTTGCTTTGTAACCAGGGCACAATTGAAAAGGAGTCTTTGGTCTCAATAGACTCCCCTGGTGAAATAAAGCTTCAATTAATAATAATAAATCATTAAAAGTTTTCACAAACATTGCATAATTGTACAGTCAAGCCACACAACTGATTTCAGTCCTGAGGTTTAAGAAAGGTCCTCTTTGTTTTAGTCTCAGTAACATTGTGGTTAGTGTCCTCCGGCTCTTCCATCACAGTCCTCTCACGCTTCTTAGCAAACCTCTTCTTCATGTTCGCTACCAGGCTTTCATATCTGCAAGGTGTAAGAAAACAAGCATATTTCAATGTACAGCCTACTGTATATACCGCCACTGTGAAGACTGAACTCATTGATTGTTGGTTTTTATAAAAGAGGGTAGGCAGTCCAACTTGTTTAGTACTTAGTGACTAGTGTTAATTTATCAAAGGGGAAACAGATTACAGACAAGGACATGGTAAGTGGTCTGCACTTATACAGCGCTTTTATCCAAAGTGCTTTACAATGGTCTCTCACACACACATTCACACACCAATGGCGGCAGTTGCTATGCAAGGTGCTAGCCTGCTAATTGGGAGAAATTTGGGGTTCATAGTCCTGCTCAAGGACAGGGGAAGCTGGGAATCGAGACGCCGACCCTGCAGTCATTGGACGACCCGCTCTACTTCTTCACAGTCGCCCCTGTACATCTGTACAGAATATACCCTGTGCCACACAGCCTAGCACCATGACACAGCACTGATGGACTCTGAAAACTGCAGCGTCCAGTGTACTCACATTGTGAAAGCCATGTTTTACAAAACCCACTCTCAGATGTAACATTAGAACTTATCGTCCAGTCAGTCTTTTAGCCCAGCAGACTCCATACCTTCTCGCCATTTCCTCATCTGTGACATCAGTCTCCATTCTGCTGATCTCCTCCTCATCCTCTTCCTCCTCCACCTCATTCTGAGTATTCATCAATACCATGAGTTTCTAAAGGGGACACAATATTTCACGAGTGAAAAGGTTATACCAAGTCAATAATTGTATTACCAATACATACACTATGTTGGAAATGTATAAATGAATACCTCAACTTCTGGGTTGAACCCCTTGAATGACATTCGTCCATACTTCAGGTCTTCACAAGGCACAAAACTCCTCTCCTCGATGATGTAGTTCCTAACCAGAGACAGGGAAGGGAGGACAGTGAGTCAGAATAAGTCAACAGCCCACTGTGGAGATTTTGAGGAGACCCAATACTATCAGGGTGGAGTAGACACTGTTAAAGTTCATACTCCTTTGCTTTGAGTTCTGGCAGGTCCAGATACCAGTGCTCATCACTGATGATCCTTCTCTCCTCCTCCTCCAGCTGCTTCCTGGTGTCTGCATCAAGCCCCCTCTGCATGAACTAAGAACAGAGTAGCAAACAGTAAGATCAAGTTACCAACCACTTGGACTAGGTAGGATTGTGTAGCTAGCTAGCTCGCCACCGAACTGGATATAGACGCACTTGATTGCATCTCAAAGTGTGAAACGGTTGGTTACTGGAGAGATAGCTACGTTAGCTAACGTTACATTTTAAGTAATGCTAACGTTAGCAGCTAACTGTACTGTAACTGGGCATGGCTTGTTCCTGCTAGATAGCCAGCCAGCTAACTTTAGGAATAACGTTGCTTTGCTTACCTTCATGCGCAAGAGGTTTTTGGAGAGTTTCGCGTCATTAGCCATTGCAGTTTGCCTTTCTTTCTTTCTAAAGTGTATTAATGTCTTGAAATATTGTACACAATCATCGGAGACTTAAATTAGAAAACCCTGCATGCCAGACTGACTCAAGGGTTATTTGTTGCCACGAGCTCACATTCACGCTGTTCTCTTAAAATTCAGACTCGAGCAATCAATCGTTCATATTTGCAGGTGGTCGGCAGCCAAGAGTAGTGGATCACAGATTGCATAAGATTGTAAGTGTCGGGTTTCTGTGGTTGACGCGGGGATAGGCTACAGAATGAGAAGTGCAATATTAATATAACTGAATGCAATTTAAATACAATGAAACACACAACCATAATAGATGTGACAGGCAGCTTGCATAGGCCTACACATTTGTAGACCAGTCTATTGCAATGAAAACCATGATGTAGGCCTATAATTCAATCTTAATCTCAAATGATGCAATGATTAATCAATACCATATGTTTGAAATTAATTTTCCTAAATGTGTATGCATTGTCTGTAATAAAATTCAGATTCTTTGTAGATAAATCATTACAGTTTTCTGCTTGCTCCTTTACAAGGAATTCTCCTTGGTCTATGCATGCACAAATAACAATAATAAACATAGTGCAAGAACAAGACTGTGCAAAATACAAACACACAAAACAATGTATCTACACAATACATCTACTATCAATCAAATTCGATAATTTAATCCCAAACTATAAATAGTACTCGGAAAGTTGACCTCAATCCGCCCATGAATGCATTTCATGGCTCTGTGCGCGCGCGCACGTGCGTGTTAGCAGGACATATCTGGTATTACTGCATTTGTTAGGTCGAGAGCTTTATGCCAGTACAAACCACGTGTCTCTGTGACCTTCCCACGTCAAGATTTGGCCATTTCAATCTCCACATTGACAATCAATGGGGGGGTATTTTTCATTCCTGAGCCTAAATCCAAAAAATTAATGGGGGTGAATGGGCGGCCGTGTTTGGGTGGCTCTCTAGCAGCCCCCTTTGATCACAGCCTACAGGGGCCGATTCAGTGCACACCGGGCTTGCTCCCGCACACCACAGTCCAAACCCTGTGTTTCTAGCACCCCCACACAGGAATCTGCCTTCGTTCAAAGATTTGTTTTCATTTATGGATCAACCCCATGATTTGGATCCGCTCCAAAATGTAATGGTTTCTAAGTTGGCCCATGCTACACCCCTCCACCAAGTTTCATGAAAATCGGTCAGGTAGTTTTTGCGTAATCCTGTGGGGAAATAAACGAGTGGAATGTCCCGCTTTAACTCGCTATGTTGAAACTACAGACCACGAATAAAGTTGCGCCGCAAAGAGTCACCACGATTCGCCCATAGGCAACGAAGAGGGTGCTTTTGGCCTTGCGGCAGGCAAACCATCTTGGCACAAGGCCACAACGTCAGAGCGGAGGAAACTGGTGGTCGAGGAGGAGACAGGAGTGATTTACGAGAAGTGGAAGCCAGCAAGATTAGCTTTATCATCAGAGTTAGATATGACGTGCTTCCATCACCAAAGATTCCCCATCAGATCAGTCTCACGCAAGGTCGCTATACTTGGCAGCACAATCAGGTCCTCAAGAGCCTGGCATCATCTCTAGAGAGCAAGGAGGAGGTGACTGACTCCTTTCCCCTGAGAGCAACAAATCCCCTGAAGGAAACAACTTTTGTCCGAGAAGGACGGAAAAGGCCCAAACATCATCCTATCAAGCCGGAAACAGGACACCTATGCAGAGCCTGAGACTGGAAGGTGGCAGTGGACATTGGCCAGCAGCTAATCTTTCCACCTGAGATGGCTTCCACCAACCTTAGACCAGATTTGGTACTCTGATCCCCTTCTCTGAAGTCATCATGGGAGAAATTGGTCAAGGAGGCCTACAGAGGGAGTGTAAGAAATTACTCAGAGCTAGCAGCAGAAGTAATACAACGTGGCTGGAATACCAAAGTCTATCCGGTTGAAGTGGGATTCAGAGGATTTGTGGCTTCCTCTACCATCAGATTGCTGAAGGAACTAGGAATCCATTCTGGACAACCCCTCCCATCTCCTCTCTGACGAGCTGTGGCAGATGAGGAGTACCTTCAGCTACAGACTCATCCCACCCAGGTGCAATACAGAGCAGTTCAGGCATTCCTTTGTATAAGCTATGTACTGTATGTATATATATATATATATATATATATATATATATATATATAAATAAATTAAATTTTTAAAAATAAAATAAATAATCTAACATTATATTGATTTATTGTTGCCCCATTTGAGATTGCATTACATTACAAAAAAATCCCTTAGAAAACAAACAAAAAGGTATGAGCGCACTATAATTTTTCACAGAATATAAATCAAAAAGTGATAGATAGGCCTATGTCATTTTATTGACTGTTATTATTTCATCATTGAGTACACTAAAGATACATGACGTCTGAACATGAATTGTATTCTTGTGGGGTGCATGCATTTGTATTTGAGAGACAATTCTTAAGATATTAACCAATTAGGGTGCAACATTGAGTAAGAAAGGCAACCTTCCTGTTTCCTGTAACCTACACATTGTGTAAGCTAGGCTTCCACAGCAGAACGCTCAATCTAACAAACATATTTATTGTAATGTGATGTCTCTAGGCTACCTATAAATGTATCTTTCTTAACTCATCACAAGCAGATACAGCATGGTCAGTGTATGTAGCTAATCTAGGTGAATTCCCGCACCACTAGCTCTTTCAAGGAGCCGAAAGACACCAGTCCTCTCTCTGCGTCCTTAACCTGAATCAACTCATCCTGTAGCTGAGCTACAGGTCGCCCCAACTGGTACCCCAAATCCACCAGTAGCTCCAAAAGTGGCCCTCTGTAGCGCTTTAGCCCATAGCGCCTCACAGCAGGCATCGCTCTCTGTGCCATGGTGAATGCTGCCTCGGGTTCCTTGAGATCACGGTGGCATACTACCAGGGCACACTGTGTGGGCACCAGCAAGACTGGGCTGTGCCACGGTGACAGCTTTCCCTGAAGCTCCAGTACCATCTGCAGGAGTCCCAACGCCGCGGCGAACTGCCCTGCCCGCAGTAGTCCATGTGCACGCCTCTGCTCAGGCTCTGTGAAGAAATCCAGGAAATGGTGGGAATGTCGGATGCAGCGGATAGCGTAGAGCTGGGCTAAGTAGTCCTGGAGTGCCAGACGGCGTTCCAGGATATTGTCTGGGTTGAAATTCCCAGTCAAGAGTTTGCAGGGAAGGGTGACTTCCTCCAGCTCCTCGCTGAAGTCCTCCAGGAGTTTTTGGTTAAAACGAACAAAGTCGCTATAGCGACGTTCCACCATCACCTGCTGAGAGTCATAGCTGCCAGAGCGGATCACCACAATCTGGTACACCTGGAGAACACACAGATGAACAGAAAAACTAGGCAACAGTAACTGAACAGAATGCATGGCAAACTAATGGCATAGTAATTGGTCAAAGAAGACGTACATTTGGGCAGTAGCCTACAGGCAGCCGTGTGTGTGTGTGTGTGTGTGTGTGTGTGTGTGTGTGTGTGTGTGTGTGTGTGTGTGTGCGTGTGTGTGTGATGTGAATAGAAAACAAATTGAATCAGATGGTCAGAAGAGACAATAACTCAATTTTGAAGCCTTTGGTTGGTTCTGAGGTTGCTAGTGGTATGCCAACCATTATTGAAACTGAACTCCTGGGTCGAATGTCTTTCCAACGTGCCGCCATTTTTACTGAGCTAGCTATAAAAATGCATGTGAACTTTGTGTTCGTAGTAGATAAATCTGTCCATGGATTTTTTATTTCCAGCAGATATCTTAGTTACAATAAGATTGAGTTAGCAAGGCAGTTTTGTGTTTATATGTGTGGTATTTATTCAGTTTGGTAAATCCCACGATCTCTAGTACTAGCTCAGGCTATGGAAAAAAAATGGCGGCCATTTGACTCACAGTCTAATTTCAATAATGATTAACATATCTCAACAAGATCGATCTCTGAACCAACTAAGGGCCTCAAAATTCACAAAACTTGTCCTGAATTATGTATTTTAATTTTTAGAACAAAACATACTCTTTTTCAAGAGTCTCTGTTAAACACAGACCTTATTTTCTGCATTTTCCGCAAATCCCATTCCATTTTTCCCATAGGGATTTTGGACTACACCCCACAATGGCAGCAATGCTAACTTAAAGCCTACAAAATGACATCACTTCACCACTCTATAGTGTAGATCTGAGGTCTTGTGTTCTCACCACATATTTGGTCAGGGTATGTTCTATAATGCGTGCCAAAGGGATTTTGAAAAGCAGCTTCACCGGCTTCAGTCCCTGTTTCACAGTCCTCCATTGCTGCTGGAGCTCTCTGGTGGTCATATTGGACGAGCTGGAGTCTGCACTCAAACACACACACACACACTCAAACACACACACACACACAAACACACACACACACACACACACACACACACACACACTCGCACACGCACACACACACACACACACACACACACACACACACACACTCGCACACGCACACACACACACACATTCACAATTGACCACTTCTGAGGTATGAAAACATTTCCTCAAACAAGATTTTATAATGAAGCGGTCTCTTCCTCCTACCTGAAGCTTTCAGGTCTTTATGGTCCCAATGTAATGAATCAATTGGAGGCTGGCTACTGGCCCCAGCTTCAGAACCTGGGTGCAGGGTCCCAACTGTTGCTGAGCGAGGTTTTGAAAGCTCCATCTTCACTGTCTCAACCTTCTTAGACAAAACTGAGGAAGGTAAGAAATAGATCATTCTTGCAGATATGAAATAATTTGCCATGTTAAGTATCTTGGCTGAAACTATCTTTAGCTTATTCCTCTATTCCTATATTTTCAGTCTTCTACAGTATCTCAGATTTATGACATGTATCAATGGCTCCATGGGTAAGGATTTTGGACTGGGTTGAAAATTGCTCTTTTGCATACATTATTTACATACAATGCTTGATGTGATTTGACTGCCTGTGAAAAGGAAGTATGTGAAATATGTGTTTAGACATATATACCATAGATCTGATTCAAAGCATTCATTATTTTACTAATATACTTGAAAAATTAAGACACAATAACACAGCCCTGACATTGAACAACAGAGTAACACCAGAACCAGACATTTTGGTTTAACTGATAATAGAAAGGTCTAATCCTGAAACATACAGTACTACAATATCTTACCTCAAATAGGTATTGTTCTGTTCAATCTTTGTCTTGGACTTCTTTAAATCACTGGTCTAGATAAGTGTGTATATCACAATGTTACACTGCTGGCCCCAACTTGAAAACACATACAGTATGGCTACATGTTCACACATCGAGTCACTTGAATCGTTGGTCTTGTTGACATGCATTTGCCAAAAAGAGGAATGGAAGAACACGGAGAGAGGGAAGTGTCAGAGAACAGATGTCTGGTATGCAAGAGTGGAGCCAGAGGAAGAGAGGAGAGCAGGAAGTGAAACTCATGCTGTGAAGGGAGTGTGTGCAACCAGTCTGACCAATATTTACCGTAATCCTTTTCCAACTATAAGTGGATGGATGAATGTGTGCAATTTATGTTTTGTGTAATATTTATTCACAGTCTTGCTGTGGACAATTCAGTCCGAATTCAGTCGATCTCAAATTGTAGGCCTTTTATATGCAATGGTCCTACTCAAAACGCCAGCATGACTGAAAATCTTTAGTGATTTCTTTGGAGATACGTGGTTTGTGAACTTGACGAACTTGGTACTCTAAACAGCTAATCAGCTCTTATATGTTGTTGTGCTTATGTACAGTATGTCTAATGTAGGAGATGGGTACTATTCTATCATCATCAAACCATATTCGTCCACTAGATGGAGACTTGTTCAAACGATTGCTGCACAGTGCATTGAGATGAAACCTCGGGAGCAGCAGTCAATATCATATATACAGTATAAGTTGTATTTATTTTAAGGTTCAGAATCTTGATTCATGTACTTTATGTACAATGTTGGGTGCCTGGAATACAGGTCTGTGTTAGTAGCCATTAAGCAGAAAGTGCAAAGTAACCTGATAGAGTAGGTTACATGTTAATCTTTTGTGTCAAACATCACATATGTCAAGGCTACTTGACATATGTATGTTTGACACACAATATTAACATGTAGCCTACCCAGGTTTATTGTTCTATTATGTGCAGCAAACACTGCGTCACAATTCTCAATTACATTTGTTGAATTACAGCGTACAAAGAAAAAGTGCATCCTTTCAATTTCCTAAAAAATAATGACAACTATCATGGACCAGCCACTTTCTCTCTATAGTATACTCCTTTTACATCACAGTTTGTATTAGTTATTTCAGATCCATCTCAAACTAAGCCTCAATTTCTCTATACAGTACAGTTTAACAATCATGCAAATTAGGGCTTTGTCCTTTATCTTAACACCAGTGTCCCGTTATGAAACAATCCTCAGTCAGTGAAAGTCTGTGTCTCTGTTTAATACATCAGCACATAATTGAACGATTGTGAGGAAACAATAGCATTTAATTGAGGCCCATTGTATCCCAGGCAGGCATTTATTTATCAGTGTTGATCCATTTCTCTCTGTCTGTACCAGTGGGTGAGCATGACCCTTTGTTTGTTCTGAGGCTAGTACACCAGTGGGCAGCTGTGGGAGATGTGTTGCTGTCATTGTGTCATTTGAAATAAGCTACAAGTTATTGGACTTTTATGAAACACAGTAATTCTTCAGCATTAATGGGCTCAATATCAGTTTTTCCAAGTATATGCATTTTACTGCTCTGATCATGGAATGATAACAAATTACTTGTGTCCTAAAGCATGTTTTAAGGTGACAGCTATTAGCTTTTGTTAAGTAATGGATTTTTCAGATTTTCTGATCAATAAAAAAGATCATCATAGAGCAGTCACACTGCCTTATTTAGAGATGTGTGGACATAACAATCAAGTAACTCAAAGGTCACGAGGAAATGTCAGAGCCATTTCCAGATTGATTGCTGGTTAAACTGAATCATTGAATGTCTATGAAGAGAATGTTGCTAATGGATAAGGTGACATTCAGCAACAATAAACTGTACATATGTATTGATATTTAAAGAAATGTCAATGTTAAAAGTAATTACAGATATCTGGTGATGCCATCCTGTGTCAAATATGCTGTGGCTTTCAGTAGCATGTCTATATTATTACAGAAACAAATCAGCAAGATTATGAAACTAAAATTGCAAGCTATAAAAATCAGATGGACATGGGTCTCTTGACTTGGCAGGTTAGGGACACATTTGGATTGTCAAATTTGAGAGTAGACAGCTAGGAAACTGTTGTGCACACAACCAAATTTGGAGGTGATTTAGGCGTAGACCACCATTCACCACTGAGACATCTGTAATAGCCTTGAGAGCTATGAATAACTATGAAGCAACCAAAGAAACAATAATTTGCTGATGAATGGCATGATCTTGCTTCCATGCAAACTTTACTAAAGAGTACTGAGTACTACAGTTGGCTGTGCACCTGCCACTACTTGATTTGATTACCAGAATCAAATGGTGATTGATATAATTTAGCCTTTTAGAAATTAAAATAATGAATAATGCATCTTTCAAAGTTTATTCAACCGAATGCAGGTTAAGTAAGCATTTTAGGCTTTTAGAGGGTTCATGGTTACATGCATGTTACTTGTTGTAGAAGACTAATTGCAGTCAGTGATGATAAAATTCTACTGGGTCAAACACACACACACACACACACAAACACATGCACACACACACGCACACACACACACACACACACACACACACACACACGCGCACACACACACACACACACACACACACACACACACACACACACACATACACACAGCATGGCACCACAGTCCAGCTGCTGCAGAGACAGTGCAACACAGCTGGTACTGTGTGAGGGGAGATTACTCTATTCTTCATTACGTTACCAGTTGTTTAAGTCACAAGAGTTGAACACCTGCTACCAAAGTAATCAGATACAGGAGTTTATTGTTGCCAATGCTTGTTGCTATCGAGGTCCACTTTTACTTAAAGAAGAAATCTAATGCAAACGTAAAGGAGTAGTAAAGGGAAAATGCATGTTTAGCCCCGGTTACTTATGATCATATACAATGGTTCAGATCAAAACGTTAACAAAACTAGCAGTTTTGAGAAAGTCTGATAATTGCTCTACCACCGTTTTGGTCATACAATGGATGTGGGTGGGCACCTTGAAAAATCATTCAAAAAACATGTTAAGCTTCTTGTCTTTGAAATCGAGAGTTTAACATGTTTTTGAATGATTTTTCTAAACATGCATTTTCCCTTTACTACTCCTTTAATATACCATACATTACAGCACTGTTAGTAAACAAAACATGCCAGTGAAATGATAAGTTAATATTTGGTAGCGTCTATGTAATTATATACTAAAGACGATGAACAGCATCCCATCTGTCTCGGTTTCCATTCATTTCTGCATAGCATTCTCTCATAAATTTTTCTTAGTATATTTCTGTCCGTGTTTAGCGAGGCCATGGCCAGTCAAGGTTAAACGGTGGTGTGCCCTAGCCCATGTGTGATCTCCCAAGCTGATAGGCTCAGAGTCGGACTGTGCTCCCGAGTGATAAGGGTAGAATTCAGACCTTAATGAATTTTGATGCCGTAGCTGAATTATCATGTCATGTCCCAAGCTGAATATGTACATCAGTGTTAAGTCTGTGGTCCTTGCTGTACATCACCCAGCATCAGGCCAATTCAGGCCTTGAACAATTGATTAATATTTGGTTTCAAAATGACATGGGATGATGCATGGTCCTTCTCCACCATGCAAATTCAATCTTTAGGGAGATGAAGTGAAGATTGTAATGTCCGAGCAAAAGGATTTGCATATTTATATTATATAGGTTACTGATAATAGGGGGGTGAAGATAGGAGGAGATGCAGCATGTTTGTCATTGTACACATAATTTTGAACTTCAGAGCAGGACTGTATTATCCACCCTTAGTGGACCCATATTAGTTAGTCTCCTCCTGGAATCTGGACAGTATCATGGTTTGAAGACTCAAAAAAAATTCTAACACAATCTTATTGAATGATACTAATCATAACAGTATTCTAATACTGCTATGACATCACTGTAACTGACATTGGACAATTATGACAGTACTAAAGGTAAGCGTTGTATGTGATGCAGTAATGTTATAGTTGTATTGTTTGGCATTAAGTGTGATAATAGTGATGGATTAAAAAATATATATAAAAAAATCCAAAGCTGTGTAAGCTACGGTAGCTACTGTACATGTTCATGACAGGACAGGGAGGAAGGAGGGAAGCTGTGTAGATCTCTGCATAGAAGGTTATAGAAAGAGCATGAGACCAAATTTCATCCCTGTCTCTTTAAGGTAGTCTGAGTTCCATGCTTTAAAAACTCATCTTCCCAGACTTCCCCAGAATCAAACTGTCCTTTTGCGATTGTGCTATCACACCGTGAGTCTAAATGATCATAGAATAGGCTATGCATAGGAAGTCCTACCTATTAGGCAAAATGAAACTGTCATGTCTCCTCTACGTCAAAATAGAGGAAAACACGGCACAACACAACACAAGTTTACTAGACAACAAACAGAGCCTTGGGGAATGCAGTCCAGGCGTCTATGCTGTAGCCACAGGCTCCCCATTCGTTCATCCAAACATGTATGCAGGGATGGCTGTGTGTAAGCAGGGGGAAATCAGGTGTTTAGCTGGGATATGAGGTTCAAATGACAGGAGTTGAGTGATATTGAGGTGGACAGAGAACTCACCAGCCCTGAGGCAAGGATAACCTATACACCCAGCACCTGATTCAGGGTCACTTGTGGTCGACTTATTTTATCAAGAGGGGAATTGCTGTACTACATAGTAAAGGAGAGTTAGTGGTTTGTGGAGCTTTGGTTACTGAGACAAGATACAAAGCAAGTCAGTGAGAAATTAGTGACAGTCCCATACTGTATCTGTGTCTAGTCCACTAATAACATTTTCAGATAGTCAAGACAGTCATCAGTTAGCTATGAGAGTATTTAATGACTGAAATCAATGACTGCAATGGATGAGATGGACACATTAAAGAACAACTTTATTCATAAAAGATTTGACTCATGAGGTGATTTGTGGGCCTATGCCAATGACAGTAACAATAGAGCATTTATCATGAATTATGGACCAACTCATTGTACACTATGCAAATATTGATGCTTACCATACTAATTATAAAGTATTTCCTTGTCATATGGACATGGAGTGGCTAAGCCATCTACTATAGTCTGTTAGCTCCTATTAGTATCTGCATCGATAAATACGGACTTTGTTAAAGCTCTCTAACCTCTCTCTGGAAAGACAGGCTCAAATGTGCTGGCCCCTGGTCACTATGAAAGAGTTGCCTCGGCTTTATGATCAGAAATGATCTGTGCTGTAGGCACGTCCGACAGCAAAGCCATAATCACACTGTTATCAACAGACTGGCCAGTTGGGGGGGTGGGGTGTGGGGGGGGTGGGGGGGGATTTTCGCCCCGCTGCAGATTTGGCAGGTCTTCTGTTATTGAATATTTCCATTGTCACAGCAACAAAAGTGCAATGATCACTGTTGAACTGCCTACAAAGGAATTGCCTCCTTGCAAACAGCACGCTGAACTCGGCAGTTTTGCCGTGAAATATGCCATGATCAGAAAAGCACCTTTGTTTGCCTGTGATGAGTTTTTAAAGTAAGCTGTTGAGCGCATTATATGCCCCACCCCTCCCCCGTGCACCCCTGCCTCCCATGTCATGTACTGTCATGTACTCTGTTATACAAACATTACCTCCACTGCTCTATCAATACTCCATGTATTCTGTGAATGTCCAGGATTTTCTTTGTCTGTTGTGACATCCAACATCAAAGAAATCATTGCAGTGTGAAACTATGTACAGTATGTACTGTATGCACTCATGAATGCATTCTTGTCCTTGCACTATTTGTTGTGCTTTTGCAATGATAGTACACTGCACTTTTGCTGGACCATACAAAATGCTCTGACAGTCTTCTAAAGAATAATGGCTATTATTCATTATGAGAATGGACTTTGTGTGTATGATATGTCTTTTTTCAGATCATGGCAAATACTTGGCTATAATATCTATCATACTGTAACTTGTGTGTGTGTGTGTGTGTGTGTTTTCATACTATATCTCTACTCTACTTGCCTCTCTGCCTGTGTGTATGATTCATGTCTGTCTGCATCAGATATATCTTTGGCTGTTTTGGGGTGGGATTTGTTTTCAGCTTCCCAATAGTTCATTCCAGTTGATTACTCGTGTTCTAATGCTAATGGCGGATGGCTGGTTTAAGGTTTCGGCCCTGTCAGCTGATCAGCGGGACTGTGAGATATGTATAATAGGTTGTGACAGCACGGGGACCCTGTCTCTTTCACAGGGGATTTGATATGTGCGATGAATGTGGTTACTGTCAATGGACATATTAGTGGCCCATTATGAGTCAGATGTTGGCCGTTTGTTGAGCTTTTGACCAGAGCACTGTTACTGCCAGAGAGGAGGTAATAGGCTGGGTGGGGCAATGTTTTGCTGACAGTGTGAAGTGGAAAGGTGGTGTACTTTTAAATTAGTTTTACTTCAAAGACAAAGAAGGAAGACAGTGCTACTTTCTATATGAGAAGAATTATACAAATACTTAGCTTACATTTGATAAAGGGAGAAAATGTTTGATAATTATTTAAACCAAGTAAACTGAATGATTTATTATTATAATTACAAAACACTGAATTATGGTCTATTATTGAAAAAATAACATTTGATTATGGTCTTCCACAATAATAAAGTACAATGTAAATTAACTTTCAAGATAAGCACAAATAATCAATCATCTAAAGGTAATCCTGAATGACTGACTTTAGTTATTGTTTACATTGGAAGGTGTAGCACACAAATGATCTGGCGTTAAATCACTGGATCAGTTGATACATTCAGAGTGAATTCCATATCAAAGCTATCAAGTCTGTTAAAAACACACACACACACACACACACACACACACGCACACACGCACACACGCACACACACACACACACACACACACACACACACACACACACACACACACACACACACACTACACCAAGGACAAACATGACCTCATCAGCTTTTCAGAGAAACAGGGAGTGAGAAACATCAAGACATACAGCCATTCAGCCACCTGAATACTTTTTTTTAAGATGGTATCTTGAATTATCAATGAACAGTTGTGTGTAATTTTCCATAATTACCACAGTATGTCTTAGAACATGTGAATCATAGCTATCATAAATGGACTATATTAATATGTTATCTACAATCTATGCATACTGTAGGTTACATGTTTATTTGTTACTGAACATTTTAACAAATGTGCTATTCGAATATTTGAGAAATATCGGACATGCCTTATGAACTACAACACTGATGTCCCTGCACATCCATCACAAAGATAATAAATACACCATTAAACATCATCAGCACCTCAAAATGATAAAACCATAATATTAAGGAAATTATATGCAAGTATAAAATTCACATTATACTTATGGTTCTGGCTAACAAGACAGCAGAGAGACAGTGCTTTGCTATAAAGTTGGCTTCACAATATATAATTACCACCGCCACAGCGACAGCCACGATTTTCCCGAAACGTGCAGGGGTGTAGCATGGTCCCTCTTAGAACCCATTCAATTTTGGAGCGGATCGAAATCACGGGGTGCCCAAACACAGCCAACCATTCACCTCCATTCATTTTTTGGACCAGGTTTACACAAAAACTACCAGACCGATTTTCAGGAAACTTGGTGGAGGGGTGTAGCATGTTCCATCTTAGAACCCATTACATTTTGGTAAGTAAATAGCCTTGAGAACCAATGGTTCTCAAGCCTAGTGGCCCATAGGACAGGAGACTATCCCCTGATTCCCTAGCGTGAGGCATCTTGATGTACAAATACACGCTTTGGACATGATGCTAGTATGTCGCAGGGACTTACCCCCAATCTTGATGCTGAGTGCCAAGCAGGGAGTACCATTTTTTATTTTTTTGTCTTCGGTATGACTCGGCCGGGGATCGAACCCCCAACCTCCCAATCTCAGGGTGGACACTCTAACCACATGGCAACCAAGCTGGTGTATTAAATTTTGAAGCGTATCCAAATCACAGGGTCATGTGTCGGTGGGGCCACAAGCCATTTCTTGGTTTATTTGTAAGCAGGATTACGTAAAAACTACCAGACAGATTTTCATTAAACTCGGTGGAGGGGTGTAGCATGGGCCAACCTAGAACCTATAAAATTTGAATCACTGGGTAAGTCCATGGGCTGCCCAAACACAGCTGGCCATTCATCTCCATTCATTTTTTGGGCTCAGGAGCGAACAATTCCCTCTATTTGTTGTCAATGGGGAGAATTGAAACAGCCATATCTCGGCAATGGAAGGTCACAGAGACAGGGAGTTTGGACTGGCATAAAGCTCTCAACCTAACGAATGCAGCAATACCAAAATATCTCCAGCTTGCAAGGACATGCATGCGCACAGAGCCACAAAATGCATGGGTGTAGGTTTGTGCTCTCTGAGCACCATATCTAGTTTCAGCTACTGTATGTGATCACAATTGGAGCCCAGGTGTACTGGCTCAATGGCATAAGAAAATTATCACAACCCCCCAACAACCCAATTAATCTATCATCCTAGTTGGCAATCATTTCCTTCCTCTCTTCTATCAAACGCGTGAAACAGAAATTACTTCGCCTTTCAACTGTAGTCTTCCCTAACATTATCAGAGGGCTGTTGTGGTCTTTGTGGTGGAGTTTATTCAAACCAACAGTTATGCCCCCTACAGGTGAGCCTCCTCTGTGCCCTACAGGCCCAGAAAGGTATGGCATGCCTCCCATTTGGAGGACAGAGGCATCATTGGTCCTAGTGGTCAAGGTCTTTGAGAGGGAGTCTTTGTACTGGGTCCAAAAATAAAGGGATTCTCCATTGCTGGACTGGACCCCTGTATCCTTCTGAGGAGGTTCTGGGAGCTTCACAGAATGGGTTCCTGTAAATGTCAATGGTCCCTCTACATACAGTCTGCGGCCTCTCCTGGTGGGTGTGCTGTTCCACATGTGAGTTCCCATATGGACCTGAATTAAGAAGAGAGCAACAATATGTTACATTTCACGAAGGAAGATACATGATGCACAGTTATTTATGTTTGCAGGCTCAGTATACTGGATGATGAATCTCGTGGAAATATCAGTGCTCAATCAATAGATAATAGATCATCAATTAATCATATAATCGGGAAAGCACTAATTTCTTAGCAATTGAAATATTACATAGGAAAGAGAACATACCTTCAGATTTCCTTTGGTAGTGAATGCCCGTCCACAGACGGTGCAAGCAAAGGGTTTTTCCCCAGTGTGAGTCCTCTCATGAATCTGAAGAGCACTGGAGGAAGAGAAAGTCTTCCCACAGGTTTGACAATAGTGCTGTTTGGGTGTCCGTTGAGGTGGCTGAGTGGTAACAACTGGAGATGCAGAAGCTGAAGAAGTCCTCAGACTGCCCAAAAGATCCTTTCCTTTCCCATAGGAGGTGCTAAGGAAGTCATTTACCTCTGACTTGATGGTGACTGGGGAGCCCATGGACAGGACAGAGGGGTTGGAATTGGAGGCAAGGCTAGCAGTAGAAGGTTCAAACAGCTGGGAGGGCAGATCCCTCATTTGATGAGTTAGCATATGCTGCTTTAGGTTCCCCTTTGTGGAAAAGCCCCTGTTACATGCTGTGCAAATGAATGGTCTTTCCTTGGTATGGCTTCGATAATGGATGTCCAAGGCACTTTGGCAGGCAAAGGTCTTTCCACATATATCACATGCAGTGTTCCTGAAGACACCTCGTTCACGAAGAATCATATCAGAAGGATCTTTGAGTTGATTTAAAGGTTTTGGATCTAAGGATGCAATGGCAGTGGTATTGAGCTGCAGTGGTCTTGAATTGATGTGTGTGTGGTATGAATCCTCAGGCCCTGAGAGGTTATGATGAACAGAAGCATTCTTGTGTGGTGATGGAGACTGCTTTGATGTTGTGGTTTCAGGACCTGCTGCCAAGCCTCTTTTGTCAACTCCAAGTGATGATGAACTGTATAGTTGGTTACCCTCTTCAAATAGTCCCTCTGTCTTCAACCAGTTGTCTTGCCTCTCCCCTATTAGGCCACTGTAGCAAGTCTTGTGGGCATCAAAGGAACCTGCACCCATATTATCAGAAGATGATGGAGACAAATGCCCAGATGAGAAATTCAACCTGGACATGCCCATGATTCCCCTGTCAGTAGTGTTCTCCATATCATCGTCATCATTACAAAACCTTTCCAAGTCTTCGGAGTCCATTGACTTCAAGTAGCTCTGGTCCAGAAGTGGTGCATTAGGGATCTGGCCACCCGTGTGCATGCGGATGTGCTGCTGTAAGACCATGGCATTGGTGAACTTCTTCTGGCAGATGGGACAAGAGTGCTGGACTCTCAAGGGTGGCGTGGCACGATGAACGGCATGGTGTGTCTTGAGGTTCCCTTTAGTGGAGAAAGATCTGCCACACACTCTGCACCTGTAGGGTCGTTCTCCTGTATGAGTACGGTAATGCATTTTCAGGGCACTCTGACAGCTGAGGATTCGGTGACAGATAATGCACTCATTGGGGTCAGACACCTTCTTGTCAATGTTCTCCACCAGCCGCTGGAGTTTGGAGGTTTCAGAGTTCTGTAAAGGATGGGTTCCTTCAAAGAAATATTTAGCCTTGAACTGCTCCACCTTGTTGGGATTTGTGCTGTTGGATTGCATAGCAGTAATTACGTTGTCAGATGATCCTTCTGCTTTAGTGATCATTTTTGCAACACATTTCGAAGGGGATTTCATATCTTCACTTTTAGGATTCAGGGTAAGTATGGTGCTATTCCCTGTCTCTGCAAGGTCAGTGCTCTTGTCAGTTCTCTTTGCTCGTGCACCAAAGTCACACACTACTTGACTGGAGGGAGTAGTAATATGGACTTGTGGCTCCTCTTTCTTGATGAGGGAGAGCAGTTTAGGTGATGCCGATGGAAGCAACAATCCAGCAGAGGTTGTCAGATTGGTTAAAGGTGGTTTGCTATCCAGCCAGCATGTGACCGTTTTTTCTAGTGGCATAGACATCCCATAGGGAATCCCAGTGCTTGTTGGGATGTTGTCCAGGTTTTCAGGAACAGGGTAGGGATTCATTTGGATGTGAGGGTACCTCTCTTTGTGTCGCTGAAAGTGGACCTTCAAGTTTCCTCGCGTGGAGAACCGGTTCCCACAGATGTTGCATTTGTATGGCCTCTCTCCAGTGTGGGACCGTAAATGGATCTGCAAGGCACTGTCACTCCCAAATACTTTGGCACAAAATCTGCATTTGTGTTTGAAGAAAGCCTCTTTAGAAGAACCTTTTTGTTCAAAACCCGTCATATTGGTTGACTTGCCTTTCTTCTGCTGGGTCAGGGCATTCAGGTCCTCTGTGATTCCACACATACCTGATATCGAGTTATCAACTGTTTGATTGCTGGGTGATGGCTGAGGTAGACTAGAGTTATTTGATGACTTTTGGAAGGTGTCTGTGCCTAATTCTTGACAGGACAGTTTGGTTTGGGCTAAGAAACTGAGTTGTGGGTAGAGACTGCTTGCAAATGTGGACTGCTTCCTGGAAAGCTGCTTGTTAACGGCTGAAGTTACGAGTTTACCCATGCTTTTTAAGGGTTCCGAACTGGAAAGTGTGATTTCACCATCAATATTGCTCTGGGGTAACTGTACTGTTGCTGTTATTTGTTTGAAGTGATCAATACTGGCAGACTGGCTTGTCAGGCTCTGAGCTAGACCAGCCGCCGTAGCTAGCTGCTGGGACAGATGGGTGCTCAGGGTCTTCAGCTGATTGGCCTGCTTCGATGATGTTGTGTCCTGAGAGCAGCTTGAGGGTGTTTCTGATACCTCTAACTTCTGGGAGGCAAACAGCAAGACCTGGTGACGAATCTGATCAATCATCTGTAGCTGGTGGATCTGCTGCAACTGCAAACCCAAGAGCTGCTCCATCAGAGATGAGACAGACATATTTTTGTTGCCACTACTATGGACGTCAGAATGATTCAGCTGTGAAAACTGGGCAACAGCTACTTTGGTGCTCTCTAGGTTTTCAATCACAACGTTGCTGTTGACCCATAAGAACCGTCCCTGTTCCAATGGGTTGCCAGGTTGAGGTATAGATGTCGGGAGCACTGAGGTACATGAGATGTTGTCAGTCATGCTCTCGGTGCTACTGCCATTGGAAGTGCTGCTGCTGGTGCTGCTTGGTCGATCTAGACTTCTGTGGCTGCTCTTGCATCCCAAAAAATTTATATACTCTTCACTTTCCTCCATTCTCTCCTCTGGTAGGTCATTGGTCTCTTTCATTTCAAAGTTGTTGACTGTTTCACCCTGCTCCCCTGGTGTACTAGGTGATAATGAGCCAATAGAAAACATTTCCGAATAGGACTCTTCATTTTCATTCACAATCAGGACTAACTGATTTGGAGAGCAATTTCTGTGATGTTCCTTGAGATCTGATAATTTAGCAAACTCGGCACAGCATCTGCTACAGACATGAGTGTGATCAGGTGCAGCACGAGAGTCCATGGTGGCGGAGGTTGCCAAATAAAGATTTGCATCACCTGAAATTGACAAGAGGGGGACATTAATAACCCAAATGTTCTCTGAAATGATCATTATCATGTTTTTCATTGTCATGCTGAACATTTTAAGTTAAAGGAAAGTAGAGAAGCAGGCATTTCATATAACACAATTAGACCCAGTAATTAAACTGCATATGAGATTAACTTCTTACAATAGGCCTACAGAATAATATTTTTCAGTGTTACAGGCTCTGTGGCCTCGTGGCTTTTCCAACACTGTAGAACTTGGTACAGTAAAGTCTCTGAGGGTGTCAGGCACGAGCCTGGGGAAGTCTTCTACAGCTAGTTTCTAATTCAAGTTTCTTACACACCAGCAATATAGAGAAGTATTCAGTGACAATTTTAAATAAAAACCATGGCGTACTGAATTAATAAACTGATGCAGTTTCATTATCATATTAGGCATTAGAGACAATAGATAATTTTGATTTTAATTCGATATTAAGACAAATATAATAATGTAATTTAATTCATATGACATGTTGACAATCAGAAAACAACGCAGAAATACTTAACTTTAAGTCACTGACCCATCACATCACAAATGATTCGTATCAGCATACCTGAAACCATTGATATCAATAAACGCCGTATACGACACATAGGATATAGACCCTGACAAAGGAATTGCTGGTAGGCTACTATATTCTGGCACTGACATATTGTGTTGTATTGTCCTTAAACACACGATGTGTTGAAATAGCCCACATATGTTCTAAGTGATTTCATAATAAAATAAATGAGCAAAAACGATCGTTACATTTCCGATTTAGGATGAATAAACAATTCTGAATTTCACACGTGTTGATTAAAATAGATTAAGAAACGACACGTGAACCAAATGAAACTTACCCATATTTTCGGGTAAAGTCAAATTAAATTCCGACTTAAAATGCTGCGGGTTTGCTTGTTTTCTGCGCGACATCCTGTCCCACTCTCAGCATCGAGACATGATAAAGAAGGTAACTAAAACATGCTTTGGAATAGTTAAGTCTGTGATCTTTCAAATGAGCTCGTCCGGTGAACTCCAGGCTGTAGTTAGTTTAGTGCCAGCTGAGAAGACGCAACGGGGGAGTTTTCATTCGTGGATCAAACGGCATCTGACCTCTCTCTACACGCATCTCAGTCCTTTGGAGAGGGGAGGTGGATTTCCAAAACGTTATTTGATGAAGGTCAGGTAAGCAGAGGGTGATAAAGTTGGCCATACATTTACAGATGTTATATTCAAATTTGTATTTTGTTTCAATCGGTGATCAGTCCATCTTTAGTAGATTTGGATTTACTGTAGCTTACAATGCTGGCCCAGTGATGCAATTGGTTACCATTACCAAGTCATTGTATGAAGAGAAGGGAGGGATAAAGTGTGTGTGTGTGTGTGTGTGTGTGTGTGTGTGTGTGTGTGTGTGTGTGTGTGTGTCATGAGTAGCCTATGCAATCATGATGCTTAAAGTTTCACAGAACTAGATGAATCATCTTCAAATAGGCTAATGTGTAGATCTTTCAAGGCCTTAAACACAAGTTTAAGTAGACATACATTAGACTACTTTGAATGACCACCATTCCCACAATAAATTGTATTTCACCCTGCTACCTTAGCGGTTTGGAATTCAGCTCTCCTATTTGAAGCTCTATGACAATTACAGTGCACCAGATCCTTTGATTCATGGCTGCTCCAATACACAAATACATATGTCTCACGCACCTCTTTCACAGGTAGGGATTGACAGAGAGCGAGAGCCAGGTGCTGGCTGCTACATCCTATGACTCATCCCCAGTGCTGTCATTAGATATGAAGGTTTGTGTGATTGTACACAAATATCTCCGGCCCTGGGGCCTTGGCAAGCGACAGAGGGGCCAGAACCATACGTGTGTCAACAATAACAGAGCCTCTTGAAGATCTTCCTGTGACAGATAGGGTGACCAATACCGTGTTCTATAAAGCCCTCAATCCACCTGACACTACCCTGACAGATAGTATGAGTTGGTGTTGAGAAATAAAATGTTGATCATGTGTTTTTTTAAATAATATATATATATATATATATATATATATATATATATATATATATATATATAAATCGGCAGATAAATCTTAGACTATAGAAAAAAAAAACATTCCAAGACCACAATATTCCAAAACATGCCTTTATTCCCCCAACTAAACTCGTTCAGTTTACTTTCAGTTTACTTAAAGAATTGTTAGTTGGAGAAAGTAAGTTGTGTTTTTTCTGCCCTCAACTGATGATGTCAGATGAGTAATACCAGACAATTATATCCCTAACATAAAATGTTTTTATGATTTGATTCTGTCATTGCTGCAGGTTTTTATGCTTCTTTGGCAACACTGCAACTGTTTGTCAGAATTGTGTGCCTGGGTGATGGATGAATGCTGATGAAAAATATGTAAACCACATCTGGACTGAAGAAAGAGTTGAAAGGCTGGTTGTGGTTTACAATGCTATTCTTTGGATAGATATGTATCAGTAAGCAACTGAATATACTGTATATTTTTTAAAGAGATGCTCATAACAGTTATTTAGGAATGTTTTCAATACCTAGTCCTACTGAACTGGAATAAAAAGGGTAACATGTGGCTTGAGGTTAAGAGGGACAACAGAACAGGGAAAGACTAGCAAAACTTTTTTTTCCCCAAAAAGTTGTGAAAAAATGTTTTGAGGGAACTGTTCCCATAGCAATGACATAATTTGACAGCTGGTGAGTGATGACACCTTCACCTTGATCAAGTTGGTCTCCCTGTTTATGAACCAACAAGATTGAACTGTCTCGGAACCCAGGGGCCAGGGTATTGTGTTACTATGACACTGCACAAATTTACTATTTGTCATTTTTTAAAACTAGACAGAGTTTGTGATGCAGTAAACCATACCATGAAAAATAAACAAAGGTATGGAGGCAGTGGCGATCAAGAACAAATGCTGCCATTCACCGACCTGTGGATTTTATACTATCCTGTAAATCTCTGTCTTAAAATCCCCTGTGTTTACAACAGCCTGAGATAGCTGGGAGCTGCTAGAACAAATTGCCAATCTGTATGGGTTAGTATGGCATGGCAATTTATGAGTCGCTCAAGTAACTCAAGAATTTTCATACCCAGCTTTATGTGCATGACAGTCACTCATGAAACATAGTTTCTACGTGGATAGATATGGTTTACTACACAGTGTTTAAGTATATGAGTAGGGCATTGACAGCATATGACTCTGTGCATAAGAGAAAGCACAATGGTATGAACAGGTTGCTCTGGTAAAATTTAAAAGCTACATTTTGGTTAGGTTCATTTTCCACTATCCTTATCCACAGTTCCACTGCATAGCCGATTAAAAACAAACATGTTCCAAGTGTTTTATCACATTGTTGATGTTATCATTTCTCTCTGTTTTGGTTATGGTAACCTTGACATACTTCAGTTCAAGAACAGGAATGGGCTGTTTTGTATTCAATGCTTATGACCTGGCCAAGGTCCAGTTTCAGGCCATCACACTCAGCTATGGTCAGACTGTCCCTCCGAGAGAAAGCAGAAGTTGGTTGACTACGGCACTGGCTTATGAAACTATACATTGAGAATGGATTTCCCTGGTAGAACAATGATGAACAACATTGAAAGGAGAACAAAACATTGGTAGATGATTGACACCAGTAGCTGTGAGAGTTCCCCTGAACCCAGTAGATAGGAGAATTTGTTTAAAAGATGCATAGAATGTTGCTGAACTAAACATCCTAGTTTCCTCTCATTATGAAACTCTTGATTCTAGCGCACAGGCATTTGCTCCATGGTCTCACTACAGTGCATGGACACATTTGGGAAAGGGGACGGCCTTTAGAATGATATACCCGAGTCTTTAGTTCTTAACATGAATAGTTCAGGCCATGGGATGGACAAACTACACTAAGAGTTAGTGCTCCCTCATGTCACTGTAAACTCAGAACTAGGATGTGTAGCAGCATCTAGTGGTGAAAATTAAGAATGTCAACTACAACTACTAGGTTTCCAAAGGCAATTTATTTTCAAATGATGTATTTTTTTCACATACAAAGAGTTAGTTAAACAGGACAATGAAGCCTATAGTTTCAGGGCTTTAAATAAACAGAAAAGGCACTTTTTATACTGCCTATGATAAAATAAAAAGCTTTCTTTTTTTCTACAGTACAAATATGTACAAAGATTTGCCATGAATTGTTTTGCTATGTTGGCAGCCAACAAATGTTATACGCTGTTGTGAAAAGACAACAGTAAAATGTATCTATCAAAATTACATAGAATTAAGTTATATAATATATAGCAATCAATAGGTGAGATTCAAAATAAATATTGTTGTCAGTGAAATCTGTCTATCACTGGTGTTGTCATTTGTAATAGGAATAGTTATGGTCTCTAATATGTCTAAAGTTAGAAAAATACCATAAATATATAATTCTAACAAGAGATAGAACACTGTGGGAGGTGTTACTCGTATACGGATCTAGCCCAGGAATCACACGGCCACTTTAATGAGCAAAATGCAATTCAGGGTCTGGTGTTGCTCTCGCCCAGAGAGATTTCTTAGTGGGATTGCCCAGAGTGATTTCTCAATTCCAACCAGGCCAATCAGCATCATTTGAATGCAATGACAGAATTGTAATTGGATAGGGGATGAATTCATCGCTGAGGACTCCCTCTTTGGCAACGCCCATTTCGAAAACGGCTGCAATGGGAGCACTTTCAGACTGAATAATGAAGTGAAACGAAATGACAAGTCTGTGTCAGGCCAGTACGGAACAACTTTAAAGGGACAATCTACCTGTCTCCACCTAAAATCATATCTAGAGTGATGTGCACCGTCTAATAATATACATTAGAAATCTGATTAACCGTCTTTAAACATCTGATAAAAGTTCAATTGTGGGGTCTCCAATCCCTTTAATGGGGGGCAGGAGCAAGTTGCCAGATCAAAAATTGACCTTCTTTGCAAAGTACATCAGTAAAACAAAGTACATCAGTAACAAAGTGCAAAGTACATCAGTTAGAAACATACAGTATGCAAAGCTTCACAAGGATAACGGTGTTGACATACTGTTTTTTTCTGTGTATTTGGACATCATACATTACTTGATGGATACGCAGTAGATATTGCCGTGGGAGTTGGGGGATTGACCAAAGACTTTTTACATTGGTTGCACTGGTGCGCCTATTTCATTTAGGTGCATCCAGTATTTTTCATTGCACTTTTTGCCACCAATAATAAATTTTAAGCGTTACCTTTTTTTGAAAAGGTAGGTCTCCTATAGCTATATTATAAGCAGTGTTAAATTTTACTATAATTTCTTCAGTTTGCCACTGCCTGGTGCTGAAATTCGGCGGGGACAGGGGGCTACTCTGTCACGGAACAGGACGTCTTTCTTGGAGACACCGTGCAATCCGGAACATTCGGAACATCAGCCTACCGCCTGGGCATGTGTCTTTTGACACCCTACCGAGACAATGGACACCTCACTAACACGCATTGCAGGTATAACTACCGCCACAGCTGCGCTCGTGTGACGATCCGAAGGGCTTTTGCGCAGCTGAAGGGAAAGTTCAGGGAGGCTTTGGCTGCTACGGTACATTTTCTTCAGGAAATGTACATTCTAATGATTGTTGCTTTACACGGACTTTAATGCTGTTTAAATGTGTATCCTTTCGTCATGGCCACCTGCTGCCTACTGACCCAGATGGGCAGATGAGTGTCCGTGGCCTGCTTCAGTGGGAGGAGCTGCGGTCGTTGGCTACATCCTGCAGTCTGCGCAGGAGGGCGGTCCGGTTGTCTGGACACACCCTCTTAGAAGATGGCTCCTCCTCCAGCTGCATGCTGCGTTTCTTGGTGGGCGTCTCCCCGGTGCGGATCATGCTGTTGATCTCCTGCAGGCGCTGTGTGAGCAGGGAAAGACGAGGGTCAGGGATGAAGGTTAAAGGTGCACAGACACATTATTTTTGCATGTCACACACTTTCACCCTCAAAGACATTTTGCCCAGCAAGTCTTTAAAGTAAATGTTTTTAAGGTAACACTTTGACAGTCTTTGATTCTTCAAACAGTATGCAGTTAATGCTTTTAAAAACGTCACTCATGTAGCTACAAATAATCCCAAAATGTCAACCAGTAGTGTTTAACAGTGAACGGCCAGTACATGGATCTGTTTGAATGAATGTAAATGAATGAATGAATGAATGTCTATTGGACTGTGGGAGCCTGTGTCTGTCTGCTTGTTAGTTGCCAGAGTGTGTGTGTGTGACTCACGTGGGGTGGGCTGCTGCAGATGTAGTAGAAGATCTTGTCGCGGGGGGAGGGGGCCGTGGGGCTGCAGGTGGCGGTGCTGGGGGTCTTGTGGGGGGAGATGTAGATGGAGTGGTTGTGAGACAGCAGGACCCGGCGAGGGGAGCTGCTCCTTAGACAGGGGTATGGGCACAGAGGGGGAGACTCCATCTGTCACACACAAACACACACACGCACGCGCACGCACACGCACACACACACACACACACACACACACGGAAAAAGACAGGCAACGGACATACATACACACGTACAGGAAAAACACGCTTAGAAACACCCTTGCATACTTAACGTAGTTATAGCATCACATACCCACAGCACATTAGCGCCAACGTAACTGAATCTATTGTGGTGGTGTGAAAGTCCCGCCCCCCTCTGCTGTCACTCACCCCAGTGGAGGGCGAGCTGGTGGAGTAGCGCAGGGCGAAGAGGCGCATCTGCTTGATGTAGACCAGGTTGTAGAAACGGATGAGGTCTCCCCGCTCCTCATCCTCCGCGGACGAGCAGGGGGACACGGAGGCGGTGGCGGGGGGGGCGGCGGTGGGGGTGGAGGGGGCGCTGCCGGGCTGGGGGGCGGGCAGGGTGCTGCTGGAGCGCATGGCGACGGGGCTGCTGTCTCCGCTCGCTGGGGGGCGGGAGGGGGGGTGGTCATTTTCTCAAAATCTTAGCCTGTAAGCCTGGGTGTGGGTATCCTTGAGCGTGTGTGTGTGTGTGTGTGAGAGAGTGAGCATATGTGTGTAAGCATATGAGAGTATGTGTGTGACTATCCATGAGCGGGCAGGTGTGTTTGAGTATATGAGAGCATGTGTGTGGGTATACATGAGCAAGCATGTGTGTGTGCGTGTGTGTGAGTGTGTGTGTGTGTATGACAGCGTCCATGTGAGTATCCATGAGCGTAAGGATGGGTGATGTCATTATTACCATGTACAATGAAATGCTAATTTGAGAATTTGTCATAGACAAGACATAGAAGTGATATACTGTAGATGAGTGAGTGTGTGTGTGTGCCTGGGTGTCCATGAGTAAGTACGTGTGTGTCAAAGTCTTTCTTTTTATTTATGAAAGAGTGACAGTGTCTGATTCTATCTGACTGGAGCTTATACTCCATGCCTGCCTTGAAGTCCTGGTTAAGAGCATTCCTCTCTTCCTGCTTGCGCCAACTCAAGATCCCCAAAATCTGGAGAAGAGCCCTAGTTGTCGCGATCCCTAAGCCGAACAAGCCTGAAGGGGACCCCAAGGGTTACCACCCCATCTCTCTGTTATGTATCCCCTTCAAGATCTTCGATCGTCTCATCTACGCCCGCGTCAAACCAATCATCGACCCGCTGCTCCCAAAGGACGTGGGAGATCGACCGTAGATCAAGTCACTTTGATGACCCAAGACATCGAGGACAGCTTCTCGGCTAAAAAGAAGGCTGGAGCCGTCTTTATAGACCTGACGGCTGCCTACGACACCGTATGGCACCGCGGCCTCACCTGCAAGCTGCTCCGCCTGCTGCCGGACAGGCACATGGTCAGCATGATCATGGAGCTTGTCCGAAACCTCAGCTTCACCCTCACCACCGGTAGCGGACAGCGAAGCAGGTTGCGACGCCTTAAAAACGGCATCCCCCAGGGATCTGTCCTGGCCCCCCTCCTTTATAACATCTACACCTACGAACTGCCAACCACAGTCTCCAGGAAGTACGCCTATATATCAGACACCCAATGGAATGCATGGCCTGACGGTTGTGGATGACGAAACGGTGACATGGCTCCTGGAGGTGTGTCCGGATATATAGCCCGTGTGTGTGTGTGTGTGTGTGTGTGTGTGTGTGAGTGTGTGCTCTCACCCTGCTCCTGGCTGGTGGTGTCTGTCGGAGAGCTCTGTCTGTTACCCTCACTGCTGCCCGAGTGACATCTCTTCCTCCCGCTGATCAGAACACTCCTGTAGACCTGCCCAGGAACACAAGGCAGACACACGCACAAACGTTAGGGAGCTGCCGCTGCTTTCTCGTTGTTTACAACGGCTAATGAGCTCTAGGGCTAATATTAGCTAGCCATCTTAACTCGGCTAGTTAATCTACAGTCTGCAAAAACACGACACTCGTTAACGTAGGTGTAAAACATCGGAACCTAGCCAGCTCTAAACTCTAGCTTTGGCGCGCTCTACGCTGCTGTAAGCAACAACAACACAAAAATACACACAATAGATTCCATGTTGCATATCTCCTGCCCCTCCAGTATACAGTGTATATAAATACACATGTTGTTTGGGCAGTTAAATATCGAAAAACTTACACTACTGCTGGCCTGCGGCTGGGACCGGTAACACTTCATGATGTTCTGGAAGGACTTGTCCTCTTTGGTCACCTACACAACAAACACACACACACACACACATCATCATCATCATCATCTTGAGCAGTTCAGGTTAACACACAGTCACACACCCGTGTACACATTACACACGCGCACACACACACACACACACACACACACACACACACACACATCATCATCATCATCTGGAGCAGTTCAGGTTAACACACAGTCACACACCCGTGTACACATTACACACGCGCACACACACACCTTGGTCATGACGTAGACGGCACACATGAGGAGCTGGTCTAGATGGCGGTCCATCATGAGTTCGGTGCAGTGGACCAGGGAGTACTCGAAGCACGTCCAGATCTTACTGCGCAGCTCCGAGGAGATGTCCAGTTTGGCACACAGATCCCTCAGACGGACACTGGCCAGGTGGTAAACCTGTCGGTTTCATACAAAGAACGCCATGAAAACTTTGCAGGTGGAATGCAGGAAATGTATTGGCATGTATAAGCAAGTGAGTGAATTGGCATACTTATGCCAAGATGAGATTAGAATAAGTGTTAAAAGATGCTGAATAATAAGACAGTGTTTTGGTCAATTTTAATTACAGTACAGATGTATATTTGGCGAGGTCATACAGATCGCGGGATATCATTGGTGGAAACACATGAATTAAAAAATCAAAGCAAGATATTTGGCTCTGACACACTAAAACCTTTCATTGTTTTCTAGATAGGCCTCCTGGATGTCGAAGGAGGCAGGTGTATGTAGTTCGGGTGAATTATTCCTTTAACCTCCGTGTGGTAAACGGGGATGTGGCTCGCTCACCTTCCGGAAGAACAGAGAGAGTGAGCCCCTCTTCTGAGGCTTGACCGCTGGTTTGCTGACCGCAGGGCTGCCCTGGGAGGGACTGTTCTGGGCGGCGGCCACGGCTGGTTGGCTGCTAAGAGTGCCGGTCAGGGACTGGGCGGTCAGGGGCTGCAATGTGGCCCCGCCTTGTCCCGTCACACTCACCTGGACCGGGATGAAGGTGATGCCTCCGTTCTCATTGGCTATTCCTGCAGGGTTCAAAGGTAAGCCGATATCTGTGCTTTAAAACAGCCCAAACGCATCCAACTTTCCGTCATTCACACACTTTGCACTTTGCAAATCACACACTACAAACGAACCAGTAGCTATTCCATACTATTATACCATATTTACTGAATGATAGAGCCAACATGACACCGTATCTACTGTGTATGAGAATTTAGTATAGGTTACCCCAATGTAGAGTTCAAAGCTATAATTCCAACTATAAAACGCATGACTAATGGGACAGTGACCGTGACACATACATACAGTAGCCCTCAACAACACAACCTCACATCCCTCCTCACCTTGAACCGGTATGGTGACCGTCTGGCCGTTGTTGGCGGTGACGGTGGCCGTCGCCATGGTGACCACCGTCTGTCCTGCCGGGATGGCGCCGACCAGAGGGGAGTGGGCGGGTCTGACAAGGGCGGCGGCGGAGGTGGCAGTGGAGGGTGCGGCGGCTTCGGACGTCTCCACAAACAGACGCCTCCGGAAGGAGCCGGTGAGAGGGGAGCTGTAGCAGTCCAGCAGGGTGGCGGGGGAGGGGGACACGCCTGGCGGGGGAGGAGGGGGAGGGGGAGCAGGGGTTTAACTTGTCGAGAAGCTAGACGACTGACAGACGTTCATAGGTGGACAGATTCAACAAAATGGCTGACCACTTTAGTGGCAAAACTGACTAAAAACTCAAACTTTAACGCAAAACCATCCAGCCTAGCTCTCGATCGATCGGACCAGAAGGTGTGTTGGAGCGCATGCAAACGTACCTTTCCCGGCGCTGTTGGAGGTCAGGTCAGGACCGTGGTGGATGGGGGTCAGGGGAGAGCTGCCCGTGCTGCTGCCTGCATCGCTGTCCTCCAGGTACTGAGGAGGCATCACCTACGACGGTCAGCAGAGAGACACGCCACACATGACTGACCGCTCCAAAGAGGTGTCTAATCCGTGGCTAGGACAGCCTGATGCTCCATCTCTGGGTTTAGTTGTGCTGAGTTGTGTTGTGATTTAATTATATATTACTGTTTTCCATTCAAATACACAGGTGCCTTTGTCATGTATACACCTCTTGGAGGACTTTCTATGTGTGTGTACTTGTAGTTCCTTGTTCTATGTGGTGACTATTCTATGTATCTGTAGTTCTACAGTACTGTATGTTCTATGTGGTATCTATTCTATGTCTATAGTTCTATGTTCTATGTGGTGTCTATTCTATTTGTCTGTAGTTCTGTTGTCTATTCTATGTCTGTACAGTACTTCTATGTTCTATGTGATGCCTATTCTATGTGTCTGTAGTTCTATGTTCTATTCTATGTGTCTGCAGTTCTATGTTCTATGTGTTGTCTATTGTCTGTAGTTCCATGTCCTATGTGGTATCTATTCTCAGTGTGTGTAGTTCTAGTTCTATGTAGTTGTAGTTCTATGTGCTCAGTGTGTGGCTGGCTGACCTCCTGGCAGGCGGGGACGTGGTTCTTGCCCCCCCTGATGCTGTCCCACAGCGGGGAGCCCCTCCTCCAGGCCTGGCTCTCCAGCACCTGCTCCTCCACCTGGTTCAGGTGCTTCACCACCTCCCTGAACAGGCCCTGCTCCGCACGCACCAGAACCTCGATGACCTGGGGAGCACGCACACACGCGCGCGCATACACACACACACACACACGTACGTAAAAACACACTCATAAGAACACACATAAGAACACACATGCACAGACAGACAGACAGACAGACAGACAGACAGACAGACACACAGACAGACAGACACGAGCGCGTACACACACACACGTACGTAAAAACACACTCATAAGAACACTCATAAGAACACACATGCACAGACAGACAGACACACAGACAGACAGACACGAGCGCGTACACACACACACGTACGTAAAAACACACTCATAAGAACACTCATAAGAACACACATGCACAGACAGACACACAGACACACACACTCATTGAGTGAATTATTATCCACTCACAAGAGTCTATTATTTATTTATAAATCACATGTTATATTTGTAAATCATATGTTTAATTATATATCGGGGTGATTTATACATTAGAAATGTGTGGTGAGAGGAGGTTCGCGCTGCTTAAATTGACAGTCACTCTGTCACAATGTGTGCGCATTTATAAAATAATAAATAGGCTATGTTATGTTAAAACCAACAACAATCATTAGAATAGCAGCTTATAGTAAGATATTGGTGTGATAATCTGAATTCTATCAGATACCAAATGATGCAAATGTTGTCTATTTTCGATATGTGTGTGATAGGCTATTGTTGTGTAGGCTTGCGTATGGCACGGTAACTGGTAATAACTGGTCAACAGTTCATATAAAACTGAAACAAAACATTTATTTTAGCCATTACCAGCCAGCCCAGTGAATAGTTGTGCAATGATGACGATTGATCCTTACGTTTAGCATAAGTGCACATTAGGCATATCACACACGAGATATTACTCAACAAAAGGCTAGCACTAATGGTCATAAATGGTCCACTACTGGATTAGCAAGGATAGAATTCAGATTATCACACCAATAGTTTACTATAGGCTGTTATTCCAACGCTTATATGGACATGCTGGTTTTAATATAACATACAGTAGCCTATTTATTATTACCCCGCCCCAGTGAGTTCAGGAGCGCTGCCTGCTCACCTTGTAGAAGTGGTACGCGGGCAGGTGGAAGATCTGGATGACTCTGGGGAAGTCTCCAGGGGGCCGGTAGGAGAAGATGACGATCTCCAGACAGCAGGCCAGCAGAGAGCGATGGAACATGTCTTGCTCCAGAATACCCTAGAAAACAAAGAACATAGTGTTGTAATAGTATCACTATTATGTAGTCCGTACACAGACCAGCTGGCTATATCATTACAGAGTAATTGCAAAGTTAGATAATACACTGTTATTGTGTTAACTGATAGTCTTGTTCATGTTGATATCTCACTATAATCACCAGGCTGGTCAGACTCACAGAGAGGTCTGTGTCTCCCAGTCTCTTCTTCTCCTGGTTGATGATGGCCTCCAGGATCTTGTAGTACAGCGCCTCCGCCAGGCAGAAGTACTTCACTGCAACATCTAGATCAGATGAGCAGGATTTCATGTTATTACAGAAAAAACTGTACAATTTTCAAACTATACTTAAAGGGGCACAGTCACGCTAGTTTCAGTTGATATTATTTGGATTATATTGGATTGCTTAAATTCTGTGTGTGCTTTTTTTAAATCACTGTCAGTGTAGTCGTTTCTAATATATGGGAAATACCACGTCCAATGACATCACCCTTTGAAGTCCAGTGATGTCACCCTTTGAAGTTTTGCTCCAATTTTGCATATACAGTATAATATACTGTATAGAAAACTGCTACACTGATAGTGGTCGTTAACAGTATGTGCTTGTGTGTATGTGTTTGTACAGTTGATTTTTCCATTCACAACCTTGATAAAGATGAACAAAAACTATAAAATAAAAGTTAAGAAGTACTGAGGTATATTTTGCTCAAAAATGCAGAAAATGCCAAACCTACAATACAGATCACTGAAAATCTTAAATTCACCAAATTACCAAACTACAATCTCAACTACAATTAAAACCATGTCTTGTGGTCATATGAAACAAAAATGTGCTTTTTTGGACATGCATATCGGTGTTATGTTTGGTGTCCAAAGAATGCAAGTAATGTTGAAAAGCACCTCATTAGCCTTCAAAGCAGTATTAACTCCAGCACGTACCAAGACATTTTGCCCAAAAACCTTGTTCCCTTTGCCAGGAAGCTTGCTTTTGCTGCAGATCACCTTCCAGCAGGACAACCATCCTTAACATATGTCCAAAGCATGTGATGTGTGTGTGTGTGTGTGTACCTTTCCCCAGCCCCCCGTTCTCCTCTCCCTTGCTTTCGTAGTGTTGACAGAAGATCTGGAGCATGTCCTTCAGTCTGGTGGAGATGGCCTCACTGGGGTCTCTGGCACACGCCCTAAAACCAAACAACACGGGTCCCAGAACTGTCACAACACTTCTAAAACCAAACAACACAGGGTCCCAGAACTGTCACAACACTTCTCCACACTAACTCATACAATGAATCCGAAGTATCATTCCGTGTGACAGAATTGATGTATACGATATAGAATACTCATCCATAGCAGGTACCTAAAAGCAAAAACCTTGAGAACCTCAAGAACCAGTATGGCTCAAGTCCTTATCCCTTTTCCCTTTACTGTATCTTGCGGTGTGCCGTATATCATCACAGTTGTTTTAGAACGAATACAAGGCAGAAACAGCTAGGGCTGGGTTAAAAAAAATTGATTAATCGATTCTGAATCAAATGATTCAGAATCGATTCATGAATCCCAAAATCGATCTTTTATTTAATGAATAAATGAGGGAATGAATAGTTAATTCATTCATTCAATGATTCATTCATTCATTCATTTTTGGAAATCAGTATCGATACCCAGCCGTAGTATTGATGTGTTGCATAACTTGGCAGTCATGTAATTAAGGTTACAGCTAAAAAAAAGTTTTTAGTAACACTAACCGAATCGATATTGAATCGCATCAAATCAAATCGTGATAATCTATTCTGAAGCTTGTGAATCGGAATCGAATCGATTCTTGAAATTCGAATCGATACCCAGCCCTAGAAACAGCCACTGTGACCGTAGCTGAATCGTGCTGCAACACTGCAGGGGCCGGTGTGGTGTGAGGTACCTCAGCGTGTCCGTCAGCCTGCTGCTGGGGCCGTGCTTCAAGCCTGTGAGCAGACTGTGGAGGCGTCCTACGCTCTGCATGGCGCTGGACACCGGGGTCCCCACGCTGTTGTCCTGCACGTACTTCCTCCCGGTCAGAGGGGTGGACACCTTCAGGGCTGAGGCCTGCGTGTACAGTAGGGAGGGTGATGGTGGGATAAGATAGAGGGAGAGAGAGGGAGGGAGGGAGAGGGAAGGAGAGAGAGATAGATTAAGAGATAGAGATAGATACAGTAGATATAGATAATAGTTTAGTTGATACAATTTACTCATCCATGTGAGAAATAAAAAGACATTCATTCATTCATTCATTCATACTCAAAAGCATTTGAGGTGTTTTGTTTTAGCATTCATTGTTCTGGCTACCCAAAATTAAGTGCATTGCAAGTACCTGACAATGTTTGCAAATCACTTCTGCACTGCAGTAACCCCGAGAACCAATGGTGTGTCGGTGGGCGGGAAAAAAAAAAGTCAGGCGCAACGGCCCTCAGCAGCAGCGCTATGGCCACTGCACTGGTGGTATGTGTGTGTAGTCTCTTCAGCCAACTCTGATGCGTGTGTGCGCAGCGTGGAGATAGATTTGTCTCAATGTTATTCGTGTGAAGAGATCGACAATCTGTGTGTGGTGTTGAAGTGTGTAACCTGATACTCATACACAAAAAGATGTAAAGATTGTAAACTCACAAAAATATTTTTCAAATATAAACCAGATCAATCTACAAGTAGACACATTACACAGATAAAAAAATCTGTGAATGCATTTAATTCCTTTACAAACTAGAAGGGCACTCGGAGTATATGGACTGATTTGTTGATTAGAATAAATATTGTTTGTGACTACATCCACAGTGAAGCACAGGGAGATGGGCAGGAAAGCACTGATAAAAGGCCTTCCATCAGGGGGCTCAGTGATGCAGCAGCCCAGACAAGGAGGGACAAGCAAGTAGGGGAGTTGGACTTGGTGGTGATGTTGATGAAGGTATAATAATAGGCTTAGTTTCTGTGGCTGGATGAAGTAGTGATGCGCACATGATGAAATGGGATGACCTATTCAAGCAATGCAAGATCACGTTATTCTGGTTTCTCTTCTCTAGAAGCGTGAAGTATAACGAGGACTGTGCTGCCTGGAGTCAACATTAAGAACACGCACTGACAGCACGGGACTGTGACAGCTGAGACCAGAGCATGTGCAAATTCCTATTCACTACTGTTCACTACATTCACTGCACAAGAGCCCAATTTGAAAAAAAAAAAAGCATTCTTCCTTTCTCACCTTGAAGTACATTACATTAGTCATTTAGCAGACGCTTTTATCCAAAGTGACATACAATAATAGCATTTACAACGTAGGAAGTTCTGCTGACGGGGAATCATGTATTTGTCATTTTTCTCCTTTTCCTCTATCTAGCTATTAGCCTTTATGCAGTGTGTCCTTAGGGGGCTTCTGTAGCCCAGTAGTTTTACTTTAGTGTATTTTACAAATGTGTTGCATTTTCTGTCACCCTCTAGTAGTTGGAAAATGTGTCTGTGGGAATTTTCATCCAGAAGAGCACTTGTGAGGTCAGACACTGATGCCGGGCATGAGGGCCTTACTTCACCAAGCGCAATGCGCCGCCACTGGACTCTGGAGCAGTGGAAATCACACTTCTCTATCTGGCAGAGTGATGGACGACTCTGGGTTTGGCGAATGCCAGGAGAACGTTGCCTAGACCCTATTTGAAGCCGGCCGTGCTTGAATAAAGAATGATAGTGGTACTTGAGTGAGTCAAGAAATAGCAGTTGCAATCAGTTCACAGCAAACACCTGGGGACACGAGCAGACACTGCAGAGCAGAGCAGACTCAAGGTAACCTACAGACACCCTTTTTATGACTAGTCAATGAGCATGAAGTGAGGTCTACTTACTCAACTTCCAGGCTTAATTGCTTAACGCATCATCCCTTTGTCATGAAACTTGATATGCTTCCTCTTGCTGCTCAAAATGTCCTTTCTGCACATAGCACTTAGCACATAGCACTTAGCACATAGCACTTATGCACACCGTCATCAACCCTGTGGTTTTACTTATCATTTGTCTTCCTCCTCTTCCTCCTTCATCCTCAAAATGCCCGGCCCCGACTCGAAGCAGTGCAGCAGCTACAATTTGTGTATTTTCAGATCTGTTTCAAGTTTGTGTGTGTGCGTGCGCGCGAGTGTGTGTGTGCGCGCGAGTGTGTGTATGCATGTTCTCTCACAGTGAGACTGCTGTATAATCTGTAGGCTGAGGCATCCTGGTTCTCCACCCCCTCGCACAGACAGGGTCCTGGGGTGCCGATGTCCTCGTTGGCCCCCTCTCCCAGGAAGATCCTCTCGTCCAGGCTGCCGATGGCCAGGACGTGCTCCTCGTACACGCGACCCAGAGACGCACTGGGGACACGGACACACAGAGATGATTTATAAACACACTTGTACACTTGTTGATGCACAAGTAAAGGTACACTTGCATATACGCACACACACACACACACAGACACACACACACACACACACACACACACACACACACATACACATACACATACACACACACACACACAATAAAAATCCCTCTTGGTGCTACCCTTCTGGCATTAAAGATTGACACTTACAAACTTTCCCCAAAATTGATAGGCTCCAGGAAGCCAGTCAAGCTGTCCTCCTTCCCTTTCAAAATCTGTGGAACACAGACAGAAAATCATATTGACCTCGGATTGAGAGGTAGAGGGGTTAATACAGGCACAGCTGAAATGTCTGATATTGCACCGTCGTGACCCACACCTTCTTGTGGAAGAGCCGCTTGATGAAGGGTTTCCAGAAGTGCTCCTTCACACCCTTGGCCTCCAGCACCAGTCCGTCGTGGAGCTCACACAGCTGTTGGATGAAGCAGTTGGGGCCTGGGCCAGCCTTGTAGTCCTTGTGACCAAAGTCCTCTGGCAGGCCTGGGTAGAGGGGGAAGGGGTATAGGACACACTGCTAGGTAGCTGCTCTAGATAGAATTCATGAGGTTTCGCCACAGACACAAACACACACAACATACTGTATAGACTGAAAATAGTTCATGTTGTTTATCACAGCAAGAGAGGAGATGGAGAGTAAATACTGTATGATTTGTTCATCCACCTTAGGAGAGAAAGATTGTAGTAGCCTTGATCAAACATTAGGTATTTCTATTTATCTATAGAAATATATATATATATATATATATATATATATATATACACACACTATTTTCTATTCTATTTTCTATTATTTATAGAACAAAGCCTATTATTACATTATTGTCAGGCAAGTGAGCCCATCTGATGTTCTGAATTTATACTGTAGGCTGGCTACCCTAACCCAGTCTGAAAGACTGCATCAGCTTTAGCGTCAAGTACTGTATTGTTCTCGCTAATGTACCATTAATCTCAATAGCTTCCCATCCTCCTCCACAAGCCACAGCCTAGTTTAGCTCCTATCAATTCTTCCCATGCTATTGATAGTGTAGCCTGCATACCGCTTCCAAATAATCTCCTATAGGTATAAAAGCTCTAGGGTGACAAGCGACCGACTCTGTTTATTCTCAAGTGTAGCTAGCTAAGTGATTACATTTTAAGAAGCTATTATATTCATATTTAGACCCAGCTGTGCTTGGCTGAGATGTGAATGGGACATCAGACGCAAAACCAGAAATGATTTTTAGCCATAGATTGTGACAGGCTGTTGACATGCGACAGCCCTGAAAAAAAGACGTTGAAGGGCTTAAAGGAGTAGTAAAGGGAAAATGCATGTTTAGCCCTGTTTTAAGGTTACTTATGATCATATACAATGGTTCAGATCAAAACGTTGACAAAACTAGCACTTTTGAGAAAGTCTGATAATTGCTCTACCACCGTTTTGGTCATACAATGGATGTGGGTGGGAACCGTGAAAAATAATTAAAAAAACCCGGGCTATGACCCCTCCTACCTGGGCTATGACCTCTTCACACCGCTCCTCTCTGGCAGAAGGCTGCGGTCGTTAAAGACTAAAACTGTCCGACACAGGAACAGCTTTTTCCCCACGGCTATCAGCTCCGACTCCAGCTCCTTCTTTCTTTTATGTGCATGTACAGTAGTTTCGTTTCGAGGGGCGCAGTGTGTGTTGTCTTCCTGACATCGACAATACGACACGCCAAAGGCGTCACTTCCATTTCCATCAAGATTTCCTGCCAGTGTACTAGCCAGTACGTAAAAATTCTAAAATAATAAATTCACAGGGTCTCATGCAGTCTCATGTCACGCAAATGATTTTTGGGGTCTTGCTAAGTTCAATTCATAAACTAATTGCAAGTAAAGGTGAATATTGACCTATAAAAAGTTCTCATTGAGCTTTAAAATATAAATATAAGATATTACTAAATTCCATATACTTACTAATATAATATATGTACTAAAATCCAATAAAAAGAGCTGTGCCCTATTTGACAAATGTATAATATTCTATGTTGTTTTGTAATCAGTGGGGGTCACATGACATGGGAGCTATTGAAAAGAAGACAGATTTCCCATCAAAATATTAATATAAAATGTAATATGTACTAAAAACCGATAAAAGAAGCTGTGTCCTATTTGTCCAATGTAGTATAATATTCTGTGCTGATTTGGAGTCATTGGGTCACATGACATGGGAGATATTGGAAAAGAGAGATCTTTTGACATTTGTAAGGTGTAATTTGTTGACGGTTCCTAGCCATTTGCATTGACTACCGGCAGGTTGTGAAGACCATTGCATTGCGGCTCAATGGTCCCAAAAGCCCGGGTTGAAGTCGGGGAGATAAGACGACAAGACTGGATGTCCAAAACGTTCTTAATAACTTGAAATCAACTTCACCTAAGTGTTCTTGTTCTCTTATCCTCCAGTAGTTAGTTATTCGCTCTTGACTCTCATGCCTGCATTGCTCTGGCTGAGGTAACCTCGCTCCAGTCACCAGGGGAGAATGCTTGCGCTGTTTATTTGGTTGTCATGAGTTCACGAGTGATTGACATCCTGTCAATGTTCTATTTGCTCAAACTCAAAGTGGAGAGAGAGCGGGCGACCGTTTGTTCCGCGTAGCGTACCGCTGTAGTCTACTGCTACGCAGAGTAAACCAACAAACAAAAATCCCCTTCTCTGAAGCAGCGGCGGCGCGGTGCTACTAACCTGATGCTATTAACCGATATTAGAGATGACAAATTAACATTTCTGTTCCGGAACAATTAAAGATGATTACATTTTCGTTTCTGTTTTTGTTCTTAGTAGGTCTAAGATACTGTTCGTTTCCAGTTGTCATTCCTTGAACCTGTTTGTAGCCCTGCTTGAGTGTTTCAATCCATTTGACTGCCTGTTCCTAAACTGTGTACCTACTGTGTGAAGCACTAATGAACTAATGCGTCAAGAGGATGAATACATGGTTCCATACCTCTGAAGGTGGGGTTGAGCAGGTCTTTCCTGGCATTACACAGCAGAGCATTGGTGAACACCAAGTCCAGGGCACACAACAGCAGGTGGTAGGAGTTGACCAGGTCATCACTGATCATAGGGAAGTTCCCTGTTAGAAAGGGCGAAGAGAGGGAAATTGAAAGTGTACATCATGGAAGAGAGGGAGGGGGTAGAGTGAGAGGAACAGAGGAAGAGAGATACATGGGGGAAGTAAACGATGAGGCAGAAAGAGAGAGGGAGAGAGACTGCATGGGAGAGAAACTTTCATATTGACTGCTTAATGGGGTGTTAACCACACTGAAACCCTATCCAGCCCATTAAAGATAATAACACCAGCTATCCAACACATACGCATAGCCTATTGTAAGCAGTGCCTTATCCAGGCCCAGATTCAGGCAAGTCCTGACATGTCCAAATGCAATGGTTGCCAAGCTAACGGTACACGCCGAGGTTGGCGGAGTGCAACTGTGAGCGCTGAGGGCTTCAGGGCATGTAAAAGGGACTTGTTATAAGACCGCTACCCTAGTTTCTACAGTAGCCCAAGCTAACAAGCCTGCACAGGTCCTTGCCCATAACCCTGAGACTACTTCATTAGTCACACAGTTCAAGAGAGACCCCCTTCACTCATACTCACGCATGCATGCATGGGCACACATGCACGCACGCACGCACGCACACACGCACACACACACACACACACACACACACACACACACAGACACACACACACACACACAATCTTCTTGCTCAACCATCCATACTCCAAGGACTCTAATCCTTGTTGCCCCCATGCTGCTTGGTAGGACAAGCTGGCCCACAGCCAGATGATTTGTCAAGCAAGAGTCACTTCACTGATGCCTTTCTCTCTGTCCTCAGGGTACTCGGTTAAAGGGGTCAAAATGAGATTAGTTCTTACATTACGTTTTTTTTCCATCATACAGAAGCGAGACCACTCTACAGATATTCTTGCCTGATATCAGCAATAACTTGTGACACTCTTCACTCTCACATTGCCTCCACTCTAACCGATTTCCGTAGGGGAGGGGGATACGATTTTCCTTAACCAATCACTAGGACCAACATATCCTTGACAATGGCGTTAGTCCCGCCCGTGGTGCTGATGGGCTAATCTTTAGTCCCCCCAGGGCACTCATTGGACCGATCATTTTTCAACCGAGAAACCGTTGTTTCGTGTCTCGATGGAAGGCCAGAATCCATCCACTCGGTGGAGTGGGCGGATTTAAAGGTCTGGACCCAGGCAACAGATATTCTGGTTTATAAAAGCGTGCAGTAAACTCACCTTTGGCGTGCACAAACAGAATCCAGCAGAAGTTGAAGACCTCTGAGACAGTACATGGATGGCGCCTACAGAACAAGGATTTTGCATTGGAATTTCATTGTGCATGAATCAATGTATACCTAGCTAATTGGAAACTCTGTACATGAGTAGGTGTGATGTTGAAGAGTTTGATTTCCTAAACTCTGGAGCTAATCAACTGTGATAAGACTCGTAAGTCAAAGTTGATGAAGTAATTTGAAGAGACAAGCCCACCTCTGCTTGCGGCTCCTGTGGACTCGTGGTGGGTCGTCCGAAGGGGCCTTGAAGATGGCTTTGAAGATGGGGACGTACTTTTTGAAGATGACAGCTGAAACTGTGAAATTTCTTTCCAGCTTCTCTGTGCTCTGGCGGAACTCCTCAGGCAGGTTTGCCATGTCCTGCCACTTCTTCATTTTGTTAAAGAACTCAATAAGGCTACAGAACAAGAAAAAGAGACAGAGAAACTTAACATTAGCATTATCCCACAGTGGAATTCTATTTGGATAAGAACTGTACAAAGCATGAAGAGTTCTGACATCACTTGACCGAAAACAGTAACACAAAACCAACAATCATTCTCTGTGAATGTACTATTATACAAAGCAGAGGAGAGCCGTACTGCTACAAATCAGGATATTGAAAATTAAGATGAAGTTCTGTGCTGCACCTTTGCTCTGAGCAGCGAAGGATCCTGGTCAGGGAGACGTAGTTTCCTTCCGCAATGCCCTTGTCGACAGTTGGCACTGCCGACCGACAGGCAACGTAGAGAGCACACGCCAGCCAGTGTAGCTCGCTGCCCTGTAAAGAGTGTGTATGTGTGTGTGAGAGAGAGAGAGAGAGAGAGAGAGAGAGAGGGAGACACAGAGAGGGGGTAGTTTATCCATCCTTATGAACTGATAATACACCACTGCTGCAAACACTTCATAGAATAGGCTCCCCAAATAGAAGAGATTGAAAGTTGGAAAAAAGGGGTTGAAAATAGGATGGAATAAAACCCTTTAATGTCACGATTTAATATGTGTGTCCCCACACAGGTGTTACTTATCCCTGCAGTAGCAACACCTCTTATAGGGTGAGTATCGTCCAGATATCACCCACAGGGCAAGTAAGGTCACAGACGCCATGTTGGAAATTCTCCCCCCTAGTGGCCTCTTCTCTCATACAATTGTTATTACCTTGAACCTTTGCCAAATAAGAGCAAACTACACCATGTAAAATCAACCTACCAGGGGAAATAAGATCCCGTCATGAAGAGTGTTTTAAGGAGAACGTGCACATCATGGAAAATGTACAAAAAAAGTAATACTTTGCATAATGCATACTGATATAGAGGCTACATTTATAATATGCCAATTGATATGAGCCTACATTTTTGCAGAAGTAGGCTAGGCTTCAGTATTATTTCAATGGCGAATAAACAACATTGCATTGTCTATTGTTTTGTTTCCTAAGAATGACTAAGACGATTTGTGGTGGTCCGCCTTGAAACGTGAGCCCCACCCCTTTTAAAACATTACAATTTATGCGGTTGTACAATTATTCCGTGTACGCAGAAAGAATGCAATTCTGGGCTATATCTATCTTTCCTTAGGTAACGTGACGCGATATGGGAGGGAGAGCTCGCTACGTGTTTTGCACGTGAAAGTCGTAGATGCTCACATGGCATAATTTTTACAATAAAAGCGTTGCAGAACGTTAAAATAATCACCTCTAATGTGTAGTTTTTGCTTATATCCTCATAGCTCTTCCATGCCTCGTTGCTCGCCTCCTCGTCCATATTCAAAGCTCGACAAAGATCTTCAAATCCCATTCTTGCTTGCTGCAAAAAGTCGTCCTCTTCGTTCATTTTGACTATTCCAATGGCTGGTACTGACAATCAAATTCGGTGTAATGAGCACGTAGCTCCAGATCACTGTCAACTTTAGCTCAGTTGATTACAAAGTATCTTCGTGTGAGCAGTAAGATACACTGTTGTGTACAGTGTAGCCATTTAAATGCCCTTTGATTGACAGTTACTACTATGCGCAGTATATTTACGTTAAAGGCTTTTTAAAACAACTTACGCCATGGACGTACTAAACTAGGCTTATGCTCAAGAGACATTTTATTTTTTGACCAAACGTAGATGGAGAATAAAGAATGAGCGTAAAGGAGCTCACGCCCACAAACTGTGCGTTTCAAACCTTGAATGGATGAAAAACGAGTCATTCAAATGGTAATGTCACTTCCGGGTGTATTTAGTTTAATACATCCATGTATTAACACATGAACAGGGCAAAATGTGTCTTTCACTAATAAAATAATTGTTATTTTACTGCCTTCATAGGGCTAAACGAACTGCAGAATCAGTATCTTAGACCAGAAATACGGACCCTTTTCAGTCCGTATTTCCAATGACCATGAACATTGAAAATCAAATAAAACAGTCGGAAAACGGGATCCCTTTTTCGTTTGGTATTTCCATTTTCATTTGTCCCATTCAAAGAAAAGACGACTTGTGACTGTACCATGGATGTATTAAGGGATGTACTGAACGCAAAGAACCGGAAGTAAAAGTAATCCTTCAAAATAAAAGTCTCATGTGTGCGAATTTTACTGTCAGGAGAACGAAGCACTTTTGCGAAGGAATTGGTTGCCTGTAGCTTTAGATTAAGCTAAAGTTAGCTAATTAGTGTGATGTATAGGGATATTATTTTAGTTGAGTGACATTAATTCTGAAAACAGTTACCCCAATAAAGAGCATGTATAAAGTCACCAGCAGAGGCCCCCATTACCCACCGTGAAGGCATTGACATGGTGGATAAGAATAACCATACCATATTCCTCTATCATTAAATGTGGTAATACAAGCTGGTAAAATGTGATGATCGAAGGGCTCAGAACATTGGCTTTTCTTATTGCAAGTCTGCAAAACATTTATGTAGCACGGTGAACACCTCATCTCCCAATGAACATTTGAATGTTTAAATTGAGTGTCTTGCAGAAACCAGGCCAGGTCCAGCCTGGCTTATGTGTGTGGCTGGCTTGTTTCTGTTCAGGACTGGTAGGACGGAAGCTAGTCATGCCACTGAAATAGCTGTGAATTGAAATGACATGAAATAATGTCTGATAAATTAAGATAGGTCTTGTCACCTGGACACATCAGTCCCAATCACGGCCATGCTGGCCATCTGTAGGTCCCCCCCCCCCCCTTGTTATATATACAGAGGCGGCTGGATCAGGACTCCAGGGCCGTTTTTTCGTCCCAGCACGTCCCTGGTCCCAATACTTCCAATGCTAATCCAGCACAATAAGAGTGGGATAGCCAGTTAGCTCATGAGCTCACAACAACTAATGGTAGCGGTCAGTGGCTAAAGCAGTTACACTGATGATTCCTGTAACGTTAGCTATTTTGCTGCAATTGGTTCAACTTCTGTTTCTGGACAAAGGTCATTATATGCACTTCCCTTTAGGTGGTGAAGTAAGTAGACGGTAATCTCTGAGAATGTCCCATGTGGGAGTCCAATGCTCTGACCACTACTCTACTTGTGGAATTTAGGTAAGGGATAAAAAGGCTGAATTTAGAGTAGTGGTGGAGTTGGTTTTGGTGTCCTTCTTCCAGTTCCTAGTGTTGGTTGGGGTTAGAATAAGGGTTGGGACAGGATGACCTATAAGGTCAAGTAAAGTAAAGGTCAGGTAAAGGTTGGAGTGAAAGGACATGTGGAGGTTTGGGGTATAGTGCAGGTCCCCAGGATTCGAAATCTAAAGTGAAGCCCTATTGAACCGCGCCATCTTGGCAAAATTTGTAGTCATTTGGTTATTTCCGGTGACTTTTGTACTTGCGCAGTTGTGCTTTTCTGTCCTACGCGCGTCCACGAACAAGTTCACGTTTATGTGAAATGCAATGAAATGAAAACCGGCTTGCATATTAACCTGTTTTTGTCAAATATATACATTGGAGCAGGGCTTAAAAACGAAATTATTTTTCAATCGGTTCGCTCCGAGCAGAACCAGAATATTTAACGTTTCCGTTCTCATGTTCCGCCACCAACATAGCGTTCCTGAACCGGTTAAGAACGAAAAATAACGTTCCGTTCACCGTTCCGGGGGTGTTAGCCTATTAAGACTCTATAGGCCTACAGTATTTCTTGTACAAATATTTTCTTGTACTGTTGCTGCAAGCTATTTTATTCTGCGCCTGTAGGCCTATTGTTTGTTTTTATTTATTTATAAATAATTAGTCACCTCATTCATTCATCTGCGCAATCCCTATTGTTTATGCTGCGTTCCTTTTGTATGGGAGCTCCGGATTTGGCGCCTATACGCGTAATACGTATGTAGCGGTCTTTAATATTATAGTAGTTTAACTTATGCTATTCAATGATCAGGGGTGCACGGCACATTGTCACTAAAGTGTGCTCAAATTAATTAATGTAGCCTAATCATTTGGTTTGTGAAAGTCAAGACGTGACAGAAATCTGTGCAACAATAAGCTACGACTAGATTCCAAGAGGCGCGCTCGCTTTCACAGCCTAATTGCCGAGTTGAACTCTGAAGGAGGCAGACCATTAAATTCACAAAACATAGGTTTATGCATACTAGTATACATCCAAGCAACTGTACTCCGTGTTTTAAATAGCCAAACCATACTTGGAGCGAGATGCGCAACGAGTGAAAATTGGCTTCCGCTGAATAGATAGAGGAACTTTATTGCACACACGCAGGTCCATATAAAACATTATATTTGCACAGTAGGCTACTATTTCTTTCACTTTATTATTTGCATCATTCTTTGTGGACCAATGTTGGAATAAATTTGCCTTCGAACGTTATTGCCCTCTCTGACATCCGCGGTCTTTATGTGAAATCTAGTTTTAGCCTACTGAAACATTACAGGCTATAGGCTAGCCTACTCTTCTTCAATTAAACAAAATAAATCACATTGATATCTTTGCTAGGCCTAGGCTACATTACAAAAACAGGACAAGATGTAGGCTACAAATTTAATTAATTTAATTTAGCCTATTCGGCCATAAAAGGCTCAGCTTTATTCTTTTTTACAATTATTTTTAAGTTATATAGGCCTACTACAAAGAACGAAAAAATAACGTTATTAACCGGTTTTAAAGATTTCAAATTAAAGTTTCTGTTCTGGAACAATTAAAGACCATTTCGTTTTCGTTGCCGTTTCTGTTCCTCGTAAAATACCGTTCGTTTTCGGTTTTCGTTTCCGTTCCTTGAACCGGTTCGGAGCCTTGCATTGGAGACATTCTTTTTTTATCCAGGCATCTTAGTTTTAACAGATTAATTATAGCTTATCAAGATGCCTGGATAAAAAAAAATGTCTCCAATGGATATATTTGACAAAAACAGGTTAATATGCAAACCAGTTTTCATTGCTAAATCAAAGCGGGGAGAGCCGGGAACATGCGTCTACATTTTGTGAACTTGTTCCTGGACGTGAGTAGGCCAGAAAAGCACAACTGCAAAAGTACAAAAGTCACCTGAAATAGTCAAATGACTACAAATTTGCCAAGATGGCGCGGTTCAATAGGGCTTCATTTTTGACAGCGGTCAGTGAATGGAGTGGCTGTATCCAGTTCTATTAATACATCCATTATATAGTCCCATTAAGTCATCCCCACCGGGTCTTGAACCCGTCTCCCAGGTGGAAGTCCAATGCTCTCACCACTGCTCTACTTGTGCAGTGGAGATCAGTGGGTTGGTTTTGGTGTCCTTCTTGATTTTGGTGTGCTGGGACTACTGCCTCTTGTGGTGCCAACAGAGAAATGCAGACCAACATTGTCCGGAGTTACGGAGTAAGGGAGTGATAACTGGACAAACGCTATAGTAGGTGCGCTGGCTTACAGCCACGCACAAAAAGGATGTAGTATATCTCAATACATAGCATGCCACATGCAGTATGGCAAAAATACCAGGGTGTCAGATTACATCCGGTCATATTTTGCAGTATGCAAGCCAGCAGACTTTTCTGGCTATTCTGACCCACAATCCGATGCGCAGCGGAAATTCCAGAAAGCGGGTCTACCTTTCTCCTTAGGATTTAGTTGTTTACAGTCTTAATTAAAATGATAAATAATTGAATAAATAAATAAAAGTATCCATGCAAAACAATTTGGAAGATAGTGTTACTAACATACAAACAGGATAGTGTAAAATGTTTTATTATAGTTAAATACAACGCATCAAACAAGCAAAAACATTAATAACAGTTTGCCTATCTACTTCTAGACTGAAATTCAGACTAGCCCATGGCATAATCCCATAAAAAAACACATTCATTGATATTTGAAATTACTTCCTATTTGAGGTATAATTTTGAAAGTGCCAGTGACTGTCAATCTTGAACACAAATCAAGAGGTCCACCTAACTCACACATCTACTGCAACAGGCCACAAATTCTAATGACACCAGCCAATGGAAGGTGTGGTTAAATGTGATTGGAAAAACCACCAATCTCATGAGGTTACCACATTAACCAATGAATAGGCTTCAACCAGCATTTCCAGTACTGGCAGATATTTTCACTGCAAGCATTATTGAAGTTAATAGACCTACCTTGTCACCAAATGATAAAATATTACTATTGAAATAAAGGCCCATATTATCCAAGGTAAGCTCTATGAAATAAACTTGGTTTTATTTAGTGCTACTGAAATGTGACTGTGGGGTGATGAGTCCTAAGTGTTTGTCTCCAAGGAAGAGACAGGGGTGTAGTCGTGGTCAGGGTCTTCCATGATAGACTGTAGTGCCTCCAGTCCCTCCACAGACACGGTCAAACTGCCCACCACCACACTGCTGTCCACCACATCCACAACTACAGAGGGAGAGAGTGAGAGGGGTAATAGAGAATGTCAAGCTATGTCATGCATGTTGGCACACTTGGGACGTGGCACCATCTTGTGAGGATCTCTGTTGATGAGTTGAAGCTATGAGTGGGAGGCTTTTTTGTCTATGTCAATTCACCAACAGCCTCACAAGATGGCGCCCCCGTCCCAGACATGCAACATGGTGTGACAACTTCACATTTCCTTTAAGGCAAATGTATGAAAAAGCATTTGAAAAAGATTGACGAATTAATGCCAAGACATTTCAAGTTGATTACTGACTGTTGAGGCAGGTCTCAATCAGGTCCTGCTGTTTCTCTACGATATCAGGGATCCTCAGGTAGGCCACGCCCACATCCTCACACTCCCTCTCCTGCTCCTCCTCTTCTGGTGGCTCGCTGACCACCGTGAATCTGATACTGTCCAATCACAAAACACAAAGGAGGGGTCAGGCATGGCCAATCACAGTGAACCATCATTCAGGCAAAGTCAATCATATGCCGATCACAACGCACAAAGGGGTCAAAAAAGGCCATCGGAAGTCATGTCTTTGACCTAGTCTGCCATTACCACCAACCCATAGAGTAGCATATCACAGCGATACACTCTAAAACTAAATGAACTGCTACATTGTTTCAGGTCTGTTTACTCCAGTCAAAAACACACCTGCACATTCGGATCGGGTTCAAAGACGAGAGACAGGTTTAGAGGTTTCTTACCTTTCCATTTGTGGATTGCGTCCCTCCAGTACCCCTTTCAACATCTCCCGTCTCGTCTTGTTAGTCTCTACATCCACAGGAATCACTGGCAGGGAGGGAAAATAAGGAGGGTTACTGAATCAAATCTGACACAGTGAGGAAGTTGCTTCATCTACTGTCAGTTTTTGGCAACTTAAATTGGTCACTGGAGAGAGCTTGCGTGCTTGAGAGCATCCATGCATGGAATTCTGAAATGGTTACGTGCGTATATAATACCTTTGACTATGCACTGGTTGTAGAATACCATTGCTTTAATTAGAGCGGTTTCTCTGTAGTGGGTACCTACAGTATATGTGAGTGCGTGTGTGGGCGCGTGTACTCATTCTCTGTTGCGTCTCCTGACAACTGCTGCAATAAACATTTTCTGTATTTTTCCGGCATTGGCAAACAGCATGTGTGCGTTTATGCGTGTGCACCATTTTGTGTGTCCGTAGTACGTGTTCTCCCCGGTCTCCTCTTACCATTGCTGTAGTTGTAGTGGGTGGTCTTGCCAGGCGGGGGCTTGGGCAGAGACAGAGGAGTCTCCTCGGAGGGCAGGTCCAGAAGGGAGTACTCCACAAACAGACGCACCACGCTGCTGTCCCTGGCCGCCCGCGAGTCCGGACGCAAGCTCAGAGACACGATCTCCATGCGCATGCGCTCCGACGTCTGGGGAAACAAACGGGACTGGTCATCATGGAAAACTGGGATTGTCTTCTATTGATAGATACTTTATTGATCCCCAGGGGCAAATTGTTGTGGCCAAACTGCTGGCCATCATGGACATCTGATGTGAACGTCTGATGATTACGGTGTTTTTTGGTGAGGTAACAGGTAAGCTAAAGGTTTAGTTACATTAACGTTACAGCATTTTTCAGTTTGTGTATTATGTTTTTTATGGTTTGATAAGCGCAAGTGCTTAAACTTGTGTGCTACGTGCTTTGTTAATATTTACAGGGAAAGCAGGCAAGTGTGTCGGAGAGTCGGCAATCTGAAAACTCGTTCCTGAAATCTACCAGGTTTTAAAAGAGAAATACATGCAGGTATGTGTTCTTTTTAAGATATGTTGATGTGTATAGTGCAGTCTGTACGCATTTGGACAACAATGGAAGTCCATTCCTTCACAATGCAGGCTATGGTGATGCCCCCCCCCCCCCATGATAAAATCAGATGCTGATGGGCCATCTCTATGCTAAAATCACACTTCCTGGCATAATGTGGATGACAATGGCAGAGAATTGGGTGCAATCATGCCAAATCACATAGGATAAACGTGAATGGAGGGATTAGCCCCACCTGGACAATCAGTGGCCTGTACATTTCATGGGTTATACAATTCAATCATTTCAGGGTCCAAATAAATAACATGACACATTGTATTGTCTTGTTTCCCAGTGCCCGGACACAGTGGAAGAGTGGCAGCAAGTAGTAGAAAGATTCCAGGCCTTCCTGCCGAACACAATCAATGCTACAACACGAACAAAGCTGCAGTGGGCTGAACTTTGCCGTTACTTTGTCTCTGATTGCGGTGTGGTGCCTTTTCAGTGGGACAAAATATAGGAAATGTCATCTTTTAGTGCAGGGTTTTGATTTAGTTTTCTCTTGTTTGTGTGCTGGTAAGAATTAGGCTCAAACTAAAGTATACTCTACTGTACACACCTAAAGTATAGCACCAGAACAATAAAAATCGTTCAAAACGCAACAAACTCAGACAAAGTTCAACTTGCTTTTCCGAAGCTAAAGATTGGCCTACATTGCTGTGTACTCCCCAGCTCCTCGTCACAGGCCCAATGTACATCCACAACGGCCTTGATATAAAAACACAACAAGCCCCGTAACCTTGATACAGCCCCTCCGACCACTACCAACGCTAACACTCCACCACTATCCTGACTGGGGGCTTCAAGGTTAATAGAGGGTGGGCAGCTCTCTTTCTCATCCACCTTTCTTCCCGTGGAGGACTGTCCAGGAACGATACAGTCATCACTGTCGGAGAGGATTGATTCACTCTGATCCCCCTCCGCACCCGGGGCTTCCTCTATGTCTGGGGGTGAAAGCAGAAGAGTGGAAAAGGGAGGAGAGAGAGAGAGAGAGAGAGAGACAGAACGCGAGAATAGTTTGAGATTAGAAAAGGCATAATGAACAACAGCATTCCATTGAAACACAACAGCAAGAATAGTAACAGGAAAAGGAAAACAACAAACACGAGTAGAAATGAAATCCCTGCCAACAGAGAGGATCTTAACACTTGTACTGAACACTGGGAACCAACAGAGAATGATAAACATTGACAGTTGGTGTACTAGTCTGTTCCCAGCAGCGTTTCCTATCGGCATCGCTGCTGCTGGTGAGTACCACTGACAGATACTTAGTGAGACGTAACATAGCTGGAGTTTTAAATGAGCCTTCACTCTCTCTCTCACACACAAGGTCGCCATTAACATTTATGGCTTCAGCTCTCCCAAGTCTAAAGATTATTGGCAGCCGCAATTCAATATTTATGTTTTTTTCTGGCCAGGACGTATTGTCAGAAAACAACAACACTGACCATTTGCACTTGAAGGGAAAAAGAAGGCAAACACAGTTGAGTATTTGTTTCCCATGCATCCATGAGGGAATTTGAGTGTGCTGGAAAAGTAGATTTCAAAGTGCGGGTCTGTTCCTATCCAGGATATGCAGGTTAACTAGAAGGAGTGTAACATGATGGAGAAATTGATCCACAGCTAAGAGAGAAAGCAAGCAAATATGGCTAACCTATTATTGATATCTTCTATAAATTCTAGCAAGAAATAAACAGAATGCCACTCTTCTTGGTTATAATACTGATACCTACAGTCTTCCTCTTCGATAATCTCCTCAGAGATTTGGGATTCGTCGGAGATGGACTGAGAGCTCGCTGGGATCACCTGGCCCTCAGAGAAGTGAGACTCTTCCTCATCATCATCATCATCATCCTCCTCAGTGGTGCTCTGAGGTGTGGCTGCCACCTGGGATGCCACAACAACCTGTGGAACACATGAGAGTTCTATGCTCGGAACCCTAAAAAACTAACCTGACGCGTCAGATGGTGTGCTTTGCATAATCATCTGGGAACAATCCGTGGTAAACTGTTTGGAAAAGGGCAGGCACTTTCAAAAAGACTTGGCAGGTTACATTCTGACTGTGATGGGCATACAACATAGGGCAGACACCTGGTACATACCTCAGCAAATCTGATGAAGATAACAGTGAGCATTCTCAAATTATGGGCTTTTTTATTATCAATCCCCTATTCAGACTGGCTTAATTTGGCTCTTTTTCAGAGATTGGGGTAGATCTAAAGAATAGCCCAAAAAACAAATTCGGCACAATATAAAAGTCCTCAGCAACTAATTTAATTAATGGGAGACATATGGGATATGAAAAAACACTGTTGTGTTTTGTTCTAACTCAGGTAGGGGTATCTCGAAAATGTAAGACTTTTTTGAGAACTTGTCGCTAGACTATAAGGAGAGTGTTCACACTGATTTGGGTGAAAAACAGAATGTGAGTTCGCGAGATGAGGATGCTGCAATGACAGCAATTTCTGTCATTCTATAGCATATAGGCAGTCATTCTGATCCAGGCACCTCAGAGAGCATGGGAAGTGGAAATACTATGAAAACATGGTTCTCCAACCCCTGGATCCTGGAGAGCTACTGGGGGTGCAGGGGTTTGTTCTCCCATATTATGTCACATTGTAATTCACATTTACAATTCCAAAGTATGAGGGATAAGCGATAAATGCTTCTTCTATTATCAAAAGGGGGTATGGTTAGGATAGGAGTTAGATACCTTAGGGAGGGGTGGAAGCTGGGATGTCTCCTTTCTCTCTGTTTCAGGCACACTGGCACTCAATGGACCCCTCTCCTTGACCTTAGAAAATATCATCATTGAAAATATTTCTGCTTCTAGAGGGGCTTTAATACACATGCACGATTATGCTGTCATTCTTACTTGTTTTTCAGGAGCAGTAGCATCCACAAAAGAGACCTTTTTGGTTGCTGTCTTGTCTTTTAACAGAATCCTCTGTCTGGGTTTTGGTTGTGGAAGCTGGAGACAGGAAACAAATAAAGATATCCTCTATCAACTAATAGTATGAATCGTTTTTTTTTCTTTCTCTAACAATATACTGCAGTTCCACCTAAGTCACAAAATTTTTAGATGAATCTGAATGGTGACCAAAACTTTTGCATATTTCATTTACTGTACATCAACATATCCATTAACTCCAACAATAATATCCTAGCAGTAATCTCCAGTAGCTAATAAAATGTAGTCTCATAAGACCATCCTGATCATGTGAACTCATTCTGTTGCACAGATCGGTCTGGCAACACTGAAAAGAAATCCTACATGAGGGTTGGGCGATTTGATGATAGTCTCCTCAACTGTGCATTTGAAGGGCGAATAGGCTGCCTGTGCTAGGCAGTAGTCAACCAGGAAATGTTTGGGCTGTCACTGAAACATTTTTGCGGGCGTTAGGAGTTCAATCTGTTTATGGGAAAAAATATGTTTCCAGCAGATATCTTAGTTAATACTAGAAGATTGATCTAGCAGTTTTAAGCAGTTTTAAGTTGCGATATTCCTTTTGGGAAATGCGTGTGATTGCTGGCGCACAGTAGGCTAGGCGCACAGCCGAGAGGAGGATTCCTGCCTTCTTCCCTCTGCTATAAGTCTAATTTTACCGACCAACAAATAGCTACAGTAATAGCCTAGGTCTAAAGCAAATGATTGGCCTGTCCTATATAAATCACAAGGCAGGTGAGTTGTACAGTATTAGCCCATCAGCGCATCAGTGGAGTGGAGTTTGCAGTGGAGCAAAAAAAACACTGCTTGACTTCAATAATCTTAGTCGACTTTAGGGTCTCCGACTGATCATTCGACTCGTCGACTTTCTGGGGGCAGCCCTACTCAAAAGCATCGGCATATTTATATTCTCTTCAGCATTGCCAGACTGATCCGTGAAGAGTAAAAGAATGTGAGCTCACACGACCAGGATGGTCTTACGAGGCTAAATAAAATGTCTGATATCAAACAAAACAACAACAAACTTAAGCAGGACACATTAATGAGTGTTGAATGTGAACCAGTGAACTTGGTCCTCTCCACATCCGGTCCGTACCTCAGCAGCAGCAGCAGGAGGAAGAGGAGGAAGAGTTTTAGCTCGGTTTTCCTCCTTTGTTGTCCTCACTACCTCCTCCTCCTCCTCCTTTCCTCCCTCTTCATCTACCTTCTCCTTTTCGTCCTTTTTCTCCTCTACCCTTTTCTCCTTCTCCTCCACACTATTCTCCTCTGCTTTCGGCGTCAGCTTCACGGGCATCTCTTTGGGGACAAACTTGGCCTGCTCCGCTGTCATGGTGGAGCCAGGTGGAGGGAGGTAGGTGAACTTCCACTTTAGAGTGACGTCAATATGTCCGCTGGGGAGACCCGAAGGATCGGTCAGCTCAAACGTCCCTGAGGACATGCAAACACACAAGATGGAAGCTCAGTGATAAGAGATCAAATCTAAGCTACAACACCAGGTATTCTACTGGGTTTATTGTACACTGGTTAGAATAAATGCATTAGCCACATCAAAATCTTCCTCACCAACAATGGGTTATGAGAGTAGCACTAACCGGTGATGGCCTTATCATGGGCCAGAGACAGCAGGGGCACCCTAGCCTTGCCCAGGTACAGCTCACTCTGGGAGTCCTGGTCGTCAAACACATAGAGCTGCAGGGCACATGTCTTCAGGTAGCTGTCCAGGTCTGCGTCCATGGGCACCGGGAAGCACATGTGGTCCTCTAACTGGGGGTTGCCGCAGTCAGGTACAATGCAGGTGTCATGGTCTGGGTAGTCAAAGAACTTGTAGACCACGTAGGGGCTGGGCTGGCGGGAGCCGTGCTGGGACGTTAGGTTGCTGCAGCAGCGTATGGTGATGTTGAGCTCGTTCAGGCTGGAGTCAGGTGATAGTGTTAGGATTGTGGTGGAAGCCTGTTTTCAGACAGATGCGAAGGCTTTAATTCACATACTCACATGAACAATACATTGGGATTTCCTTTGAACGTGATAGTGCTTTTGTTAATGCTTGTGAGCACAATGTTTTTGTCAATATTCTAACACCTAAAATAACAATGACCTTTCTAATACACATATCGATATTCAAGATACTACTTGATTTTCTGTGTTTGATATCATTTTATACAACAGCTAGTTCCGACCGCGCATTGTGATTGGGCAAGACGCATTCGGAGCTGTGCTAATATCCACAATATACAGTATCAACAGTAAAATCACCAGTAAAAGTATCACTCCACTTTGAGACATTGTATCATGACGTGATGGATGTAGAAAGACAAGAAGAAAAACAAGCAAATGTGAAGAACTATAAGGGTTATGCCAGGCTCAAACTACAGGATATTTAAAATCCTAACCAATTTCGAAATCGAGCCGATCGGGAGGTATAAGATTGGATCTGTAAACCCCTCACATTACAAGATAATCTGAACCGATCATCGGCCCCGACCAACGTTCCAGACCAGATTTCTCCTCCGATTGTCAGGGGTGAATCAGGGATAAATCGGCCCAAAAATCCTGTAGTCTGACCCCGGCATTAGAGAGAAGCAGCAATGTTTATTGCTCACAATATATTAAAGACAAAGTTTTAGAAAGACATGCAAATGGCACAAGTGAGTTACTAGACAAGTTAGCAGCTATGGGATCAACACAGCCAAGACAACGTCATGGGCTGTTAACCGCTTTGAACAGTTGTTGAACGGTTGATTTCAGGAAGTTCTATGGTTTAGTCGGAAATGTAAAGGTACATCCTTGATTCCACAAATTGCACAGTATTTTGGCATTGTCTGTGTTTTTCTTAAATAGCAAATATAGCTAGATACAGGGTCTGACAAATGTTCTGAGTGAGAAATGCTCGCTCGAGAGATAATGATGGCTACTACTGCCGAATTCCAACTGCGTTCATCTCCTCCCGATAGCTCAGTTTCGTGCAATGCATTCTGGTCAATTGAGTCTTTCAAAATAACAGCGTCTGTAACCACCACATTCAGTTTATTGAACTTATTACTAAAAATAATGAACATTTTTGGTTTGGTTTAAAAAGTTCATTGTAAACAAGACACATATTACATGTGTTTAGAGGCTACGAAATCATAGACCTTCTTAGAATAGAATAGAATTCTCCTTTAAGGTTGATGATGTTTTCTGACTTTGTCCTGTTGAAACACTGCCCATGATGTTGTTGGCTTTGTCGATCTCATTGTGGCATCTCTCTAACTTGTCTATTAATTCGCTTGTGTCATTTGCATGTCTTTCTAAAACTTTGCCTTTAATATATTGTGAGCAAGAAATATATTAAACTAGAATTTTTTAGCAGTCTGCGTATTGGAACTAAAACGTTCCTCAGATGACTTAATTCATTTGTGCTGCTAGTTCCAATATTCCATTAAGCCAATTCCATTATCGTGGATATTGGCACAGCTTTGCTAGCTACGGTTCTAGAGCTGCACTCATGTGCCTGCGACTGCAGTACAGCAGTGCCAATATCCATGACAAAGCACTCGCAGTGTTACCGCATAAATAAACCTCTACCTGTCTGTCTTGATTGTCAGCAGAGCTGAGGTAGCCCAGGGCCTTTGCTCTCTCCTTGTACAGGCGGATAGCCTGCTCCATAGGAACTCGCAGCCTGGCCCAGTAGTCAACAGAGCCAAAGGACTGCACCTCCCCGGCCACACCTCATAAAAAGTGGAATACATTTGATAAACTGACTGAGACAAAGAGCCTACCAGCACAAGTCAGACTAGAGTTCAACAACTCAGAATATGTAGATGCAAAAGAAATCTGCTACAATAGGAATAAAACTACAATTGAGGAAAGTCAAGTGGTTATTGTAGATAAGACTTTGTTCTTAATCGACTGGCCAGGCTAAATAAAGGTTACATTTTTTTTTTTTTTAAAGGTACGTTTCGGAACCCAGTCCACTCACCAACCAGCTGCACGGTCCCGTGCACTTTGCCCTCGTTGTCCAGCAGCTGCTGCAGTCGTAGCTGTCCGGCAGCCACAGTCTGGAAGTCCATCCCCCTGGCCAGCTGCAGTTCTAGTGTGACCGAACCCGTGTGCAGGTACTGTAGGAAGAGATCGTCGACACCCACCACGTACTGTGACGTGAAGCCGTACATCGGTCGCTCGCCTTTAACCACCGGGGTAGCCTGCAGCTCGAAGTCGTAGAAGGCGTAGGTGCAGAAAGTGGAGGGCTCAGAGTCGCTGAGAGTAGCTAGGGCGACGGCGGAAAGGGACCCCCTGCCGATGTGGATCTCCAGAAGGTTCTCCCCGCGCTCTAGGTGGACGGTTTCATCGAACTCGTCGGCTACATCACTGTCGGTGATGTCTGGTTTGAAGATGTGGGCTTTGGTGCCGTAAGCGACATCCTTGAGTTGGGCTGTGAGGGGTGAAGCGAGAGAAGGTGTCACCGGGGCTACAAAATTAAGGGGGGTTATGTAATCCTACTTATTTAAACTAATATTATACTGTACATCTACTGTATATTAATCTAACTAAACTAATCTAAGAGGCTAGCCACCATCCCCTGGTGGCCCTTCTATGGTCTTATCAATTAAAGTGGACAATAACTAATGGGGCAGTGGAACAATAAAACAATCAACTTTACAATAAATAATAAAGCATAAACACAATACTATGCTAGTTCCCTATGCTAAATTTCTGTAAAACCTATGATTAAACCTAACTACTTCCTATGTCTAAATCTAAACTATGGTACCAGTTTTGTTGGTCGACTTTGGTGGGGAGAGTCCGAATGCGGACAGGTTGATGATGATTGATGTGCTCTTATGCTCTCGTGCTGTCTCTCATGGCTCCGTCTAGACTGTTCTTCTTTTGAGCAAAGATTTTGAGTCAGATGCTCTGTTGAACGATGAAACTCGCGACGAAATAACTTGCGTCCAAGTGACTTAAGTCCAAAATCCACGATTTTCTGACCCACAGGTCACACGGTTCTTGGCAGTGACAGATCCCCGATCTTCACCACCGTTCCTGTTAGATTGTCTGTCTTTGAGCCACTTCTGCCTGGCTTGGAGTGAAGGTAGATGGTAGAGGATGAAGTGGGACCAGAACTGGTCTGCGAACACTTGGCTGAGTCTCCCCATCCGTCAGCCTTGGATTTCTGACTGGCTGTAGACACTCTGGGGGACCGTAGGGTCTAGCCACCCCATAAGGAGGTAGTTCAGGGTCACAGGATCTATGTCTGCTACATCGGTGGACAGGTAACCCAGGGGCTTATACTCCGTCTATCTCTGTGAGGACCGTAGCAAAGGCCTCGTCACTCACAGTCTGATAAAAAGCGCAAGACGCCTTCAATGAGAGAATTTCTCATGGCTGACTTCATGAGTCCAGAACTTTTCATAACCTGCTAGCTGGAATGACTGTCACAGGTCATCCGACGACTGAATGTCAATGAGTTTGAGTGGTAAAGACGCCTCATTCAGTGATGTTACCAGCTCCTTTGCTTTCAATGGGAACTCTCCCTCAACATTCTCATAAAGGAAAGGGTCCTTCAAAAATCTCATCACTTCTGAACTCGTCAAACCTAGTGGCAAAGTTTGTTTTAATGTGTCTACAAATCTCATCATCACCTCACTGATTTGTAGGCCTGATTTGTGCAATGTGGGGAAGTGGAGCATTTTCTCTGGATATAGAACAGCAGAAAAAAGTGTGAGCGTTCTCACACTGCTCCTGTAGAATGAAACGCCTCCTGTCCTACTTCGACATAGTGGTATATCTGCCATGCTCGTGTGGCGGGCTGGGTTGGGCTGTATGTGCTCTCTTTCAAGAGCGACTCGCGCTGCCTCCTCTGTAGTTGAGGCCTATTAAGCTCTCTTTCAAGAGCAGCTGTAGCCTGTATGCGTTCTCTTTCAAGTGCGATTTCATCCCGTCGTCACGCTGCTTCCTCTGCAGTCACAGCATGCTGTCTGAGTATGTCCAGCAGCTTTCACGCCTTCTTGATGATACAGAATTGTTTGAGCTCCTTTTAGATGATAGAGTTGAAGCTCCTTCAAGATGATACGGAGTTGATGCTCCTTCGAGATGATACGGAGTTGATGCTCCTTCTAGATCATATGGAGCTATTTGCGCCAGATCTGTTTGGTCAATTCCGAGTCAAGTCAGCCCTACCGAGTCAGTTGAGCTAGACCTGCTACTCCTTCAAGGTTGGGTGAAGCTTCCTGCACTTAGTCTAGCTATATCATCCATACTAGGTCTAGATAGAACTGAGCTAGTTGTACCTGTGCCCTGCACCCTATCGGTGCTGCGACCAAAGAGAAGTTGGACCACATAAATTAACTAGATGTTTCGGGGGGGTTGGGCGGTACGTTTTGGTTAGTTAATCAAACCAACTGTTAGCTACTTGCTATTTTCTTACCAGCAACTGCACTATACAATGCCACTGATTGTTCACTTTGAAGTCCACAAGACAAGAAAGCTTGCAAGCACATCACAGAAATTAAACAATTATTTTTGTGGCGTCCAAAGACGACGTCTTTGCTTACAGCCAATGAAACAATACAATTATAGAAAAACAACAAACCAATCCGAATGAGGGCGGGGGCGTATACTTAAGTTAAACTATACTAGGCTAGGGGGACTGGTACTGAAATAACTATCTACTAATTCGATTATCTTATACTAAACCTTATGACTAAGCCAGCTAATTATGATAACGTCTGAGCCTTCATAACAGAAGTCATCAGTTTAAGACAAAAAAACTGAAAAATGTAACGCAAACAACAACAAAACAGAGAGAACAGCACAACATTAGAAAAAATAAAATAAAATAATAATACTATACCCTCAAGTTTCTTGATTTTAGCAGCCCTCATATCAACCAGCCGTGTAAGCCGTTCCAACTTCAGTTCATACTCAATCTTGGAGTCATCCATCTTCCGAGTGACAGATTCCACTTCTGCCTGACGGTCAAGAAGAGCACAAAATGCAATCATTTCACCAACATTCCAGCAGTGTTTTTCTTGGTTTCAAGTGACCAGGTAGTCCTGAGGTAAGACATTCTATTTTGTACCCCAATGCCTGGAGAATGCCCACTTTGTAAATTGAGTAGTAATATAATTGATATTAAGTTTATATATTTCAAAATACCAGGGGTCTGACCTATATCATACCTGGTAGTCTTTGTTGATTTTGTGCTGGACGATGAGCATGTTCCTGGTCTTCTCAAGTTCCTGGATGGTCTCGGCGTACGTGGCCTGCAGCTCCTTCATTGAGCGCTCCGTATCACCCCGCAGCTCCTCCTCCACCTGCTCTAGGAACCCCAGCTCGCCATTCTTCTGAGACTTCCGCACCTATGGTAGCAGGATGGAATGTTTCAGTCAGTGCTTCCTTTCTGAGGTCCATGCTGAATTCAGAGCAGCTTTGTGATTTTGGTATTGTCTGATTTCATCAACTTAACACAGACTTACTACAAAGTGTTTGATATTTTTATTTGAAGAATTTAATTTGAAGATCACAGCTACACTTATATCCCATCAATAGTTGTCAGTATCATATGCACCTTTTAAATAGATCTACAAACACATATGTTATAAAGAATAATTATGTGTGCCACCACAAATGTTGTAAAACACACACTAAACTACAATGACAAATTGTTTTGTTAGTATGAACGTTGAACAGTTTCATCTCAGTGTATTTCTGAGATGCACAAAATGTCTTGTGCTGAGGGATTTTGTTAATTACCTTAATGAGCATCAATGCCTCGCTGAGTTCTGCCACATCCATCTCACTCTCCTAAAAGGGAAAAAACACAATCAAGCACATTCAGCGTCCCGAGTGCAGTGGCACATTCAGTTTACAGTGAGACAAGCGTGTAGACAACAGCTTTTAGTTGAGGGTCTTATTGTATGTGTACCTTGGTATAGAACCTCATCCGATCCTTTATTTCATCAAGCTGTTGCTTCTGCTCCAGGAACCGCAGCTGAAGCTGTTTATTTTCTTGTGTTAATTGTTCATTCACATCTAAAAGACAACAGACAGTTGAACATTAATGCAAAAAAAAAAAATGTACAGAGCAGACCCCAAAGATCTATAGTCTATGGCCAAAAGTACCTCTTTCAGCCTTGATTTTGTCCAGAATCTCATTTTTGTCTGTGAGGTCGGACTTCAGAGCCACCTCCAGTTGTGCAATCTGTAACTTCAGCTGCTGTTCTCTCGTCCTCCACTTCTGTTCCTGAGTGACGTCAAAGGCGCTGGGTGCACAACATCGAATGTATGTACGGTCAAACTAATGGTGCTGCGGGGAGTTTGAAGGATTTGAAAGATAAATGGTAACTGGAATTCAAACTCACCTGTTCACCAGTTTATCACAGTTGTCCTTCAGCAGGTCTCTCTCCCTCTCAAGGTCATGTATTCTCTCTTGCAACTGAAGAGGGTTCCGAAAGAAGACATTCAAGAGTTTCCTCTATAGCTATGCGTTTATATTAGGATGAGTAGTAACTGACAGTGGGTATCACGGCTTGTCTTAGCATCATTGTTAAAGATATTGTTACCTCCTCGGTCCTCCTCTGTGAGAACGCGTGGTTCTGCACTTGGCTCTCCAGCCCCAGGCTCCTCAGCCTTGCCTCCTTCAGCTGGCCAGTGAGCTCATCCACCTTCGCCATCACGCCGTCATGGCTGCTTTTCAGGGTCCTCTGGTTCTGTAACACAAAGCCAGCCATCATTTGCACTGTGTAAACAGATCTGCTGAGAGTTGAGACTGTTGTCCAGGATGCTCTCTGAACACAATCATGGTCATTCCTCTGCAACACTTTAAACAGGTTGAAAAGATTCAAAGACAAAACTGTTGTATGGCTCTGGCTAATATTATTTTTGTTTATGGTGACTGGTTTTCCTGTTAATTTCTTTAAGGTGTTGACAACAATTGTCTACAGTATATTCATTCATACTCTGGCAGTAAATAATTGTCAATTGAATTCTGTCACATAATAGTGGAAATAATAGGTTTCCTATTACATGGACTGGTATTTCACCTCTTGAAGCTGGATGAATCTGCCCTCCAGGACAGTGAAGGAGTTGGCCTTCTCTACCAGCTGCTTCTGCAGTCTGATCATCTCCACGTTGCCCTTGATAGTGGACCTAGAGAAACCACAGAACAAACCAGGCATGAGTGGCGTGTCTGTGTATCAGTGTTTCCCCTATATGCACATAGCACAGAAATATGACCGCCACTGCTGTGAGAAGAGAGAAGAGGGGAGGAGAAGAGAGGCCTCCTTCTTATCTCTTTAGAAACTAACTATATTATTTTGCGCTATACGGACGGACGCTTCATATCTCTACTAAATGGCAGAAAGTGTACGTAGGATCGACCGTGCACTTCACCACCTAGCCACCAGAGGGCGCCGGCACGGGCTTGACGTAACCAACACAGCAATACCAAACATGTCCCGCTCGCCCGTACATGCACACACAGCCAATACAAGGCATGGGAAAATGGCCATATCTCAACGTGGGAAGGTCAGAGACACGCGGTTTGGACTGGCAGAAAGGCCTCAACATAACAAACGCAGGTGCAGTTACATCGCACTGGTAGACACATAGAAATGTATCGGCCGGGTGATCTTTGCCCACGCACAAACAGAAGATTCCGGCAGGCACGCATGCCTCACCTCCGCTGCTACAACTCCGCTGCTACAACCTTCCTAGGAGAAAGACTAGTGTATCATACTACAGGAAAAACGTGTGGGCAGAAATCATCCATCGTACAAAAGTGTTCTGAAAATGTGCCCAGTTGGGGGCTCGGTGCTGTGTTTTGGAGCAGGACATTGGTGCGTTACCTTTGTCCTGTGGTCTGCTGCTCTCTGAGGTGCAGAAGTGACTCTTCATACTCCGTCTCCCTCCTCCTCAGCTGTTCCCTCAGATGCTCTGTGGCCCTGTCCATGTCCTCTATGTGGCTCCGTTGGCTCTCTATCACATTTTCCCTAACACACACACACACACACACGCACACACACGCACACACACAATCAGTATTATTATCAGTCCCCTTGAATAGAAACACTTAACAAAATGTACACTGAGGAGTACATTTGTGGTACTTTACAGGTTGCGTATCTCAGCTCTGGCTTCGTCCAGCAGGCTGTGTCCATATCGGGGCAGCAGACCCTGAGGTGGCTTCCCGCTCAGATCAACCTCCACATTCCTGAAACCTGGAAACACACAGGCATATCAAACACGCTTCATCTCTTAATCAGACGACTGAACATAAACCAAATGTTTCCAACGTTAAAATTGAATGACTTGAGAATGACAAGGGCCTGTGACACACCTCTGGAGGGAGGTATCTGATCCAGAGTGGGCGTGCCCTCCCTCCTTGGCCGGCCCGTGTTAACGCGCGATTGGACGTGACCGTAAGGGGTGGGCCTCTTGCTCTGCACCTGCAGCTGCTGCTTGGCTGCCAGCAGACGTTGCTTAAGCCCCTCGTTCTGCGTCTGCAGCTGCTGGACCTTTTCCTGGAGCTCCTCCACCATCTCCTCCAGCTCCATGTCCCGCCCCCCCAGAGGACGGGGCCCGCCCCCGCCACCGGCCCCCTGGTCAACCCGTCGCCTGTCCCTCACCAGGCGCACCAGCTTAGTGGCCATCCTGTGGACAAGGCAAGATTGAACAAACCTCAACATGTAGACAATTAAATGGCCGCAGAAACCGTCAAGGGGAGGACATAGTTATGCATGTTGGGCTGAAGGGGTTTTCTGACAATTGAGCGACAAAGTCTAGGGCATTGGCTTTGAAATGCAGTAAAAAGGAATGCATGAGAGGGTTGATATGGAGGGGTCGGTGTTTCGGGGTGTGTCTGTGTAAGTGTGTGTGTTTGTGACTCCCACCTCTTGATCTTGTCCTCCTGTTTGTGGCTGTGCTGTTTGAGGAGCAGGTTCTCCTCATGGAGGCGAAGGAACCTGTCCTCCAGCTCCTCCCGGGACACCCGCGAGATGGCCTGTCTCGCTCTGGCATTCTGAGCTACCAGGAACTCTGTTAACAATGGCATTAGTAGTTAGAGGTTAGCATTTTTTAGGATGCTAGCTAGGGCTGCTCGATTAATCGGCTTTTAATCTAGATTAAGATTTGGGCTGTCAACGATCATTAAAACAAAATAATCGCCATAAAACGATTTTGAACAAATCAAGTGCACCCTACACTGCAGAGCTATACTGTGCTTGACCCCTCCCCCACCCCCCAAAGCCCCAAAACAAACACTTTAGTTCAAAGCGAGACGAGTTGTCAAGTGAGGCGCATGCATGCTCCTCTCGAACAAAACGCGACAAGAAGAAGATTATGGCAGCAGAAAGAGAGGTGGACAAGAGAGCTAAAACAATGTCAGTGGTGTGGAAACACTATGGGTTTGCGGAGACAGATTTGGACCAAGTTGACACTGTGTGTAAAATTTGCTACGCAGTCGTAGCTGCCCCTCAAAGTAGCCCTTCTCAGTCCCGTTGCCGCATTCCGCTTGCTCATGCCAGACAACAGTCCTTTGCTGCATTCACTTTGCCGTCAAAATAAATCGGTGTCGGCCTATTTAGGAGAGGCGCTCATATTTACAAGTGTCAGATAAACATGAAACTTCACTTACCTAAGCAAAAGGGTCTATTTTAACAAATGCTGGGTTTTGAAGCCTCGGCGCTACCATTAAATAACTTATTTAGACGCGTTCTGTCCTAGTGAAATTATTTTTCCGAGGTAGTCTTCTTCTGTGGTGGTGGCAATGCTTTGAAGCTTCTTTATTTATCAGTTTTGGCACTTTTATTTATTTATTTATCAAGGTCAAGGTTCACTATTTGTCTCCCATGGGAGAAATGTATCTAATCCAAAGAACATTGTTAAAAAGAAAAGCCACTGTCAACATTTAATAAATTAATTGTTATCAAAGTCAATGTATAATTTCATTTGTTAAGAAAATGTTAAAACTTTTGATTAAAAAAAACAATTCAATGAATAATCGTGTTAAATAATCGTGATCTCAATATCAATCAAAATAATCGTGATTATGATTTTTGCCATAATCGAGCAGCCCTAATGCTAGCTACATCATGTTGCCAATACGCTGTATGAAAGGAAAAGGAAGCATCACAAACCAGGTGATCCCACTCCTACTTGGCTGAAGTTCAAGTTGATGTCCTTCACTGGCACATCCCCCGCCGTTTCATCGGTGAATGTAGACATGGTTCAACCTGAAATAAAGGTTAATCTAACATAAATGATGTAACCTCGGCCTGCCTGCCTCTCGGTCCGGACATTCCTCGGACAGCGTCGGTCTAACAGCATTCATATTTGGCATGGGTATCCGCAGGGGTCCCGGACAGACCATGACGGTTGTGGCTAGACGGGGTACGGTTACGGCGTGTGTAGAAGGCTAGTTCCCATAATACACACACACACACTCTCGGTGTGAACAAGAGGCCTGCTAGTCATAGTAGTAACCGCTGTCCAAGTAGCTCTCCTCCACAGTCCTTCCCTCTCTCCTGTCTTTTTCCCTCCCCTTTTTCTCCTCTATCGCTCTCCCTCACTCAAGCTCAGCCTGAGGAACCTCTTAGGGTGCGTGTCCACCCGCAAACTGTATAAAGCTAGCGCTATTTTTGCGTTGTTTACAATGGGTAATAGGGCTGGGTTTAAAAAATCGATTAATCGATTCTGAATCAAATGATTCAGAATCGATTCATGAATCCCAAAATCGATCTTTTATTTAATGAATGAATGAATGAATAAATGAAGGAATGAATAGTTCATTAATTCATTCAATGATTCATTCATTTTTGGAAATCAGTATCGATACCCAGTCCTAGTATTGATGTGTTGCATAACTTGGCAGTCATGTAATTAAGGTTACAGCTAAAAAAAACAAAAAAAAAACAGGTTTTAGTAACACTAACCGAATCGATATTGAATCGAATCGAATTGAATCTTGATAATCGATTCTGAATCTTGTGAATCGGAATCGAATCGATTCTTGAAATTCGAATCGATATCCAGCCCTAATGGGTAATAAGCTCTAGGGCGCTCTAAAGACTACGGCTGGGTTAAAAAAATCGATTAATCGATTCATGAATCCCAAAATCGATCTTTTATTTAATTAATACTACATTAATTCATTCAATGATTCATTCATTTTTGGAAATCAGTATCGATACCCAGCCCTAGTATTGATGTGTTGCATAACTTGGCAGTCATGTAATTAAGGTTACAGCTAAAACAAAACCTGTTTTAGTAACACTAACCGAATCGATATTGAATTGAATCAAATCGTGATAATCAATTCTGAACCTTGTGAATCGGAATCGAATCGATTCTTGAAATTTGAATCGATACCCAGCCCTACTAAAGACGCTTTTTAGCACCATGAGCTCTAAGCTTTTTGCAGTTGAGAAAAGGTGAGCTTTTTGGGCTAGAGCACAGGCTGTAAGCCAGCACACCTAGGATAACGTTTGTCCGGTTATCACTCCCTCCCTCCCTCCCTCCGTTGAATGTTGACCTGCATTTCTCTGTTGGCACCACAAGAGGCAGTAGTCCCAACACACCAAAATAAAGAAGGACACCAAAATCAACCTGCCGATCTCCACTACACAAGTAGAGTAGCGGTGAAAGCAATGGACTCCCACTACACAAGTAGAGTAGCGGTGAAAGCAATGGACTCCCACGTGGGAGATCGGGGTTCAAGGCCCCGGTGGAGATGATTTTATGGGACTATACCCCAAAAATCAACCCGCCGATCTCCACTGCACAAGTAGAGTAGCAGTGAAAGCAACAGACTCCCATGCGGGAGATCGGGGTTCAAGGCCCCGGTGGGGATGATTTTATGGGATTATACCCTAAACCTCCACATGTTCATCCTTTCACTCTGACCTTTAACCCTTGCCTTATAGGTCGGATCCTGTCCCAACCCCAACCGTTATTCTAACCCAAACCCACACTAGGGACTGGAAGAAGAAAAAAACAAAACCAACCCGCCGATCTCCACTGCACAAATAGAATAGTGGTGAGAGCATTGGACTCCCTTCAAGGCCCCAGTGGGCATACATTATTTCATGTCATTTCAATTCACAGCTACTTCAGTGGTATTCCATTCTACCAGTCCTGAACAGAAACAAGCCAGCCACGCACATAAGCCAGGCTTGACCTGGTCTGGTTCTATGATAGTGAGCCAGTGGCTAGCTATGCCATGTCGTAGCACGCATGGAAACAGGCATTATTTTGATAAACTTTACGAACAGTTGAACCCTGAAAATAAATATGGGGTTCTCTTCCTGCTTCCGCTTAGGCATTCTATAGGGTTGTTGCGGTCCAGCCGAATAAGAAAGCAATATTCGTTTCCCAAGTGTGACACTTCAGTGCCCTCTAATGGATGTATTCAACGTACACCTGAGCCAACGTAAAAGACGCATGGAAGTGTGTGGGCAGTGACAGTAATAACGTTTGAAATGGACGGATAGTACGAAAAGGGAGCATACGGTAAATACACCTTAAGGGTCCCGGTTTTTGGTTTTGAAAATGTGGTCACTCTAAACTAAATAGGCTAATAACTGTCACGATGGATACCGGAGTACGCTAAAGTTATTACGTTTGGCCGATGCTGTCAGGTTCACTTGAACGCAATATGTATCTTACGGGTCGGCTGTAACGTATCCAAGGAGGAGTGCGATGTGATGATGCCAACCGCCCAGTCCTCTTGAATAACGTTTATTTAAAAATAAAAAAATGCAAATCCAATTCCAGATTTATCTAGGCTTTGACTTAATCGATAAACATCCCTTTCTAAACAAAAATCTTGGTGTACAGCGACTGTTACTAAGTCTTTCGTAAAGCGACTGCTTACCTTTTCAACATCTCTGTCCACAGCGACAACATGAGCGAACGTTGCTAATAAACAACCGTCTTCCTGTTCTCAATATGCGCATGCGTTGCTGAAAGGAGTTATGGGATACGTAGTTTCAGAGAAAAAATGCCCTTCTTTGCTCTGTGCATGTGTCTTTGAAAATATGATTTTCACCCAGAAATGAGAAAATACAGAACTTTTCGATGTCCTAACTTCTTTGCAAGTGAATTCTTTCACGGCCCCTACACAATTTGTGCATGGTAGATTTATTTCACAAAGTAGTAATTGTCAAGGCCACTTTGATGTCATCAGGTAGGTTAGGGATAATCAGACAGTCTGGTCATAGAATCGTTTGAACTAGATCTACTGTTAGTTAGCCTAGTTATCTATAAATGAATGCCTTAATTTATGTGCAAATACTTTTTTATTTGCTCTTTGCTCTGAAAGTGAAACTGATTCTCTCTTCACTATAGTATCTTTATCCTATTCCTTAACCAATATCATCCCATTCATGATGCATACCAGACTGCTGCCCTTCATCCTACTTTGCATATACAATAGACCTATTTGTGTGATCTGAGATATACAAAAACTGAGAGCTCTCTGTGGTTCCCAGTCAGGGAATTTGACAGGCAAGCTGTCAGATGTCTGCCTTTCATGAATTGGCAATGGGTCTAATTTAGGAGACTGGGATGAAAGCAGGAGAGGACAGAATGAGTTCACTCTGCATGCTCTGCTTCTGGCCCGCCATGCTGTGAGCACCCGGCCATGGGCACCCAGCCGTGACTGCCTTCTCTCACGGCTGCTTCTTTAAGCCCTAACCTTTGACCCCACCCCCCCTCACCCCTCACTCTAGCAGCGTGCTAGGCTGAGGCGGGTCAGGGAGGTTCGCTGAGTCGATGGTCAGTTGGTGGAGGAGAGAATGAGCATCTGTCAGCGTTCGACTGTCAGGTCTGGCCTGTCGTTGAATTCCATGATGCCTTCCGACCTCTTGTTAAACAGGCCGTGCCCACTTCCTCGCCAGACTGTCAAGCACATAGTCAGACGAGCATGGAGAAGGGTCTTTTTTCACCTTCCTTTCTTCCTCCTATTGTAATATAGGGAGATTTCGCCCAAAACGTCTCCTGTCTCTAGTTGTATTCATTTTATTCAGAGTGTCACTGGGGGGCAACGGGTCAAATCTTGTTGGCGGGGAAAAACCATTACAGCTCACCCATGTGATAGATAGGAAGGTGGTCATGCTATTGAAGTGGGGTTTTCTATTTCAACATCTCAGTCTCATCTCAATCTTTTTTACTTTGTTTATTTTGGATTAAATGACGAATAGAGGACGTGTTTCAGCACATGATTTGCCATGCAGGGCTTGTCCTCCTACAGTAGCTGAGGCATACTTTGTGAATGCCCTTCAGAGGGCAAAGCAAACCAAATCCATAGCTTATCTTGAATTTCTAAGCCACAATTATTTGCCATGGGAAACATGACCAGAATAGAGGGAAAAATTATTTAAACATCTGAATATGGATGGATCTTTGAATGTCTGTCTGATCGTGTAGCAACTATACTAATGACATATCAAATGCAAGTGACACTAGGTGGCACTTGGTAGCCACTATCTGAGAAGCCAAATCCCACTGTCTCTATCGCATGTTGGCGGTGGCTTCAGGTCATTGTGAAAGTGTAAACAATAATGAAAACTTAATTAATGATGTGACAGGTCATAAAGAGTAGTATTCACCTCTGTACTAAGTAGCCTACATCTCTCCCAGACAACTAGTCACTTTGCAGCAGCATTTCAGACTATGATATTTAGCGTATGCATGCTTGTTGTTAACGTCCTGGTCACTGCTTCAACAAGGGTCGGGTTTGAATTGGTTTTATATTAACTTTCCTTATTTTGCTTTTCATTAATTTGCTTTTTGTTCATACAGCATATACTGCAATTTCTTTACTTAGTGTACATTTAGTTTGGGATGTTGCTTTGAAACTTCCAAATATGAATCTTTCACAAAATTGTCCCACTACTAACTGTTCATATCTAGGCCACAGCATTCAGATATTCATTTCATATGAGTGATGTAACCTCCACTAACCCTGCTGTTCAGAAGCACTTTCCTTCAGACTAAAAGAACAATTAGTGGACTCCATGCTAGGTCTCCCTTAAAAGGAGCAGAACACTTCTGCTGGCAGCATCATTTGTCATGCTGGTTTTACAGAAAGAATGCCATAGTGATTGAGAGCATTGCTTACTTGTGTGCGAGTGTGTGTGTGTGTGTGTGTGTGTGTGTGTGTGTGTGTGTGTGTGTGTGTGTGTGTGTGTGTGTGTGTGTGTGTGTGTGTAGGAGGAGGATCACCAAGGGGAGTTCAGTGATTTATAGACAGGGCTGACTGAGCTGTAACAGTACAAAACTAAGCCAGGGCTGGACTCACCAGAGAATAAATTCTAGGTCTAAAATTAATATCTGTTCTGGGTTAGCAATTCATCAATTATCACATCATGGTCCATGACTCAAAAGCCAACTTGTTAAATTCCAGGAAGCCTTCCCTTGAACAAGCCTTTTAATGCGTGACTGTTACAGTATGATGTATAATGACGTGAAATTACAGATTATGCAGTAACGCTAATAGTAAATCCTATTCTAGTTCATGATTGACATTGGTTTCACTGTGTGTCCTTGTCTATGGTGATGCTGTACAAGTGTAAATGTGTTTGGACACCAGTAATGTCTCTTTAAACAGGTTGACTTCTCCTAGGTTCACCAATGTTATTGCTCATTTTTGCAGAATAGGAAGTGAATCTAGAAGTGATGTAACTAGAAATGGTGCTCGGAGAGCACAGAGCCCATGAATTAATTTTGTTGCTCTCTGCACGAGAACATGCGTGCGAGCAGGACATGTTTGATATTGCTGCATCCATTAGGTCGAGAGCTTTAACCCCGCTTGTCTGTGACTTTCCCATGTCAACATGTCAGTTTCAATTCCCCCCATTGACAATGAATGGGGGGAATCTTTCACTCCTGAGCCAAAGTCCAAAAAATGAATGGAGGTCAATGGCTGTGTTTGGACGTCTCGTGGACCCACTCCGTGATTCGTATCTGCTCTAAAATTGAATGGGTTCTAAGTTGGCCCATGCTACACTCCAACCAATAAACACACGCCACCAAAAACATTCGCAGGGGCGGTGGTAATAACATACTGTAGCCTATACGAAATGTTCTTATGCAAAATACATATGGTAAATGGACTGCACTTATATATAGCGCTTTTATCAAAGCGCTTTACAATGAAGGCCTCTCATTCACCCATTCACACACACATTCACACACCAAAGGCACCAGCTGCCATGCAAGGTGCTAGCCTGCTCATTGAGAGCAATTTGGAGTTCAGTGTCTTGCCCAAGGACACTTCGACAAGTCATCAGGAAGAGCCGGGATTCGAAGCGTCAACCCTAGGATCATTGGATGACCTGCTCTACCTCCTGAGTTATACAGCCGCCCGCTGTAAACGATACAAAAGTAAATTATGTATATATTTTTATAGTCTGAATCTAATCATAGATTTACACAGAGGATGCTGCTTGTATATTATTTTCTATCCAACAAAACAATATATAAATATGAATCTAAGACTAAATATAGTGAGTTGTTGTAAATGTGCTCCATCTTTATTTTTTATGTAGTAGCAAACTGTGCCAGTAGAGAATGCTGTACTCTAGCATTCTACTCTAAAATGTCACTAGTGGCCTCTGATCTCAGCCTTTGGCAATAACATACACACGCGCGCGCGCGCACACACACACACACACACACACACACACACACACACACACACACACACACACACACACACACACACTCCTCCAGTGTCCACGCTTCACACTCCCTTCCAGTCACCTAGTGACAGTGCATATTTCAGCCTGCATTATCAGCTCCAAAAACGTGTCCAGTGGATTGACATGAATGCATGTACCATGATGTTAATAGGGGGCTTCATTAACTCAGAAACACTCCCCAGACATTTGACCACAATGGCTTGGTTGGCAGCCCCAGTTTGGCCTGTACACTAATTATTGACCAAGCTCTTAAGTGTTGGGGGAGTAGCAGGTTAAGGTCGATGTTAATGCACTGTGTGCACTTGTCTATTATCACCACAGGGAGGTTAAATATACGTTGTCTAGAGATGGCAGACTGATGACATACAGAAGAACAAAGACCTAACACATCTACAGTAGCTACTTAAGGGAAGATTACAGCTTGTATGGAGGATTTTATATACTTAGCTAAACTGAGTTGGGTTAAACTAAGCTAAGTTCAGGAATTGAGGTAATGTCAACACTAGCCAACTCATTTATGAAGGAAGCTATATTTATGAGTTCACACCTGCCTTCTCTTCATGGTGAATTCCATAGTCTCGTATTGTGATAGCGTGCCAGTTCTCCCGAATTAGCATAGGTAAACTCTCCACTAGCCATAAGCTACTGTAAGGACATGCAACTACAGGATCGCGCGCAGATGTTAGTTATCTTAACCCACTTTCATACCTGAATTTGTTCCGAATCAGGGAATAATATGTTACAATGTTGCACTTGGACCTTAGTTTGAATCGTGTTCACACAACAATATCGACACGATCTCAGGTCTGCTGTGGTTCTGGATACACCCTCAACACCACGCGCTTGTAGACAGTTTTGTGATTGGTCCAAATTTTGCGTGAAGTTTGGATTTCTGGAAATTTTTCTTCGCTGACACCGGTGATCAACCCGTAATCGAATATGGAGCATCAGCGGCGTACATGTATGATTGGTCATCTCTGGTTCATATAGCCTATCAATGTTGGTAAATTTCAGTAGTTTTTATTTTATATTATTTTTGTTTGAATCCGTTGAAGTCCTGCGCAATATTCTTTAATCCACCTACGCTAGATTCTCTATCCAGTGTTCCTAGCAACGGCAACGATGTAAACAGGAAGAAGACAGGCTGTTGTTGGCGAGCAAAGAGGGTTAAAACTAAAATAATAACTACTGAAAATTATTTGAAACTAACTGGGGCTAGTTTGTCTGCACAATGAAGGAACTATTTAAAAATAGATTTTGAAGCCATCACGTTCACCTTTCGAAATGTAAGTAAAGCGCGAAAATGCAAATATCTTTTAACGTGAGCTTTACTTCGGAAAATGGATCACGGTAACATGATATACGTTGGGTGACTAGTTTTAAAAGATCAAATCATATTAAGACTGGTATGGTCCTTTAACTTTGTTCATGAATGAGGCCCAATTAATAATTATACCATGTCCTGGGTGAATACTCAATTCTGATTGGCTGGAGGGGTGTGCATTATTTCTTGACAATGCAAGGCTAGAGCCTCATCACAGTTTTCACAAATGACAAATGAATGTGCTTGTCTCACTCAGCATTACAATGAAACAGCCCTTTCATCTTGGCTCTATGACCGTGAATGTCACTTTATTACGTTTTAATATTTTTTCAGGCGAGAAAGTAACCATATAGGTGGTTAGTTTCTAATTATATGCCACAACCTTTTTGAACACTGTGTGGCAGGGTCTGGAGCCTAACCGGTCCACTTCAGCCAAGTGCGCTTGCATCAAACACCATGTGTTGCTCTTCTGAAGCATACAGGATATTCTCCTGCGATTACGCACGCAGTATCATTCTTTTGGCAATTATTACATTTGCAATAAATTATTCAACCCCCATTCCAATTTTCTGTTTACAATAAGCAATTTACACAAGAACTGTTTCAGTACTGTAGTTCAATTAAACATATTACAAGGGATTTTATCCAAATTCAACAGAAAATGCTACTTTTAATGACTAGGACTACTGCAGTCTCAAAATGATTCAACCCCTTCATGAAAAGTATCTTCAGTACTTAGAAGAGCACCCTTTTGCTGTCATGACCTGCTGCAAACGCGATGCATAGCCAGACACCGACTTCTGACAGCATTCCTGAGAAAACCTAGCCCATTCCTCATGGGCAATGGCCTCCAGTTCAGTAATATTCTTGGGTGTGCGTTTTGCAATCCCACCAGAGATTTTCTATGGAGTTCAAGTCAGATGACTGTGACGGCCACTCTAGAATCTTTCATTTCTTCTTCTGAAACCAAGCCTTAGTGGACTTTAAGGTATGCTTGGGATCATTGTCCTGTTGGAAGGTCCAACGATGCCCAAGCTTCAACTTAATCACAGACGGCATGACGTTTTTCCCTAAGACTTCCTGATACTTGATTGAATCCATCATGCCGCTGCAGGTTCCCAGTGCCAGAGGCAGCAAAGCAGCCCCAGAGCATCACTGAGCCACCGCCATGCTGTAGGCAGGGTGTTCTTTTCAGCATATGCTTCAGTCTTCTTCCTCCAGTCTTCTTCCTCCAGACATACCGCTGATCCATAGGCCCGAAAAGTTCCAGTTTTGTTTCATCGCTCTACAGAACAGAATTCCAAAACTTCTGTGGCTTATTTCTATGTTTTTGAGCATATTGGAGCCGACTTTTCTTTTGCTTTCGGGTCAGTAGTGGTGTACGTCTTGGAGTCCCGGCATGTTCAGTATGCACCTTACTTACTGTGCAAACTGAAACCACAGTGCTGCTGCCACCAAGTCTTGCTGCAGGTGTTTTGTAGTCACTCTAGGGTTTTTGACCACCTGTCTCCTCAGGAATCTGGTGGCAGCCGCTGATAGCTTCCTCTTTCTGACACGTCCAGGTAGTGTAGCCACTGTTCCTTTAACTTTAAACTTGTGAACTATGCTTCCAACTAGGAACATTCCGTGCTTTTGCTATCTTTTTGTATCCGTTTCATTGTTTGTGCAAGGCAATGATCTCTTCTCTGAACTTTTTGGATAATTCTTTTGGCTTAGCCATATTTCTAACATGCAATCAAACATTCTCAACAAGCCCTTAGCCAGTCCAGGTATTTATGTTCTATCTCAAGCACACCTGAACTAATTAGTTGCACCAGATGTGCTTGAAACAGGGGGTTGGGTCATTTTGAGACAGGGGGTTGAATATGAATTTGAGACAGGGGGTTAAATTAAATTAATTTTGAGATAAGTAGCATTTAGTGTTGAAATTGGATAGAAACCATTATAATATTAGTTTTATTGAACTATTTCAACCGTTCTTGTCTCCTTTGTTTATTGCAAACAGCTGAGAAATTTTGAATTTTGCCAATAAGCCTAATATGCAATGGGGGTAAAATAACTTTGATTGCAACTGTATTTTTCCAAGACACAGCTAGCAATGCAGATTGGTAAGTAAACAGGCAATTCCTGGATTTTAATATCTTGTCACTTCACTTGTAATGATACATCCCATCCTCGCAATTCAACTCACAATGAATTGATATGTTGCACAGCAAATATGCAGTATCCTACAATGAAAGTCAGCAGTGAGCAAAGCATAACATAACTTATTTTTTATTTTAACAGAAAATATGAGTAAATGGCACAGATTTTTTGTCTTTGGCAAGTGGCCATGATATAAACAGGATAATACACTGAGGTGTGCTGTTATAAAAAAAAAAAAAGCACTTCGTGGAGGCAAATCGTGTAATTAGCCCCAGTGTCGTGGATTATTTTTTGATAACAGCACACCTTGTTGTGCATTCTCTGTTACATACTGTGGAGATTTTGTAGTAAATGTGCTTTATGACATCACAGTTGGGTCTGCATTAGCAGTTGGACCTGGGAGATAGCGTTTTAGAAAAGTGACACAAAAGTGACAAAGTGCAGTAACACTTTCATAGACACAAGCACCAGCTTGGAAACTGAAAGAAACCTCACAGGACTTTGTACTTGATTGTTTAGGCTGGATGTCCTAGCTCGCTTCATAGCAAGCATATTGTCTTTTCAAGGCTCCTGAGCAGGTCATAAATTATGTTGAAGGTGAACTGTAAGAGGGGGGGGGGGTTATGAAAATTTCATCAATCTGGCGAAGGGGAGCCCCAGCTGCTCCTGTCAGAGGCCACTTCTGTGGACGAGCTGGGCTGGGTAGGGGGTCAGTTCTGGGGGGAGTGGAGTGTGTGTGTGTGTGTGTGTGTGTGTATGGGAGGGGGGGGGGCTGTCACCATTTGGGGCCTTCACTGTTTGCTACCATTGGGTTGTTTACGCACACACACACACACACATACAAAAGCAAGTATATTGGCAATATGAATGTACAGAAACAAATGCATACGCACATACACAGACACTGTGAGACCAATAACCCCACATAGGTGAACTCAACTCCAATTACAGACTGACAATCCGTCTTTAACACCTTTTCGGCTCCTGGGTGAACTGTTTTGCTACTCTTTTGTGAACTAATTCTCTCTGGAAAATGTAGGGGTAGGATCTATGTCCACCCCCCATTGCTCTCTGTAAAGCGCATTGTGTTGCCTTTGTGTATGAAATGCGCTATAAAAAATAAAGTTTGATTTGATGTGATTCTATATTTGAATACATCGTGCTATGAAAGATTTCAACGGTATTCCTCCATTTCTTGTCCCATGCTCTTCAGGACTCCCTGCAGTGCAAGTGAGTTCCAAAGCAGGGGGGCATTTCAATGACCTTTTGTCACGGGTCACGGTCTTCGCCAAAAGCTGTCTCCCCGCTGAAGACGGGCACCTTTTGGCACCTCTGACAGACGTGTAAACAGATGCAACCGTGGTTGGCGGTGACAGGTGATTATAGTTGGCACTGGTGCCCAGGCAATTAAACCCGGAGCCTGACAGCACCATTTGGTGGGCTGTTATTCCAACGTCAGAATAATTGTAGCAGCACATTTTCACCTGCCGGGCTATGATTCTGAGCATGGTTAGTGGAACGAGGAAACGTAGCGGATGGAGGCGTATGTTGTCGTAGGCGCTGGCTTTGGCCCATGTGGATTTTATGTAATGAGACGGCTATCACTGGAGGAGATTCAGCCTCTGGTAATTACCCTTGGTGAGCTGATGTGAGTGTGTGTGTGTGTGCATGTACGAGTGTACATGAGGGCATTTTGTTGTCCTGTGGTGTCTTTGTACACAAATGAACCAATTCACAGAAGCACTTTGCGTACACAGTACCCAGTTATAGGCAGTCATGCTGTATGCAAACTAGAATATTGAAGGACAAGATGATTAAGCATCCAAACAAGTCATCAGGGACTAGGGTGAAACCAATCATGCATGCCGTGTGATCAGAGGAAAACAAAATGACACTAGTCCGAATCTATATGCCAGTGATGCAAATGTCAAATGCCAGTGATGCTAACACTTTTAAAATGAAGCACATTCTGTGCTTGTCAGCAGGTAATCATGGATGAAAACAAAATTAAATTGATGACCTCATCACTACTTTGTTGTTGTCTGCAGTTTGTTGATGTCTGGTTCATTACAAAGATACACTGGACACTTGACTTAAGCAACCCTCCTCCAACTCATACATCACCCCTTCACTTATGAACCAACACAGGACCTACAGAATAGAAACCCTTCATTATCTGCCCCACTATACTCTAAATGACTGTGAGGTCCTTTAAAATGTGGATTCACAGTGGATGTTAGCATGAGGATTTAGGGATGTGTCTTGGTCAATGGGAAGCACTGGCATTTTTTATTTTCTTCCTACATCTTTTCATATACTGTAGGTCTCTTTTGCTCCTGCTGTTGGTCTCAGTTACTGGAACCTGTAGCACACTCGTCTTTAGTGTTTTAGTCGAGTTTTAGCATCTAAATAGCATTAAAATTGTAGTTGACTAAATCTAAAGTCTAACAGGTTTAGTTAAAGTGTAATGCATTATTTAAAGGAGTAGTAAGGGGGAAATCATGTTTAGCCCTGTTTTAAGGTTACTTATGATCATATACAATGGTTCAGTTCAAAACGTTGATAAAACTAGCACTTTTGAGAAAGTCTGATAATTGCTCTACCACCGTTTTGGTCATACAATGGATGTGGGTGGGCACATACACCTGGGAAAGCACACTGCACTTTCCCATTGCACAACAGAAAAGCAGGTCTGTTATTAGATTCACATGGATGATGGAGTCACTCAATGCTATGAAACGGTACGAACGTGCAGGAGTTTGAGCGAGCAGTAGTGCACTTGTGAGACATCCTTGTAGCCTGGGTCCAGACATTCAAATTCGTCCACTCCACCGAGATCTCAAGGTTAACTGAGGGTGCTTTCACACCTGCCTTGTTTAGTTCACTTTACCCCTTGGTGCAGTTCGTTTGGGCAGGCATGAATGCAGACATCACAATCGGGTGCGCACCAAAACGACCGTACCGAGACCTCCTTGAAGAAGACGATATTTTGAACGCACTGCTAGATGTTTCTTTGCATTCGATCGACGAACTGAGCATTTGTAATTGAAATACTTGGTTCTCACTGCTGCTACAACCTGACACTTTTTCAAATTTGACCCCTAGACCCACCCTCGGAAAACCAGCTGGGGCGGCAAAGTGACTCACAGACTCTTATCTGAACATTCCGCCATTCATTTGAATGGTGAGAATGGTTTTCAAACAACATTGAATATTTCAAAAACTATAAATAGCATCACTTAGATATTTGAATGTTAGTGAAAGCATGAACAAATTGTGTGCAATATGTGAAGATACTGTGAAAATTGAGTGGCGGCAGTTTATAAAATGTGTGGATATTTTCAAATCACCAGCTCACCACTCCAAAAAATGAACATTTTGAACATTCCACCATCCATTTCAATGGGACAAAAACTACAAATAAAAGTTAAATAACTTTAGAGCTGGTGTGTCACGTCAGCATCATAGACTATGGAAATACGTCGACTTGCAAAACGTGCGTCGACGTGTCGCAAAAAAGTAAGATGGCTGCACCCGGTCAAAACTAACAGTATTGGAAATTAATTTTCTATCTATTTAGGGTATATAAACATTATCTTGCACCTTTTATCTTTCACTCTGTGTACTTTTGTGCCAATCCTTTTTTCTTTTGAAAACAAAGTCTGCCACCTGTGCCGGCAGTGTTATGGCTAACGCACAACACACAACTGCAAAGAAGATGACAACAGACTGGTAGAACATGTTGAGCATTGTTCTGCAGACATCAAAGGACCTGAACCTCCTCAGAAAGTACAGTCGACCATTTACTAATAAGCTATTTTTTTTATTCATGTTTTCTTATTCTGTAAAGCACTGTGTGCTACATTTGCTTGTATGAACATGTGCTATGTAAATAAAATTGACTTTGACCCTTCTTGTAGATTCCCTTTGACCCTTCCATTCCAGCCTATTGTCCAGGTGCACACCCAGGTACTTGTACTGTATGAATGGACTACCTCAATTTGAACTGACGTTCAACAAGCTCTCCTGTGAAGTGGACATGCTGACAGTTGCGCCAATAGGGATGCCACTTTTGGAGGGACTGTTAGCACTCCATTGAGGAGCAAGTTTCACCAGCTACTCTCATGTTTCACTCGGTTACACCCGCCCTTCTAAACTCACTCCACACCACTGTACATCCGGGTCTCAACACCAAGGTAACCGTCATATTCTTGTCTATGTTGTGTTCAACAGTTCGACCCATGTTAAGGGCTTTCCCAGGGTGGGATTCGAACCCACGTTGCGCTGTCACACGCTGACAGTTGCCCCATTAGGAATGTCCCTCTTGGAGTGATTGTCAGCGCTCCTTTGAGGAGTGAGTTTCACCAGCTACTCTCACGTTTCACTCGGTTACACCTGGACCTTGATGCACTGCTGTGTAAATCTGTGTGTGTGTGTGTGTGTGTGTGTGTGTGTGTGTGTGTGTGTGTGTGTGTGTGTATGTGTGTGTGAGGGCCCTCAGAGACAGATAGCCCAGGGCCATAGAATAGCTTAATACAGCCCTGGTTTGAATGGGTGGATGTCCAGACTACACAGTGAAGTAGAATGTAGAATAGAATAGAAAGTTTACTGGCCATGTGTAACAAGTACAGGTACATCGAAATTCTTGTCATCGCTTGTCCTTTCAGCATCTTATCAGTACTAATCAGTTCCTCATTCCAGTCCTACAGTAGGTATGCAGCTAGACCTTAAAGGTTTCCCAAACTGGCAATTTACTATCCATAGTCTAGCAGTCTATCAGTATCATCCTCATCTGCTTATCCCATCCGCATGTATGTGCGGGGGGCGTCCAATGGGTGTCTTCAGTGTCAGCCTACTGCAGCTGTTGGCTGTTGAGCTTGCGGACCAGAAGCTCCTCAAAATAGCTCAACTTTGAAACATAGCTCTCCAAATGCTTTTTCTGAAAAAAGTCGATCCACAGCTTGACTTACCCTTTAAAATCATTACATCAAAATAATTTATTTTTTTCTTTTAAACATCATTGATAGAGATTTTGAATGAGACATGAATCCAGTGAGGTCATTCAGAGGTGTCCCATTTGAAAATACAACAAAAGAGAATGAGGATATATTGTCATTTATAGGAGGAATAAGTTCTGTTTCAAGTTTAGAAATAAGGTCATTCGGTCATGTTTGTTCTTTTTTTTGCTCTAAACTATTCATTTCTTTGAGCTCAAATTCTTTAAAGATATGTCACATTTATTTTTCTCATTCTCTAGGGGTTCATTGAACAGTCTTTTAAGTAGATGGGGTGGCAATTAAATAGAATAACTTCAAAATAGAGACGATTAAACTTAAAATGTTCCCCACTGAATTGTCTTAACTGTGGAAAAGGTTGTCAAAGTGCACAGCTTTCTTCATTCCACACCAGGAGGTTTATTTTCTGTGCTTTAGCTGTCAATGTGTTTCACCCAGCTAACTCACCTGAGCTCTCACCTTTCTGTCAAATCTTTCATTTTTAAATATTTTATAGACATAAAACAGAAGATGCCATTTGGACGAGAGGAACTTAAGAAGAGGAGAACAGAGAGAGAGAAAGAGAGAGAATGATGAGAAGCCAGTTATTATCCACCAAACTCAGGTTACAGTGCCTCTATAATGTTCAAAAATTAATTATAATTTCAATAGGCCCAATTCAGGGGAGAAAATATTTGATGTTTTATTTACAGTTATACAAATACAGTTTGATTTGATTTGACAGTTGCCATTGACAGTACTGTATGAGTGCATCTGAGAAGGACAGTGAGGGATAGAATACACATTGATTATCGGCAGCTAGAGGTTTAGACTTCAGTATTTAAGAGGGCTATCATCGGAAAAGAGACAGCCTACCTACAGTACAGGAGAGTATTTAGAGCCCAGAGTAGAATTGTGTGGAAGAATGTGGCCATTACTGTCAATGTTTCTGGCTGGAGGTCCTCTACCAGGGACATAGTGGTGTGGAAAGAAGGTGGGTAAATGCTGGACCCCGTTGAAAATGTCAAACGCAATCACTAAATACAGTTTGTACAGTGAAAATAAACATTACAATATTGTGGTGAGATCTAAACATTCACCTCAATGTTATTTTGACATTACCATCAAAGTCAATAATTATTCATTCATTGGAAAAATATGTCAAGTATTATCAGTGAAGAGTTAAATAGACAGGCCCAGATATGATGACACGTGTGTTGACAACAAAAAGCTATCAAAGATACTTGCATCCGAAATCAAAGACGACCCTTTTCATAATAGCTGTCTCGACTTGATGTCTGCCACTGGAGCCTCTGTGCTTTTTCCTCATTGACATTCATCCAGGAGGAGAATTCACTCATTTCTTTATTTTGCAATTAAAATATAAAGGTGTCACAAGTTGTTTCACCTTTCTCCTCATGTGAAATGAATACGTCTTTTTTTCTCGTCAGCCTACAATGTAATCCCTTTGTGTTTCATGCTTTCTTTGCTGCTTGCCTTCATAACATTTCAAGTGTTATAGTCTCTCATTTTTTAGAGGGCAGAATACATATATATAATAAGTTAAATATAGTTAAAGTACAGTATGTTTGTTAAAACATGATTGGTAATATTACCTCAACATGCCAACACTTATACTAACTCAACCAATAACTGATCCAATAATGATTGAAGACCTAAAACCTAACTTAAATCTAAGTAAATTTCCTTATTTTTATTTTTATTTTTTTGCTGGGCTTAGTACCCTTACCGTTTACTAGTCCTAATCTACTTCCACTGCACTGACAAACGTATTGCCTAATATGCATTTTCTTGCACTTTCTCGGATCGCCTCCACATACTGTCTCAGCACAAAACTTTCACACCCTTTAAACTTTAGCTGTCCTCTAAATTGCTGTTGACACCGTGGAGAAGCGTCTAATATCAATCCGTAATGGACTCTGATGACAAACTACATGGTTGGAAGACCATGTAATCTCCCCTCAATTAGTTAAAGCACACAGGGCTTTCCAAGCCATCTACTCCTGCCTATGCTGAACCAGCTGCCACTAAATGGCTTCACTTGCACTGCTGTCAAGTGGAAAAGATTGAGCCCCTCATGCAAAGGAAGGTGCTTAGCCGTGGCAGGCAGATGTGTGTGCGGGTCTGGTGTGTGTGTGTGGTTCTGTGGTGTGTGTGTGTGTGTGTGCGTGTGTATGTGTGTGTGTGAGAGTCCTTAGAAACATCTGCACATTCAGTGAGTTAATTACTCGCACCAGTTCCCCAGTCCATCAGCACTTTACACACAAATGCACACACACACAAATGCACACACACACACACACACACACACACACACACACACACACACACACACACACACACACACACACAGTAAGCATGCACACTTACAGTAGGCTTCATGCACATCAGGGACACACAAGTTGGGAATGTGCAAACAGAAATATTCTCCTCAATACACATAAAAGAAAAATACAAACACACAGTGACAATCTCCAAAATTAATTACAGAACACCAACAAATTGTTTAATATCATATTTCAACAATGTTATCATCACTTCTAATAAATCACCATTTCTGCTCCACATGCTCAAGAACAAAACTCCTAAACTGAGGAGACAAACATCTTTTTTCTAAACTAAATCCCAGCCATGGTGACTCTCGACATGTAATTAAATGAGAAATTACTAAAGCTTTACTCTTGTTTTGATAAGAGCTAGCTATCAGTTTGGAGTTGCTTTAGCTATTGATTTGATTAAGAGGCTTATACATTGTTTAATGAGTTTTCCACTCGACTGCTCTCAGTCTAATCAGGCAGATTGCCAACCCGGGGATCCTGCTCTCACTGGTACTGTAGATGCTACCAGACTGAACGACCCAAACACTCAGATTGGCGAGGCCATAGAAATCAATGGAGCAATTTACTTAAGAGTTTAAAGGCTTAATTTCCATATTCCACAAACATTCTTCTTGAGGAATTGTACAACCGTGCCCAAAAATTGCAATAAATTATTTCTGGGCCAGTGAATTTGTAGCCACAACAACCAAAATTGATCATATTAACGGTATTTTTTGTCTCTTTTGGAGCAGTGGGTAGGTATGAACAATCATCCTTTAAGCAGAACCCATAGACCACTGCAAGCTACTGTTTTTTTGTACATCCTCAAGCAGACTTTAACATCATCTTAACCCTTACATGAGTGATAGAAATCTGGATGGGGTTTGCAAATGCAGTATTAGCTTAGTTCCATTGTAAAGGTTGGCCACTAGATTGACCTGGGTAAATGCCTACACTAAAGACATTACCACTGTCAATGACGTGAAGAGTGAAGAATAATCTGAGTATAATTCCTATTTGAGAATTGGATATCTAAGGGTATATATTTATAAATGTGGATATCATTCTCATTTGAAAGGGGAGCCCTTGCCCTCCACCAGAGCTTCAAGCACCTCCGTTATGAAAACAGCCGACGCTAAGCGCTTGATCCTGGCCATGATTGACAATTATGGCTGCATAATTCTCCCCTGTCATCCCCCCATCTCCTCCTTCATCCTCCTGGCCCGGTGACAGCGCCTCAGATAGCAGCAGATAAATCTGTCATAAATCAGGGCGGCGGCCTCTGGGGCTCTCCTGGGAGTCATCTCCCCCAGCCTCCCCGGGCCACTATTCATCATTAGATGGGGAGTCACTCACAGTCTCCTTACTGGGTTTGACAGAGGGATCCAGAGGAGGCACGGACTCAAAGCCAGTGCAAACAGCGGGAACAAAGCCCTACTCACCGGTGCCCATAACAGAGCATTATAGATGAGATTGCCTGCTTTCCTCTCTGTCTATCTCCCTCTCCATTCTCCCCAGCTTTCTCGGCGAGATAACTCGATTTGATGTCAACGTTTCTCTTTTTTCCCTCTCCCGGCATCCAAGTGGGCACCGTGTCAGCTGTTGTTAGCCTCTTGAGTTATTAGCACCCTTCAGCAACACTTTTTCCCGCCATCAGTTTCGTAAGCATGGGCTAGCTTGACAGTTGCGAAGTTAATTAGCCGTGCTAATGAGACGCCAGTGTTTTGGCCGGACGTGACATTTGAGGTGTGTCGGTAGAGAAAACAAACAAATCAAGCATTTCATTAGTTGAATGTGACAGGTCCCTTTTACCTTCTCTCTCTCAAACGCAGGTAGTGGGGCCCGCCTTGTGTGTTTCCAGGCTATAATGAACGTGGGGCATCAGCCTTTCTTCGGGAACAGACCGTGGGAGATTCATTACTCCCCACTTATTAATGCCAATAAGAATAAAATCACACTTGCCTGGGGATGTAACAACACACACATTAATAATTTATGGGTGTAATAGCTCAACCCCCCACCCCCCCCCCCCCCACCCCTTGCCAGAACGAAAACGCTCAAGTCGATTTGAAGGCAGATAATGATCAATTGAGTGTGAAGACATAGTGCTGTGTGACAGTTCTGATTATATTTACCCCCTTGCTTCCCAATTATAGACAGTTCCTGTCACTGTGGTAATGAGTGCTTGGGAGGCCTCAAAATATTATCTCTTCGCCAAGCAAGGACAGCTGAGAGAAGCATGGTTCACTAATTAGGCAACAGTGTTGGTGCTGTGCAGCCATATCATTGTAACATACTGTAAACATATAGAATGGGTTAGACTGGGCCCTGTACTACGAAAAAGGATTACAGGGTTAGCACGAAAACTTCAGGTTCAAGCCTGGTTTATCCGTATCACGAAAGTGGATCACTTTTCACCGTGCTATATCGCCATGGTAACTTATGCTGTTGAGCTAACCAGCTAAAATAATCAGTTAAATTCCAGATTACGGATCAAAATGTATGAAGCACTGCCCGCTGACTGATCAATTCATTTGGAAAATGGCGTGGACGTTAAGATCCCATATGGAGCCTCAGTGTGCGAATTAAAAAATAATATCAGTGCGCGAATAGTGAGAGGTTCTTTTAGGAAGACTTTTTACAGACCGACAAAACCCTCTTTGGCTTTCCCTGATATCATATGAAAGATTACAGAATAATTTAGTCAGCTGATTGAGCCCTATTTTACCAGAACTTGTGCGTTTACAGTCCCGCCGACTGTAGGCTATGCGCTTGCATTTTATTAGCTTTCCTGCAGTTTCATGTAGGCTGTGGGTGATGCGGAGAACAAAGTAGGCCAAAACACTCCTTTTGTATTACATTTTCAAGTCTTTATTGTTGATTTATTAGACTAGCCTCCTGTTCCTAGGAACAAAGAGAAGTAGGCTACATATAGTTTAATTGTTATAGGCCTACTGAAATACGTACCATTTTTTCCGGAGGCTTATGCCGCATTCCAGGTAGGATTTTGAGCTTGTAAGTTACGACTTCAAGTCACTACTCACGACTTCATAGCGTTCCAGGAAAACTGTCTGAGTGCCTGGAATTCTGGATAAATGTAAACAAGCCAATATGGCAAGCTTAAGATTTGGCACACTGTCGGAGCTTGCAAGCTAAACATTGTATGCCTAATTTCGCTATGCTAAGAAATCGTACATTATATAATTTTATTTATTGACATGATCGACTTTTCGCCGTTTGCATGGTCAAGTTCAGATGTACCTTAACGTTAACTAGCTAGCGCTAGCTAGCACTAGCTATCTCTTGTCAACATATTTGGGCATCGTTACATACACATAGCAGATTTTATTACAACGTACAGATCTACTTTACGTTGCCCTAAAGTTATCTTTGTCGCCATACCCATGTGGGCTGCCATCTTGTTTAGAGGGCTGTGTGACGTCAGAGAGCGCAACTGGGAGTACATCAATCTGGTACGAGTTCACGGGTGGGAAGTTACAGGTTTGACTGCCATTCCAGTGCATTTTCATGTTTAGAAGGTTGGAAAAACACGGGTTATGGGTTGCCTGGAACGCAGCATTACAGCATACTTCTCCACCTCGTGCTTCACATTTTCCATTTTCATGTTTTATCTTAATCTCTAAACTCCTGTTGTATACAGACTTGAGACATCACATTGCCTACTCCAACCTGAAACTGGTATAGTATAAAAGTATGGCCTACATTTGCTTTATTTAAGCGTCCCTTGAAAGGCTCACAGGGTTGCAGCTGAAAGAATAAGATATATAGTCTACAATTGCTTTACACGCCATACGAATACATATAGCCCAATGATCTACTCGTGCTCATGAGGATATTGATCAAGCGTAGGAAGTCGGCAATGGACAAACCAGCTTTCCTTCCTGCCTTTGGCAATAGCGACTGTGTTGTGCCTGGATTGTATTGTTCATATTTCTATAATCCTCTTGTGTAAAATGTGGTGGACGGAACTTGGTTACAGTTGCAATAAAAATTATTCAACCCCCATTGCATATTAGGCTTATTTTCAAAATTCAAAATTTCTCAGCTGTTTGCAATAAACAAAGTAGGCTAGTTGAAATAGTTCAATAAAACTAATATTACAATTATTTTTTATCCAATTTCAACACGAAATGCTACTTTTAATCTTTACTGTAGTCTCAAAATTATTCAACCCCTGTCTCAAAATTATTCTACCCCCTGTCTCAAGTCAAGGCAAAGCAAGGCAGGTTCATTTGTATAGCACATTTCAACAACAAGGCAATTCAAAGTGCTTTACATGAGACATTAAAAGCATCAAGACAAAGTGCAAGAAACACATAAAAGATCATATAAAACGAAATGCAAAAATGTAAAACAAAATAAATTAAATACAGGAATAAAAGTTACAGTGCAGTGTATGAATGAATAATTGTTGGATTTAATAAAAATCAGCCTTGATTTAAAAGAACTGAGCTGCAGCAGATCTGCAGTTTTCTGGAAGTTGGTTCCAGATATGTGGAGCATAAAAACTGAACGCTGCTTCTCCATGTTTTGTTTTAACTCTGGGGACAGAAAGCAGGCCTGTGCCAGACGACCTGAGATCTGAATGGTTCATAACCTAGCAGCAGATAAGAAATATATTTTGGCCCTAAACCATGGCTGGCTAGGAGTTTGTTGAGAGTAACGTTTGATTGCATGTTAGAAATATGGCAAGTCAAAATAATTGTCCAAAATGTTCAGAGAAGAGATCATTGCCTTGCACAAACAATGAAAAAGATACAAAAAGATAGCAAAAGCACGGAATGTTCCTAGTTGGAAGCATAGTTCACCAGTTTAAAGTTAAAGGAACAGTGGCTACACTACCTGGACATGGCAGAAAGAGGAAGCTATCAGCGGCTGCCACCAGATTCCTGAGGAGGCAGGTGGTCAAAAACCCTAGAGTGACTACAAAACACCTGCAGCAAGACTTGGTGGCAGCAGCACTGAGGTTTTAGTTTGCACAGTAAGTAAGGTGCATACTGTAGCTTGCCCCAAGCTACATCTGCGACCTGATCAAACACCACTCCTCCAGCCGGTCTCTGAGATCCTCAGATCAGGGGTTCCTGGCAGTACCCCGGACTCGGCTGAAGACGAAGGGAGATCGGTCTTTTGGGGCGGTGGCCCCAACGCTTTGGAACTCACTCCCCCAAGAACTGAGAGCTGCCGCGTCTGTGGACATTTTCAAAGGGCAGTTGAAGACGCACCTTTTCAGACAGGCGTTTCAATAATCATTGGCCGTATTATTTTATTACAGTTGCAGTATATCCTTTTATTATTCGGTTTATGGGTTTATATACCCATCAGACCACAGAAGAATGCCCTATGATGCTGATTGGATCTGAGTGTAAGAGTGGAATTGGTTAAACTCACTCCTCAGTATAAATACCGCCCACCCGCGGCATCTAATTGTTAGCTTCTCGGTTGCATAGCGGGCTAAAGGGTGGAAGCGATACTGAGGAGTGATGTAATGAAAACTGTTACATCAGCTCATGTGGACAGTTTGAACCAGGTGTGGCCTCACCTCTATGGGAGGAGGTATCCTCAGTTCCAAGTATTATTATTATTATTTTTTTTTTTTAAATGCTGTAGCGTTGACCCAACTCCAAATTATAATTATTATAATTCGCAATATAATTATTATAATTGCTGTTGCAAAGCCAAACAGCGGTCTAGAAAGACATGATTTTCACAGAGGAGCTCAATCACTGAAATCATACAAACCCAACCATATAAATATAGAAATATGTAAAGGTTTAAAATCTTACATACTGCAGCTTTAAAGCTGTCTATTGAATAAATAACACTTTTCCACTCAACTTTTTCTTGAGCGTCTCACATTGTTTACAGGTAGCAAGGACAGACTTCTACAATTCAAGGGTTTCGAGTACTCACTACTAGTTCATCCGTCCTTGAATACCCAGAAATTTGGGGAAAATAAGAATGAGTGAGTGATAAACCATCTTCCATTTGCAAACTTTATTTTGATGCTTCCTTCAAGCCCTCTCGAATCCCTGAGGGTGTCTTCTAACCTCCCTCTCTCTCTCATTGTCCATTCCTTTAATTCTTTTATTTTTCCATTTCCTTATTTCTTGTCTCGATAAATAACCCCCCCCACCCACACACACATCTGCTGCCATCAATAAATCATTGGTGGAAATGCTCTGCTTTGTCAGGCAGCATTCACAATGTCCCTGCCAGGAGGTGATAACCATTCCCATCTCTAGTAGAGGCATGGAGATTTATAGCAGTATGATAAGCAACAAGCTAGCAATCATTCTTGGCAAAAGAGACCAAGAGCGTGCATTTATGCATATTGTGTTTGTGTGTTTTTTCCCCTCCCCGAGGCCTTGGGACCTGCCAAAGAGGGTTGGAGGAGACGAAGTCTGTGTCATTACTTTCTTTTAGATAAAGAAATAAATGGGCCACAATGGGATTCTGCTTTGATGGAAGAGAAGGGTGACAGACTATCAATTGAGAGTTTCTGGAATTTTCAATTAACTTTTATAGAATTTATTCTCAGCTGCGGTCACTTTTGGTGTATTTTCCAGCTGCTCTCATACACATTTTAATACTTATTTCTGTTCAATGGCTATAAGAATGACACTTTCAATTGTGGGCCCTCACAGTAGTGGTGGTCGTGTTCTGCATGTGTCACATAGAGGCCTACTCGCGGTCGTAACATTGTTAGCATGTAGGCTGTAGGTTGGTGTCACATACATGGTGGGATTTTTGTTTGTGTATCAGTCAGAGCTATCACCTCCGCTCATAGAGATCATATTTAACGCTTACTGTGTTAATGGCCATTTGTTATCTCTGCACACAGATGCCTACTGACATATAAACGACTCCCTGATGAGGCCTACTGGCCCTGCCAGCGGCTATCGCTTAATGTACCATGAAGGAAACGTATGGCATGACAGAGATCATGTGGTTCATTTACACTGGAAAGATATATGTTGTGATGGAAGTCAGTCATTACAACCTCATTACCATATATTATCATGTTGTTTCTTTATTTGTTTATTTAAAGGATCCCCATTAGCGAATGCCTTGGCAATCAGCTAGTCTTCCTGGGGTCCACACACAACAAACATTACAACAAAAATAAAAAACCTTACTATTTAAATAACAAAAGAGAATTCCATTTTTTAAATAGGAACATCTTTCCAGCGAAAGTAAACAACCAAGCATCCTGATACCATAAACGTAGGTCTGTGGACATGGACATGACAAGGGCAGTTGAAGACACACCTTTTCAGACAGGCGTTCGAATAATCATTGGCCGTATTATTTTATTACTGTTGCACTATATCCTTTTATTGTGTACTGTAGAGCTGCACTTTTTCTTTTCACTTTTTTTTCAATTAGATCATTAAGTTATCTGTTACTGTTTGCACTTTAATGTCTTCTCTAGGTATATGTAAAGCACTCTGTACACGTGTGCTGGTAAAGGTGCTATATAAATAAAGTTCTACTTACTTACTTACTTACTTACTTACTTACTTACGGTGGCAAAGTACTTAGCACTGTCGCCTCACAGCAAGAAAGTCCTGGGTTCGATTCCCACTAAGGATGCTGTTAGCACTGTCTGGGGGGCAAGTTCTCCCCATGGTTGTCAGTTACCCAGGTGGGGTATCTCCCGGGCCTTTCTGTGTGAAGTGTGCATGTTCTCCCGGTTTTCGGAAGAACCCATATGAAAAACATGCAGAACAAAATATTGATCCAGAGTTGATCCAGTAACTCATCCAGAGTTGGGTTTATGACCCCTTGCCTAAAGATACTGTGGCACATGCTGGCAACTCAATGGACAATGAAACATAAATTTGAATTTATGCTTTTGTGTGAACCAAGGGAAAGCAGTACTTGAGACCCTCGTCATGACCCAGTTGCTGCTTGTTATGTCTGACTACATACACTATATTAACATTGTGGGGATTGACAAGGTTCATGCTATTATGCCTTGGGCTACATACTGTACCATACCAAGATTCTGGTTTGAGATAGTACCTGTATGCAAATAGAGCTAGAAGCAAAACATTATGAAACATTTGCATTCAACTGCTCTTCATCCTCTGGCATACTGTTGATTCATTTTCATCAGAAAATGAATAAATTGCAGAGCCATTTCTTTTGAAATAAAACAGGCCACCACGGAAATTAAGTGGTTGTCACTATCTTGATTTTCTGGTTGGAGAGAACAACACACATTTTCCTTTTATCTTATTCTAGCCTAATCAAAACTAGGTTTTATAACTTTGGGGGTAACAGTAAAACAATGAAGGTCTGAAATGAACATGTCTACATTTTGCTTTTTTAAATCCCAGGACCTTGAGGGTCTCTCATTTGTCCTATAATTTACTGAATAAACAAATTGTTGTACTGTATTTGCAACACAATTTTGTATGATGTTCTGTACTGTACCATTGTAAAACAGGGGTTTGAGCTAAAATCAATTAGACTTCAATGATCATCCTGACCACAATATTAATTTTATTAATTTTGTTTCTCACATTTATCAGAATTAATTTGATTAAGTATTAGTTTTCTTATGAACTAGTTTGGTTATGTACTGTTTGATTATGTACTAGTTTGGTTATGAACTTGTTTCATTATGTACTACTGTAGTTTGATTATATACTAGCGTGGTTATGTACTACTTTAATTATGTACAAGATTGGTTATGAACTAGTTTGGTTATGTACTATTTTGAGTATCTACAAGTTTGGTAATGTAATATTTTGATTATGTACTAGTTTGGTTATGAACTAGTTTGATTATGTACAGGTTTGAAAGTTAGCTCCTAAAATCATATCAAACTATATTTGTATTGTAATGATCATATATCTCCAATAAACATTTGTTTTCCTCCAACAACAATTATTCATCAGATGGTAATTCCTTTTGGCAAGCTCCTCAAACGGAATCCAAATGAAGGGAACACGTCATGCTTTTGAAAAAAACAGATTCACATACGAATTAGCCTACCAATAATGATATTAGAGAGTACATAGATAAGCCGGGCTCTTGTATGTACATTACCATCAAACTATTCAAATGTAGGCTATTCACAAACTTTATTCAACTGAGTGAGTTAAACTGCTTGGTATAACTCACAGCTAGTGATCATCTGGGCTACACATGGGTAGAGTACAAATTGCCATCTCAGTGCTTTACATGCCTCAAAAACTAGATGTTCGTGTTTCTTGCACACAGACCTGGTGCTGGTGCACTGGGAAAACCAGCTGCTGACTTTTCTGTCTTTGGCAGCTGGGCAGATCTGGCACCTCTTCCTGTTCACTTGGCCCACCTGTCTGAGGTCCTCCTGTGGTTGGGTGGTGGCTGTTTTTATTTTTTATCCCACATCTTTCCATTGTCTCTATAATATGCTTTTGGAGGTGGGGCTTGCTCTTCACGCGTCTCTTCATATGACGAGAACCAAAATCTGAATTGGCCCCTGGCCTACATGCATTAGAAGAGGTTTCCATAGCTTGCGCGTCAAATTAACTGTATAACTTGATATCATTTTTGAGTGTATGTGAAAGATAAAATATACTGAAGACATATTCACTGTTTATAACATCATTGGTTTTCAAAAAATATTGTCCAAAAGTGAAAATAAATGATCTAGGCAGGAATCAGGGTTTTGTTGTTTATATGGGGGTAGGTTTGTTTATAGAGTGATAACTATGATTAAGCTACAATATAAGCAGGGTTATCATCACTATTGGCCCCTGGAATACTATAGGACTGTGTTCCCCACTTCCAAGAGGTGAATGGCGGCATCCGATAGCCTGGAAGCCAGACGTCCTTGCAAAAAAAAGTTTTTTGCGATACAGTCTGGATTTCAAGCTGCCCAGAACAATTTGAGTTTTCCCAGAAAATGGGGCCCCAATCAGGGACTGCATTTTAACTGTTGTTCCGCCCCCAGTCCCTGATTGGTTCCCGTAGATGACATACAGGAGTCCACTAGTAGACCGAAGCAGCGAGCGGTAACATTAACGGGAATAAACAGCCATAAGTGCAGTCAAATAGAAATAGACTCAATAACAAGAATTAAAGAAGAACAATAGTATGCACTAGTAGAGTTCTTCAGTGGAAAATACATTTTGACCATACTTCTGACTGGATTTGGCAAAAGTTTGATGTCAAGGCAAGTACTCCCACCCACTCAAATCATTCTGGGTGGCTGGCAATCCAGACTGTATCGTGAAAGGAAGTCTGGCTTCCAGGCTAGCTGTCCAAGCCTTCTCACTCACGTGTGTGTTCTCCCAGGCAAGAGAGCTTTGAAGTCATAGCCTCTCGTGCCCGGGGCAGACCATGCCCCTAACACTTCAACCATTGCCAATTAACATTCTGTACATAACAAGTATTAAAGGACCATACCGGTCTATATATGATTTGATCTCCTAAAACTAGTCACCCAACATTTATCACATTACCGCAATACATTTTCCGAAGCAAAGCTCATGTTAAAAGATATTTGCATTTTCGCGTTTTACTTACATTTGAAAAGTTGAACGTGATGGCTTCAAAACCTATTTTAAATGATTCCCTCGTTGCGCCAACGCCCCCTGATTGCCCACGTTTACCTGTGGGCATTTCTTACATTACATTAAAATACAACTACAAAGTTAGTCAAACTAACTCTTCTACTGTAAAGAGAAGTATTTTGTATTCTAATATGCAGGCTATCTAGTGAAATAGTGTGATTAGGACTTGCATAGAGTCTTGAGTGCAGGAACCTTTATTACTCTTGACTTAAGTGGATCTTCTCCCTTTCAAAAGCAGCACCCATTTTCTTCAATCTTTACAGCCAACCTGTTGGCAATGGTTCTCATCATCAGGTCGTCCACAGATGGGCCTCCCATCTTTGTCTCCAGTTATCCCGATCCTCCATACACCTGGTGATCTCATCAGTGGTCTCCACTCCCGCATCCATCTTGATTATGTCCATGAATGTTGTAGTAGTACGTCTTCGCGACTTGTGTCTGCGCCATGTAGATGGCTCCCATAACACCAGCTTGCTGGCCGGAAGCTCACAGTGTCTGTAGCAGTGCCCAGCCAGCCTCATTCTCCTTGCTGCTATCTTCCCACTCACCCTTGGTCTCTCTCCGTATATATCTTCAGATCTCTCTATGCTCTACTACATACCAGAACACAGCACCTCATCACAATAGATGACTTTCTTCCAAGGCTGTGCTCCACCATAATTAACTAGAGGGAAAGATATAACCTACCATTACAAGTGTGAATTTTAACACTGAATGGAATTCACTGGCGTTACTAAGCCTATTTTTGTTACAGCATTCATAATCTGTACACACTCAGCCCTCTTGAGTTACAAGGTTACAGGTTAACACAACTCGTAATTTGCAAGGCATCTCTTTTCCAGGGAAGTTGAGTCAAGTCAACCAATTTAACCAAGCATGGGATTACAGAGTACTTGAACCAGCACTGGCCCTGACTCTGTTGATTCATCTCCCCATCCAATTACATGTAGTAATTTTGCACTCAAGTTGGTAATGAGGTCTAATGCTGGGCCCATATGATAATTCCCTGCCGGATGCTGGCTTGGTCAGATGTCAAGCTTTGTAATTAGATGGGCAGAAAATTATTATTTGGTGTTCAAATAGAAAATAGGGTTGGTGGGAAGTCAATTTGGATCCACTCTGTGAGGCGTAGACCAGAATTTAATGATTTAATTAGAGTTGTAAGCTCTTTGGATGAGACTTCAATTCACCCTTCGCTAAGGCCCCCCTTAGTTACTGTTGCAAAGTCCAGTTTGTGTTTCCGCGACGTGGCATTGCGAAGGGTGAATTAAGCCGAGACTTTAGCTGGTCTGTTGTAGGTGGCGACATGGGCCATGTCAAGCTTTTGTCATCCATTTAGGCAGACAGGGAAGCTATAGGCTTCTCCTGTGGATGAATTCCTTTTCTTGTCACTTGGATAAAGATTAAGTTCACCCAATTTTTCAAAATGACATACATACATATGACACATATAATATTTGTGTTCCCCACTTCCAAGAGGTGGATGGTGGCATCCGATAGCCTGGAAGCCAGACTTCCTTGCAAAAAAAAGTGTTTGCAATACAGTCCAGACTTGATGTGAAATTGTGAATTTTTTTTCACGATGAGTCTGGCTTCCAGGCTCAGCTGGTTTCATCCTACTAACCAGTCCTGAAGAGAAACAAGCTGGCCCCAGCCCAGAAACCAGACTGGACTTGGTCTAGTTTATAAAAGCATGAAACCTGGTACACTTGTGCAGTTTGGAGCCCTGAACATTTTCAGATGTGGAGCCATTGCAAAAGCACCTTGTGGCAGCCATTTTACTTTCTTCCATAACCAAATTATGTATTTCGCATCATATCTCCTGAACCAATCATGATAACACTAAATAAGTTATGTCTACCCCTATGTTTTGATTGTCAAGGATTACAATGATACACTGTACAAGTGTAACAAGTGTCATGCTTTTATCAAAAAGTGAACGATTCACCTCAAATTTGTCACATTTCACTATTCAGTTGTTGGTGTAGTCTTTGAACTCAAGAAAAGTCATTTTAGTGATCTCTATTCAGTTTGAACCAGCTTAAGCTTGAGAGAGTATTTCCTTTTCATTATTGAAATCCGCGTAGGGTTTCTTATTACAGTTGTATTTATGATGGCACAGTGAGGATGGCATAGCATAGTCGACTGTGCATGTATGTATGCCTTTAGTTCCTGTCTTCTTCTTCACAAAGACTGTTGTATACAATATATGTATACAGTATACTGTACGTGCCTCATGAACTAATAAATATAGACATCATGGGTTAGCCATAGCCATGCAGTGAAACAACTACATCATTGTTTTGGCAAATTTGAGGGAAAAATATATGATGAGATTGTTCTAGTCTATGTGATCCATGAAAACGTTATACAGTAGGACTTTCATAGCAAATCCTGTATCTTAAGTCTTTGATACATACTGTACAGTATACTAGATTTAACCAGCATTTGTCATATCTGAATGGGAGTTCTGACCTGTGGTGGCCGCCTTCATGTTTGACTAAATTCCAAAAAGCAATTTTTGTAGTTTGTTAATATTTATAATTATTTTCATAATAAAGGCCCATTGCCCACCAGTAGAGTGCTCAGATGAGCTCTGATGTCCAACCCTTTCATGTGGTTTTTCAACTCATTAAGCTCTATTTCCTATTGACTGGATGCTAGTGAGACAGCCATTTTGGTGCAAACAATGGGCCAGTGATAAGTTAATGCATTCATTCTCAGGCTTTAAACACCCAACCCTGAATAGACAATTGACAGATCCTTATTGGCTACCCATTGTAACCAGTGACAGTTGTGGTAAAACATAGGGGTTAAAGTTCAGGAAGTTCAGAGGCCATCCATATTGTTGCACCACCGCGGTGGAGTGCATTTAAGGACACCATAATAAACATTACTCATCCCATTCCGGCCCTACAGCTGCCTCAACTGCCCTTTGTATCGTGACATGAAGACCTGAAGTTTGTACTTGGTTTCAGCAGGGTCAATTTCTTTCTGTTTTATAACTAAATGGGCCATCATTGACCAAGGTCACAAAAATGATGTTGCTGTGGGGCTATTAACTGGTCTTGGCATTGGAAAATGGATTTAATGCAGAAAGAGAAACAATATTGGAGGAAAGTGCCATTCAGAGTACATTTAGCTAGCCTATATGTATCGTGGCAGAAAGGCGAGATGAGATCACTCCATATCCAAACTGCAGAGTACTTACAGCTGTCCAGGAAATGACACAATACACAAATACTAAAGAGAAAAAACATTTTTTTGAAAATGGGATGCACAAACCATCATCATTTAATACAATAACAATGGTTTTCTCCATTAGGGAGGTGCTGAAACAAAATTGGTAAAATCGGAGCAAATTTTACCGTAATATTTGGAATAATGTGCTTTATAGGTATAAGATGGATTTCTTTGAAAAGGCAGATTTTATTTAAACAATGCAAGTCATGTTAGCACTGACATTAAACTTAACTAGAGGAGTGGTCCCATCTATTACGAGTATTACAGTATATGTTTTGCTCCAATGTGAGCACTGCAATGCTAATCACCATATCATTTGAAGGCTGTTTCTAGCCACTGGCCTGATCTGATTTCCTGTTCATCATTTACACAAATGCCTCTGGAATACTCTATTAAACCAGATAACTAGTTTAAGGTCATAAAGCAACAAATGATGTGGAAGCTGATGGACACTTTTAAGGGTTCCTGTGGGTGTTTTTTTTTAACATGTTTTACAGTACATCAAAAATAATTTCTGGAGAGCTTCTGGCCAAGTTTTGAATCGATCATAACATTAATTTCTATTAATTTTAACATAAAATGGCATTAAACCATTTTTACCTCCTCCCCAGTGACAGCGCAGGGCAAGAGGTAATGTTTTCGATGGGGTGTGTGATAGCATGTGTTAGTTTGTTTTTAATTTTCATGAAACTTGGTGGAGTGATGCAGCATGGGCCAAGGAAGAACTCATTACATTTTGGAGTGGATCCAAATTACAGTGTGGGTCCACAAATTAAAACTTTGAGTGAAGCCAGCTCCCCGTGTGAGGGTCCTAGAGACATGAAGTTTGGACTGGTGTGTGCAGGGGGTGAGCCCGGACTGCACTGAACCACTACTGAGCGAAGCGGGTCTGTATCCGAGAATATCCAAATTGGATATTTGTCGACCTAACGAATGCAGCAATTCCAATTATGTCCTGCTCGCATGGATTGCGTGCATCACAGCCACAAATTGTATTCATGGGCGGAGGTCTGTGCTCTCCACGCACCATTTCTAGTTTGAAGCAGATTACTGGGTATGAAGAGAAAATAAAAGTTTCAGGAGTCCACACAAAGACGCTTGCAAGTAACAGACGTGTTCAGTCAAAGGCCTTGTTGAAAAGTAAAAATCCACAGCTTGGCCATTTTATCTGCATGATAAGAGATCTATCCGAGTTGATAAAGGATAGAGTGCCCACACACAACAAACATCCAATTAGTGCTGCCATTTATTATCATGAGAAAAGATGAAAAACAAAAAAATTATATTCTCTAAATCAAAGAAAAGCACACAACTTGGTAGTCATCCCAGGAGTACGGTTTTCATTTAAGTGCTGCGGTACCATACATCACTGAGCCCCAACACGAGCTATCAGGCGTGAGGAACACTAAACTCGCTCGGCAAACTACTCAGCACTCATCACTCAAAGGTAGTGCACAGCCGGCTGGTTGTGATTTAATGCACACTAAGCCTAAAAGAAAACCAATCTGATACGGAATTATATACATTTTTATGGCAAAATTGTAGAAAGTGATAACTATCACATCTGGGTCAATTACTTTTAGTAAATGCTGTGACATGGGGTGTACTTGGTTTACCTTCCCCAGTGCAATGAAATGGATGAATCAGGTGCCAGCAGTAAAATAAATCAAACACACTAACTCGTGTGCAATGGACCCAGGTCTGGTAAACACATCATAGGAAGATACTTTGGAGAAACTTTGGAGAAAGTTGAGTAGAATTGTCAAGAGGGAGAATGGGGACTTTGTCACACAGTTCCAAACTGGAGGTTTCCTTGGTTCCTGGAACGAGAGAGGAGTAGAGAGGGCAGGACATAGCGTTGGGTCTCTCTCCCTTGAGACCATTTTCCACCTGTCAGAAGAGCCCATCCAGAGATTACATGGTTGTATGGGAAACCTTATCCATAACAGTAAAACTATAGTACAACTTTTCATGAGTGATCTCTTTTATTATTATTATTATTTTATTTTATTTTTTACAGTTAAATAAACCCTTCTAGGCCTTTTAGTAATTTCAGTTAAGACTTATCTTTAAGGCAACAGATCAGTTACCAATGCTTTGAAAGATGTATAAAGTGAGAAGATGGTAGCAAGGCCATCAAAGTACTCACTTGACCGGGAGCTTGGTTTGTTGAACACGTTTGCACTGCCACTCCAATACTGGACAGCCATCTTGCAATGGTAGTCTCTGATGTTAATCTTAGCATCTGAAGATACAGAGTAGGAGACATTTTCTATATAATACAATAAAATGTAATATTATGTACTACCGGTATGTGTCACTTAGCAGAGCTTTACATCCAGAGCAACATTTTGCATTGTAAGAGCGAAGATTGCTGAAAATGGTCAATAGCATATTTGAAGTTTGTCGATTGCTTCAAACTAGGACTACACTAGCTTGGGACCAGGTACAGTATACAGTAGCTGGCACAGAGGATGATCATTTACCCTTTACGGTACAATGAATGTAACTCAGCTCTAATCACTTTAGTGCCCAGATTTCTCTATAATGCTGCACAGACACACTTAGTTTATCATGACTGGATTCTTTAGGGACATGGCTTTTAATGACCCTCTGTTAGAGCTGTCAAGTCATGTCAGTGAGTGACTCGGCTTAATGTAGCATTTCAGTGTGATGGTGTCTCTGGATTTGGAATACAAATACATGAAATGCCATCATGTCCTACAGTATTATAAAGTGAACATTGTAAGGACTTTTCTTTCACTGGAGGACATTAACTGGCACCCTATTCTCTTTCTTTCTCTCTCTCAAACAAACACACACACACATACACACACACACACACACACACACACACACCTCGGCAGAAGCAGTTGAGCTGGCTATCAGACAAACATCACTAATGGCTGTGTCTCAAGTGTCCCAAAGTGTCTGTGAGACAGCGGTGCTCAAGGACACACATGCGCTACCAGCTCCTCTCTCCAGCTCCTCAGCTGAGAGGTCTCATTAAAAACAATGTCCACGTTGTGTTCAGTCCTCCTACTAGCCCCCATATTCTCCCACAGTGTTGATCACATGTTCTATTCCATCAGACCCCCATGCTCTCCGCATAGGACACACCAATACCTGGGTGTCTCATTAGAAAACAGCTTCCTGGCTACAAGAGGTAGAGCTGAAATCCCTCTCCACTCCTCCTTTCTTCCCTCTCCATCTCCTCTACCCTCATCTTCAGTAAGAGGTGCAGGGCCCCTGGAGACTCCCAGAGAGAGAGGCGGTGGGTAATTATTTGAGATAACATGAGCTGGAAGAGTGGGAATTGGGCTTTCGAGCAGGGGGGAGGGCTGAGGGAGAGACAGATGCAGAGAGAAAAAGAGAGGGGGGGGGGGGGGGTGAGAGAAAGCCAGCCCTTAGAAAGGTCAACGGTTCCTATTCTTTCAGAGAGGAGTCAACAGCATGTAATGCCTCTTCAGAATGAATGACATTGCATACTCCGTTTCAAGCAAATGTCTCATTTGGTATTCAGTCTATGCAAGCAGTTCACATCTGCTAGCCAGCCCGTCCAATCTGATTGAATAAGAGAGTGTGTGTGTGTGTGTGTGTGTGTGTGTGTGTGTGTGTGTGTGTGTGTTTGATTGCCATTTTAAGATGGTTGATGCAAAATAGCTGTTAACCCTCTCATGGCTGAGGTACTTTGAGTGAAATCTAGAACAGAAATGTGCAAATGGGTGAAAACCTCAAAATGTTGGTCCATTTTTTTTGGTTCATTAATGTTATGAACATATAATCTATTCTATAATAGTTATCTATCAAATGTATTTCCAAATATTAATCACTGATGTTCCTGACCTGAACATTTCTTCACAACAGTTTATAGCCACACTGTAAATCAACTATAACACCAATATCATATAACCAAAAAATAACAGTAAAATATTTTAGTGTGAAGTAATATACAACATTTGTAATTAGGTCCACAGAGTTGGACCTAATTAGAGGGGCTGGTTACCGTGATAGAGGCTGGTTTTCCCTCACACACAGAGACGATAACGGTTACACTGTGTAACTGACTCTGCTCATTACCGCCAGATTCCTCCCACTGTCCCTCCTTCTTGAGTTTGTTAAACAGAGTTAGACATCCTCTGCTCCGTCTTACTCCTTCAGAGAATGAAATCTCACTCTCTCTGTGGTACAGTATAGAGAGCTCCATGTCCAAACTAACTTTTGGTTTGTTTGTGAACAGTTTCTTTTTTGTTATTCTTTCCTCACTCATTTTGCAAACAGACAGTATAGAGTGGGGAGGTGATGTCATTTTGTAGGCTAAAAAGTTAGCATCGGCGCCATTTGGTTCCTAGTTCTAAATCCCTTTGGGAAAAATGAATGGGATTCGTGAAAAATACAGGAAATAAGGTTTTAACAGAAACTCCCAGACTGGAGTACATTTTGTTATAAAAGTAAAAAAAATAAAAAAATAAAAAACTTGAAGATGGGTTTTGTGAATTTTGAAGCCTTTAGTTGATTCTGAGGTCGATGTTGTTGAGGTCCTGACCTAGTCAGAAGTCTGGCCGAGGAATTCTGGACCAATTGTACACGGTCCAGGGATGACTTACTGAGTCAGGTCAAGAGTGACTTACAGTAGCTCAGTCGTGATGAAACAAAGGCGTGAGTAATCATCTCCAACTCTGAATGGGATACGATGAACCTCAGTTTTCACAGTTTCTATGGTGGGAAAAACCTGTACACAACAGGGACTTAATGTGTTTATCGAGATGCATTGCCTAGTCAAAGATAGCACCAAGATTTAGAGACCCCATACAATCAGTAACCTTGGAAACAATATTGTCTGCAGCAGTGATAAGAACTTCAGTCTTACCTCAACGGGACACACATTGCACACACTGTATATAACATCGCTCATCTACCACACAACACTCTGCATGCACACTATACATACACTCACCACACTCCATTCTGTATATAGTGCGTAAATTGCATTTGTGCCTCCCTTTTTTAACAGTATATCGTAATATGTATATCTCACAGTTTTGTTTGCACTGTCTTTTGTATTTGTATTTGCACTGTTTTTGTGCGTGGCTGGCCAGCCGCACAGCTAGTATAGCGTTTGTCGGGTTATTACTCCCTCCCTCCGTTACTACCGACAATGTTGGCCTGCATCTCTCTGTTGGCCACAAGAGGCAGTAGTCCCAGCACACCAAAATCAAGAAGGACACCAGAAACAACCCGCCAATCTCCCCTGCACAAGTAGAGTAGTGGTCAGAGCATTGGACTCCCACCCAGGAGACCAGGGTTCAGGACCCGGTGGGGATGACTTTATGGGACTATACCCCAAACCTCCACACGTTTATCCTTTCACTCAACCTTCACAGCCTTTAAAAGGGTACTCACATTACATTATAAGCGAGTACTAATACTACAATAATAACAATGATAATAATCAATCAACAATCGCAATAATAATAACAATATTATTATTATTATTAATAAGGGAGGCTGCGAGGTCCTGCGTAATGTATTGCTTTATAAATGTTCTTAGCCGGTAGACAAACATACTCCTGGAGTTTGCTCGATCGCCTTGTTGAGAGGGGTCAGGGAAGAATTTTTACAGCTCACTTATCTGGCCCCCGGGTGATTACTGTTTTTTTGCTTCCCTCTGGAATATGTAGAGAGTGGGTCGTATGCCCACCTCCCTTGTTCTCTGTAAAGCGCATTGTGTTGCCTCTGGGTATGAAATGCGCTATACAAATAAAGCTTTGATTGATTGATTGATTGATTGATTGATTGATTGATTGATTGATTGATTGATTGATTGATTGATTGATTGATTGATTGATTGAGTAAGACCGGAACACCTCCTTCCTTCGGTCTTCCTTCCTTCGGATATCCTACCCCAGCACTTTTTCCTGGATGTTGGGCCGCAGGGCTTTCCCATTTGTGGAGTTCTCACATTCCGGTTGTCCACCTCTCCAACATCAGGGCTGTGGTTGCAGGTGTTGGTGTGATCGGTGGCATCATGATCATCATCATCGTCATCACCAGCTTCAGGCACATAGTCGCTGTCATCATCATCCTCCTCCTCAATCTCCATCTCATTGTCAAACTCTGCCTCCTCTCCAACATCAGGGGTGTGGTTGCAGGTGTTGGTGTGATCGGTGGCAGCATCATCATCACCAGGGCCAGGCACGTAGTCGTTGTAATTATCCTCCTTCTCTGTCACATATTCAAATAATTCATCCAGTGTTTGTGGTGGTGGAACTGGAATTTTTGCAGGAGTACTTTGTACTGCAAGAAATTAAAAGTTTTTAAAGACTTCTAAAGATAATCTATCAAACGTTTAGGGGACACCAGCTTAAACCATTTTTTCATGATTCAAAATGGTTTAAACTGTATAAACTTGTCAAACACTTAATATTTAATTATATGTGCAGATACCATATTAGTTTAGCAGATAATCATAAGTGAATTACGTTCAAAAGTTAAATTATTTAATGAGATTAGAAACCAGTATAGCCAACATATTTATCAATTCATCGATGCAGAACTGCTCATTTATTTATTTATTTCATAAAATGTCAAAATGACAATGGCTTGTGATTGTGATTCTATCTGCTCCCAGCAGGCTGTGAATACTAACAAAGTAGGCTATTCTTATTTAGGTTTGTTGCAAAGAATCAAAAAGGGAGAGCATGTGTTGTGTGTCTATGTCACATGTGCGGCCCCTAGGCCGCAGCCTAGGTCAGCCTGTGCACCTGCCTGTGTTTGTGAGCGATAAGCGATCAGTCTCATCAGCGGCTGCAATGACTGGCGCCCTCGCCAACCTAGCTAGCTAATGTAGCCTAGGTGTGCGATTGGATTATTATATTACGATTGGATTAGTGCATGTTGCACACAAGAGGTCCCAATCAAGAAAACGCAAATTCCATTTGGATTATTGTCATCATGGAGTTATGAGTGGACGAGAGCTCCCAGTGTAATTTAGCAGTGGGTCAGTCGGACGCTTGCTAGCTAGCTGGGGTAACGTTCCCCACAATGATTGGATTTATTGTATGATGAGGAAGAAAACGGAGATGACATTTGAATGATCGTGAAGTTACAAAGTCTACAGCCTTCAGGGAGCAGGTAAGCTAATGTGTACCACTACCAGTCAATCATGTGTTTTAATATGGGAGGGTATGCGCTAGTCATCAGCTAAGGTTAGCTAGCTAGCTCGAGGTAGGCTAGCTAGTTTAGCACCTGTGTGTTTTACCGGAGGTTTTGCGCAGTTATTACGCAGTTGGTTTAGTTTATCATAATGCATTAACGTGACTTACCATACTCTGGATATTTCCTTTTTTAAGGCGAGTTCAACCATTCTTTTCCCTCTGCCATTTCATTCAGGTTTGGTTGAATGGTTGGGTGTGAGAATATGTGAGATGATATGTGAGGTGATGATGAAGATCATCAGTGAGGTGATTAATGAGCGCAAGGAGATCAATGAGCGCAAATGTTTTTATTTTTACCTTTATTTAGACAGGTAAATCTCATTGACAGCATCCAACAGATGTAGAGAGTAAACCCTACCTATTGAAACCAATTGTGGCCATCAACCATAATTTTGCACTGGACACTGCTTACATCTGTTTGTTCATGGCATTAGGCTCATGTTGACTGTTGACTACAACTGGAGAGCTCTAAACGGCACACTGACTCCAAGCATATGCCCGTCTGTAGTGTGTATGTGCATGTGCGCGTGTCAAAACTAAGTCTTCTGATCTGCCGGTCGACAGCAGGGATCCTCCAGATTTGATCATGAATGGCCTCATCGCCTCACAGCTCGCCTCATTAGGGACAATACGCCTTTTCCCATGCAGGGTGGGCGTGGTAGAGCGGAAACCGCCTCTCTCCTTGCAGGGTGGGCATTTGGAGCGACCACAATTAACTTTTGTCAGCTGGGTTTGGCGTCCAGCCCAGGCCATGTCAATCTAGGAGTTTTTCTGCTCTATCTTTTGTGTGACAAAAGGTGATTTACGTCTTAGTATTCAGTAGATTGACTCTCAGTCTTTGAAGCATGGCTCATTTAGTAACCCCCCCCCACCCTTTTTCCTTCCAGATTTTACTGGCATGGACTACAACCTGAGTCTTTGATTGATGAAAGCTTTTTTAGGGTTTTAAAGTTACAATTAATATAATATGGGACAATATACTGTAGGGTAGTGGGTACTTATAGTTGAAAATAAGATTTGATACTATGTGTTATTTATTACACAAATTGTAAAGCTTTATCAATAAACCGACAACCACCTTTTCACATCCAGTAGCACAGGTTTAGTGTTCTTACTTACTGCAGTTAATCAGGAACTGGACGATGTGGTGATGACCATGTATAGAGGCCAGGTGGAGTGCTGTGTAGCCCTACAGAAAACACACACACACACACACACACACACACGTACGAACATATACTCAATCTAGAGTACTAGAACTGCACGATATGGCTCTTTAGAAATGCATTTCCTATGTTAACTCTTTTCTCAATAGGGTTAATACAAAAGCAAAAGAGTGTTAGCTGCTACACATTTTCAAATGTGTCAACTCTTTACAGAATTGCGTAATTTCTATACTGTACGTTAGGCATTGAACTCGGGGGGGGGGGGGGGGGGGGGGTTAGGGTTAAAAAAAAAAATTGTAAAAACACTTGGCTGGTTTTGTACCTAGGATCTATGGACTTAAAGCCGCATGCATCTTTACACCCTCTGCCACCCCCAAATGACTGCATAGTGCAACACATGGATAAACAAGGACTAAGAAGTAGAATAATGTTGTTTCTCTTGAACTAGTATCTCAGTATCTCTAACACATCCATCTCCCATAATATATGATCCAGTACATTTTGATATCAGAACTTTAGACACTTTAGAATAACCATCCCTTATAAATAGTTAATAGATCATTCACAAACTGTTAGTTAATGAATTATTAATGATGTGTTTAACATTTCTTAATAGTTGGTTAGTGATTTACAATTATCCCTTATAAATAGTCAATAGATCATCCACAAACTGTTAGTTAATGAGTTATTAATGACTTGTGAAATGTTCTTTAATAATTGCTTGATCATTTATATAATAAATAAATTACACCTTATAAATAGTTAATAGATCATGAACAAGCGATTAGTAAACTACTTACTAATGACTTTTTAAGGATCCACCTATAGTTGGCCCCATCTGGCCTTCTATCAGGGGACCCATCTAGACCAAAACTACAGTAATACATGTTTAGAAGTGAGCAACAAATCATTATGTAAAGGTTAGTAAATATATTTGTTAAGACCATGTCAAATAGTATAGACCTTATTGAGATGTTATTCTACAGTTGCAGCTATTCCTATATTAGCTCTAAACATTGTTCATTTGTGTTTAGATGGGTCCCATGATGGAAGGCCAGATGGGACCAGCTGTAGGTGGATCAACTATTAAGTCATTAGTAAGTAGTGGGCTACTACGCCTGTCATTAGTACACATTAACACTGGTCAGTGCTCTTCCCCACCGGATCCACAGTCATTCACTCTGAGCTCTTCCTCACTGTCATGATCATGCAAATGCAGCACTCATACACTTGACAAGTCTTCTGTTGAAGAGGTGTTAAGTGACAGTTAAGAAACGTGGTGGGAAATCTGGTGTCATTCTTCATTATAGTGATGAGTTTGTAGTAGAGAGTGTGTCTGCTGTGGTTGCGTAGTGCTGCTAAACTCTTATCACAACACGGACTCATAATATGCCCAAGAGGCTCTTTGATCTGGAGTACAGGAGGGAGACTATCAAAACAAGCGGAAACGTTGGGTTGTCACATTCTTCAGCTCCGTGTTCCTTTTTTTGTTAGTTTTATCCCTCAAATGAGCCTCTGTGCATTTGTTACAGCTACAGAATGTGTGTTAAAAAAGGAGTTTATGAACAAAAAGAGGATATGAGAGAGTAACAGTTTCTACTGTATGTTCAAACTAAGATTGAATACACATACAAGCTGACATACTGCACTGTATATCATGTTTTCATAAGGCTTACTGTTACTCAGAAGTAGCTGAATTCTTCATTATGAATAGATGTGTCTACACTGTGATGATTAATGTGTTAAACTAAATACCCAAAAATAATGTAAGGAATGAGACAGGTTTGTGCCACAGAGTGCATGTGTATAGACAGTAGATGTGTATATCTCCGGGGGTGAAGGGTGCTTAACTAGAGGTTCATGGAGCTTGGTGAGATCAAGGTCTTGTACAAGTGTACATAGTGGTCTCATTGGAAATTCTCATTTGTATAAGGACACTTCTGTGGTGTTCAATCAGAACACCCCCAATGTCTTTCTATGCACACTCAACTCATTTTGCAATGACATGATACCACACACATCCAACTCCACACTATGGACACAGCCTCTACTGGAAAGCATTCCGTTCAATAAGCCAGTATAACATGGCTTCTTAATAAACCAGTTTGGTACAGTTAGGTGCCAGTGCTGGGCAGACTGGATTGTCTTCCTGCACTCTTCTTCATGCTTTGTGTCTGAATCCTCTAATCTCCTTTTTCCCTGTAGAAACTGGGATACTTCCCTCAGGCGCAACAGCTCTCCTTTACCATGTTCATTACCAACCTAGACTAATTTTATAAGATAATTAGAATACAACGTACCCCCTTCAGCCATGTTGTGACCCGGTCACCAGTCATGGAAGAGGAATACAGAGAGAATCCAAGGACATCAGAGATACAGCCAAAACAATTATTTCACTCTTCCACCAGAGATCATTTGACTCTGGTAAATGTTTGTAAAGGCTGAATTCTTTGGAGAAGTGTAACCGTCAAGGATTATTAAGAACTGTCTTTTGCAGATACTGTACATTTTTCACAGTGATTTAAATGACTCATTTACATGCTGCTTCAGGATTTCCAAAAGGTGTGTTAGTCAAAGAGATGGATGAGAGAGAAGAGCAGAGATTAGTAGTGCATCCATCACATTCACAGTATTTTCCCTAGACAAAATGGGATTAACTACAAAGATCCAACAATCAAATTACAAAAACTAAATCATTTGTAAGTTCTGAAGCATGTTGACTTTTGGTATGTCATTCATTTCAGCTCCTTCTGTAGCATCAGCTGAAGACTGACTTGAAGGGAACTTGCCTTAAATTCACTCCCGCTGAAGCTGCCAAAGCCTTCAATCGACCACCCCAACCCCAGTGAATCAACAGCAAAAACATTCTCTTTCTCTCTCTTAACGCCATTCTATGGATTATTGATTTTTGATTTGCTTTCCGCCCGGCTGAGAGCCATTTTATCACAGCCATTACCCCCGTAACGATTAGAGACAAAAAGTTAATTATGTAATTATAGAGCCAATAAGTGACTTGTCTGCTTTGCTTTGCTCTGCTGGGGCTTAAACACTATCTCCTGTGTGCACATCATAACCAGGCCGGGCTGGGGGGAGGGGAGATTAACACTGGGAGAGGCAGACGCTAAATTGAATTCTCCAGTCCTGTGGCTGTCTGGGAAGCCATTAAGTAATCACAACATTGGCCCCCTTGAATCAATCCATTGCTGCACATGTGGCTGTGTGTGTGTGTGTGTGTGTGTGTGTCAGACAGCACACTTTCCATTTTTATTGACTGTGAAGACCACCTCAGCCTGAGGCAGAAAGAGAGGAGAACAAAGCTGTCTTAGCACCCGCCTACATCCATTCCCAAAATGAATTAGAAAAGACTGTGAGGAAGGCCAGTTCACTTCAAACAGATGAAAAACAGTGGATATTGCTCAAACTACTTACAGTAAAGGCACCAGGAGTGAAAATCTGCATGAGGTAAACAAAACAGTAAAGAACTGCCAATAGCCTTTGGGCAGTAAAGGTTAATATTGTGTGCTGCTTCATCAAACAAGAAGCCCAGAGGTGAAGAGATGCTCTTTTTACTAATGATGCTGTTGGACCAAATGACCACAGAGTGCGCGCACCCACACACACACACACACACACACACACACACACACACTCTCTCTCTCTCTCTCTCTCTCTCTCTCTCTCTCTCTCTCTCTCTCTCTCTCTCTCTCACACACACACACATGCACACATGCAGACAAACACACACACATGCACACACAAATGGGCCAAGTTTACGTATTTACATGAATATGTGTTTGTGTGTGAGTTTGCTTAAAGTCGCACTGAAATTAAAAAAGCATTCTGTCCCATTTTGGTTCACATAATTGGTCATAGTGTTCACCTATTCAACGTTGTATGCCAAAAAAAATACTAAATTCTACTTTTGTTGTAATCTTATATCAAAGTATATAATTTCTTACTTCCTGGAAAACGGTAGGTCACGTGCAATGACGACAACAGGTACCTTAGATTTTAGACCAATAATCTCACAATATCCACCCATCAATCAACGCTATCCTTCTATCGAATCTGTCTAAAGTTCTTAAAACCTGTCCACTTGTCAATGTTCTACTCAAATTCCTCTAAACAAATGTCCCACCCTCATAGCTTGTTTGCGTCGGAAATACGTCAAACTACGGAAGTTAGATGATCTCAAACGTCCGTTTCAGTGCGACTTTAACAATGTGTACAAATCCAGTCTACTTGCAGTGCGAGTCAATCTGAGGTCATTGAGCTGTACAGCGTGCCTCGACGAGGCGGCGCTGGCTCTCACCCGCTCACTGATCTGACATTGACGTCCACGCCGGTGCAGGCCATCATGTTCACTGCCTCCAGACGGCCCTGCTTGGCTGCCCAGTGGAGTGCAGTCTGAGAACACACAGACACAAGACCATTAAGGGATGCACCAATTGCAAAATTCTGGGCCGATGCCGATGTTTATTTTATTTTTATTCCCCCTTTTGTGCCAGGGAAACAAAGAAATGAAGTGTTTGGTTCCAAAACGCCGATTTTGATTTCACTTTAATTTGAAAGCAAACTACATGTGCGTTTTGCAACAAAAAAACCGTAATTGTTGCGACATAACATCGGCCTCTACCATTGGTGAATGTCATTTTATTTGCTGATGGGCCGATGGCAGTCAACAAGGCCAACATCGGCCGATGCCGATGTTCGGCCGATGCATCGGTGCATCCCTAAAGACCATTCAATCAGACCTCGCTGCTATCTTACACTGTAGTAACTGTGGGCTGAATCCTGAATGAAGACTAATGTTGACAAACACATCTTATTGGTAACACTATTTATTGTGTTAAGCCTAGAATATAATAATTGATCCTATAACACCTGTGTTATCATACTGAAACAGTCACTAAAAACAGGTTATTCTCTCTTAACAGGTTAAAGGTCAGGCAAGATGAAAGTGGAGCTGAGATGACCCCCCCTTAGACAGAGGGAGAGAGAAGAGAATGATACACATTTGAATAAAGCCTCAGTTTGAACTGAATTCACGGCTAATTAGCCTAAACGGATTTGGCTGTAGAATGAACAAGAATTGTGCCTGTTCTATGAAATGGTGTTTAATTCAACTTGTAGTGAGCTTGGTTATGCCTCACTAAAGACACAAATTCATGGGCAGTTATTCTATATCTATTGTGTTACATGCAACAAATCCAAAGGCTTGCTAATCACATTACGTAATGTTTTCAATTGATCATTGATCATGGCTACACAGGGTACACAAGAGTTATAGCAATCTACTGTACACAGGTGGATTGATTCTGGATTACTAAAAACAGGCTGTAACACTATAACTACTCTGCAAGTGCAAGTCTTTTGATTGAAAGTATACTTACAAACTTTATGTCCAAATCAGATGGATTGCAGAACAAGCAAAAACACAGAAGGGACATTTTAAAACCAACATGTTATAATAAATGTGGTAAGAATATGACATCTGTGGAAATAGGTGTGATGGATGCCCCAGAGTAACATTAAACCTGTTTATTGTGTTGACTGTGTATGAAATGCACTATACAAATAAAGTTTGATTTGATTATTGTTCAAACTGACATAGGATTTGATTCATTCATAGATACAACCAGGGGCCTCAGTACAGAAAAAAAAATCCTAACTCCTTGTCGTACCTTAACTTAGGTTTCAAAATAGGAAAAATCCTATTACTGAAGCAATACTAAACCCATGGCTGTATCCTATCTCAGACCTCCTACCTTATCTTAATTTAGGAAATCCTAACTATAACTGTAAATTAGATTATTCAATCGGCACTTGTCCTGTCATGCCTGTATCTATATTTAGAATGTACATGAGACTGCCTGTGTGCCTACCTTTGATTAATACCACTCCTCGACAGCCAGCAACGGCTCTCACTTGTCACTGGGCTGGCTGGCTATGGATATGCAATGTGTTCCACATAATTGTAACGAGAACCCCCACCAGGCCAAAAATAAATAAATATTTGTTTTAATGCCTAAACTAGCAGACTTTAAGATTGCTAACATTTTTAGCATAAGTCAATGTTTAACATACCGAGAATTAGCATCACAGCTAATAGCAAACATAATTCCTGGTTTGACACAGCTGTAGACAATCAGCTAATAATCAGTGCTAGTTGTGAGGACATTGTTGGTCCCATTAGAGTCCCATATCAATCAAGATTGGGTTTAAATAAGTAGCAATAACTAGTGATCAGCCATACACTTTTCCTTGACTCTGCAACCGCCTTAACTTTAACTTTAGATGTGTTATGATGAATGAGCTCCCACTTTATCTACACAGTGGTGTATTCCAGCCCTAGGGCAGATAGATGACAGCAGGTGGTAGCATATTTAGATACAGGTGTTATTGTGATAAACTGACCACATGTTTGAAATCTACATGGCTACTTTCTCCCCCCCAAAATATTACAACTTTTAATATACAGTGCTGCTGCCATTTTTGGCAGTATTTTGAAATTAGGACAGGGTCTATGTCATGCCATCCTAATTTAGGATTCCTAACTTGGAAACTCCCAAAGTTAGGACAGTTCTGTAATAGCTCAATTACAATCATAAAATAAGTTAGGATATTTTCCTAAATGCAGTTAGGAAACATGTTTCTGTAATAATAAAAATCCTAAACATCATCGTAAACTGAGACAAGATGGGATTTCAGACTTGGATACAACCAGGACTTGATTCCTTAGATATAACCAGGACTTGATTCATTGTGCTCATGATTTCCAGATCATAGTTGGAGAAAGCACACTTTGATTAAAGATTTTCACACTGTGAAACATGAGAGACAATGTAGGAAACGATAGAAATGGTCATCTCTGTCCCGTCAAATGATCCCTTTCTTCTTTTAACACAACCTAGCTTGGTTTCACCTCCCAACGTGCCCCCCCCCATGTTTTCACAAGGACACACAGTGTCAACCATTCCTTCTCTAACCCTGCTATCCACCTCACACGGCCGCTGCTCATGTGGTGCTACAGTAAATTGCATCAAACAAATAGAACATTGTTTTCCAGCGTTACCCAGCCATTAATTACATCTCAACAATGTGTTTTTGTTCGGGCCAACAACCGAGAGTGAAAAAATCAACAAGGCGTTTGAAAAAAAAGGGAAATAAAGTGTGGTCTCAGGGATCACTAATGTAAGTTATTTTTGTCCCAGGCTGCAGAAGATCACTCCTGTGTTGGTGTTAATGTAGACTGCAAGCGCGTAGCCAGGCATGGGGAGGCTGCTGAGCTGCTCTAACAGGGCTGGTTTCATTAGAAGGTGCCAACAGAGCAACAGGGGTTCTTCAATCGCTGTCAGGACATTTGATTTCCATGATGTTCTGGACCAAAATAATTTTTTAAATGCTACTGCATCACTTACCCTCTTATGAGACACTGTAGATGACACCTGTCTGCTATCCACCAGTCATTTATTACTTGAGTCATGTTTGTCATGCCTTCTATAAAGTTAAAGGAATAAGATGTTATTTATTATACACATATTATACTTATTATACACATTATTAAAAAATAAAATCACAATGTATCCACAGTCCTGTATGTAGCATGGACCCCTCTCATCACGCTCTGACATAACTGTGTGACACAAAACATTTTATTGGTTTGTGCAACATTGCAATGTTTACGCACGGTTCGGTCAAGGATTTCGAACATATAGCATGTATTGACGCAATACAAACATGACATTAAGTTACAACCCTGAAAAACAGAGATATGAGGACCCTTAGTTAGGGCTGCACAATTAATCATGAATTAATCGAAATTGCGATTATGACCTCCACAATTAACTAATCGCAAAAGGCCGCAATTAATGTGATTAATAATTTTGCTTTGAATTGAGTGTGTACACAGTCGAATCACAGGTGCTTATGCTGTCTGACCAATCACATGCGTTCCCGCTGAGTGCGCTGTGCGCAGCAATTTCACTGAGAAGACAGATAGCAGTAGGTCAAGACAAGTGTCACAAAAGTACCCGCAGCCATGAGTAGTGAAAAAATTTGCAAAAACCAGGTCAGTGAGTTAATAGCAAGAAAGGGATCAACGTCCGTGATTTGGGAGCATTTTGGTTATTATATATTAATATTATATATTACATATTCATCACAATTATTATTCACAATTACAATTTTGAAGCAAATAATGGCTATTATAATTTTTTGTCATAATCGTGCAGCCCTACCCTTAGTTTAGTGTTACTTTCGTCCCACTCTTTAGGGAAAGTTCCATTGCACTCGATCCGTTCTTGGTGAAGGACATGTGCAAGTTGTGTGTCATAAAGCATGGAATCTCTACCTCAATTAATTTTGGAGCAAATTGGATCAAACAAAAAAGTGTTACTTTCGTCCTGGCTCTCCCCTATTCAATATCGCTTCATTCTCCTCTGTTTTGGTTGTGCTCTGTCACCCCCTACAGGCTTCATAAAAATAGAATAGTCATGTTGACAGCGTTGGTAGTACTAGCTTGTTGTCCACTAACATTGTGACCAGCTTGACGACTTCTGGCTCACAGACCTTAATCCAAATTTAAAATAAACCAATCAAATTAGCCTACACAAACTTTTGTCGTCATCGGTCGAGATGTAAACTAACCGGTGATTTGTTCAAGATGCTTGTCACGTGGGTGTAGGATAGCCTATGTCAGATTGAGAGTGGCTTACATCAGAATTCCCTTCGAGATTTTAACATTAATATAGCTTATCCAATAAAAAATCTTGTCATGATTGTCTCTGTCGATTGTCCCACATTAGCTAGCTAACTAGCTACTGGTAGTAGGACGGTGGTCAACATTATATATATTGAGATTGAAATGGAATATTTGGATACTTTGTCTCTCGTCAAGTAACCCTCAGCATTGATGAGTGAAAGGCATTTATTTTATGATCCGATCTGCCTTTGTCTGCATTGGCCGTAAGTGTTGGATTGAGCCTTAGCTAATTTAGCTAGATAGAATAAGCAAGCCAGCACCAATTTCCTGTTTTCCGCTCTTGTGAGGCGGAGGTAAATTGCATCGTAGACAGTTCCCCTGTTGTCCAAATGAGCAACTTATCTCCTGCTACTTGTACATTGTAAGCTTGCTAGATTGTTTAGCTTGCTAGCTGAGTATGTGTTTAAGATTTAATCATGTGTGTTTATTTTATCATACGTAGCTACAGTAGGCTTGGGGCTGCAATGCCGATCTTACTTCACTTTCGCATATAGAATCTCTTGAAAACCACTTCCAATTCGGTTTTATAAACATCTATTTTGTACCACAATACACTAGCGGCTGATAGTAATAGTAGTAGTAGTGATAGTTTTTGGTTGTTTGCTAATGTACTAGTCTAGTCCAGCAGCCAGTACTGCTCCAATGTGTTCCAACAGCCAGTGCCTAGTTGTAGTTCCTCATACACTGAGATGGTGGTCTAACATTAAACCAAAGCCTAATGGCAACCACGTCCAGTGTGCACAACATAGTGGTGTTGACCTGCCATGTCATTTGCTCTGATATTGGTTGTAAGTAGGGATGAGACGGTATACCGTAAAACCGTGAACCGCGGTATAAAATGTCCACGGTATTAGAACCGTGACATTCCCTGTGTTTACGGTATTATGTTTACGGTATTACACAATAATGCGCTGCTGAAACTTCACATTTCAAGTTGCTTGCAACAGTTAATTTTGTCATTTAATATAAGCTTGCTATTAATAAACTGAGCTTAATTACAATAGTGTGTATTTTCCATCATGTTTTGCACTGTAGTTCCTTCAAAGTAAAATACTTGTTTTTTTATGTGTGTTGGGGAGGTGAAATGCCGTATACCGTGAAATACCGTAAACTGTACCGTGTAACTAGATACCATACCGTACTGTAATACAAAAATCCATACGTCTCATCCCTAGTTATAAGATTGAATATTGCATTCTTAATTTAGGCTTGTGCCACTGACAGTTGCTCTCCTTGTCTCCGTGCGTCAGAAGTGCCTTGCTGTGTGTGTGTGTGCTAGTGTTGGAGTACTCAAGACTGGTCTCGAGACCACTTTTTGAAGGTCTCTTAGAACCGATCGCATTTTTACTCGGTCTCCGACACGGAGGACTCAGGGTTTTATTTCAAGACCGGTCAAGACCACAACTGTGGGAATGCCTGTGCATTGTCTAATTTATTTGTTAACATCATTACTGTGATTGAATATAAAACTCCCCGTTTCAAATGAAACCAATAACCTGTCACTAATTTGAAAAAATGTAATGGCTGTGTCATCAACCAGCCTCCCGCGCTCAGTCTAATAACGTGAGGGAGACAGATGGTGTTGTCTACTTGTAAGGATGTCTGCAAATTCATCCATCATAAAATTTGGCTTTGTGCAAATCTACACTAAGAAAAAAGCACACCGTAGTGTGTAAATACTGTCCAACCTTTATCGTCATTAAGAAAGAAGCATAAAGAAAGGTAAGCTCGTACGCTATCAGAGATCTCTAACGTTACATACAGTAAATCCCCCTGCAGTGTTAATGTTGTCATGAAACATCTGGCCACAAGGTGTTAGCAGAGCTAGTAATTAATGTATTATATTCTTACGGCAGCTGGAAGTAGCATTTTAGCTTAACACCTTATATTCAGATTTATGATAGGGCTGGAGTTGGTTCGGTTTTGAAAGCACAATCTCCCAAAACAAGCACTGTAAGAATAGCAGGCGTGGTTATTCTTATGCCCGCCGTAACCGTGAGGCCATAGATAGGGCACTGTTAGAATAGGGGGCACTGTGTGTGTGTGTGTGTGTGTGTGTGTGTGTGTGTTCTTCATTTGGTAAAGAAGTGTGTGGTCTGTTGGTTGTGCTGGGAGTGTTTTGCCACAAACAAAATATTTTAGGGTCACCAAATCCTAGGGTCCTGGTCTTTCTTTCATGAACATCAGATATTTATTGAGCGAGAATTTGCAGTAGCTGCATATAGTACTGTTTACAGTAAACCATTTTGATGTGCTGTGGGCTCAGTTTTTTATATTTCAAAAATCTGTTAAGATCTGTGGACAGTCTGAAGATGCAGTGTACCAATTGGAGTGTCAATTGACGAAATGTGGGAGGAGATACATTTAATAGGTTTTACAGTTTTTGAGAAAAATGGAGTGATGGACTTCATAATTCCTGCCAGCTCAAAGCAGATGGACATTTGTGCTCACTTGGGCCTACGTTTTGGTGGTGGTTGCAAAGTGATAGCACATACTGCTGGCTTGTTATGTTTTTTTTTAGTTTTTTTTTTTTTAACTTTTGCTGAAGCGCCACCATTAGGACAATTGGCCCACAGTGCCAGTTGAGGACTTATGGCATATAGGACTGGACCTATGTGCAAAGTTTGGTGATTTTTCATTCATGGGAAGTAAGACTTCCTAGGAAAATTCAGATTCAGAATATTGGCAAAAACAAGAGGGACCAGCAGCTTAGCTGCCCCTAACTATAAAACAATCACATTTCTAACCTATCATACAAGATAGGTTGCCTAATTTAGCCAAATGCCCAATACCTTCTCCTCTATTTCACTCAAATCCAGATCCCAGATCTCAAACTGTGAAATCCCCTCTTCAAACACACACAAGGTAACTAAAACCAAAGACAAAAAGCCACATCCCAATATATGGGAGACAGTGGATAGTAAGATGTAGCTGCTTCAGGCAGTTAGAGAGATGAGGGGTTGCTCAAATGAATTACCATGTCATTACAATCTCTGGGCTACCTTATCCACATCTACAGAAGCCAGATAAAAATCATAGGATACACTTACTAGCATGGATCCTATTCACTGACACAGTGCCCAGCCACTAATACTACACCTCTGCAGATTCCTAAAGAAAAAATCAACAGAAATAAAGTAGAAATTTACATTTCCTGAAGAAAATGTATGTGGGCAGCCCGCTCTGCCTCCCAGCCTCTCTGACTGGCTCGGTCTGAGATGGTAAGGAGCAGTTGGCAGTCCTGGGGGACCAACATACTTCTACCTCTGGCCATCCGGATCCTGAACTGGAACACTGTCTAGACCTGCTCTTTGCCCTCATCAGAATGCCATCCTCCTCCCCCTCCTCCCAATAATACTGTACTGTCAGAACCACCACATCTGGAATTTGCTGCACCTTTTACTGCACATAATATTTATGACACATTAGAATATACTGAATAAGCATGTAAAATGTATACCATACATCTTATAGAAAATGTACATGTGAATATATTTAGTAAAATATTCATCCCATTCCGTATAGATAGTACTTTGCATATACTCTGTATCGATTCTGCATTTAGTACGAAAGGAAGATACCATTATTGTTTACTTTGTATTCCACTTATTCCTTTATTACTTGCTTAGCACACTATACAAAGTTTTACATCTGTATATATATTTTGTACTTTCCATATATATCCTGCATTTAGTATTATTGTTTACTTTGTATTCCACTTAAATGTTCCTACTTACATAACATTTCACTGTAAATTATACATGTATGATTAATATGTATATGACAAATAAATCTGAGACCCTGTTTAAACTTGATTTTAAGATGCGCTTTGGGCTATGAGAACACAAGTGGACAGCGAAACACATTGTTTATACCTGTCTATCATGCGTCTCCAAATGTGTCTATGGGTCAGAGATGGTGACTTGTGTTATATGGTTATATGGTATGTACTAACTCACTCACTCCTGCCTGAGTGCGTGTTGCATTGCTGTTCCATGTAAACAAATCAATAATCAGTCGGTTTGACTTCAACTAGATTTTTTAAAAGTGTGCATGAAAGCAACTAAATATGTTTGAAGAACTAATGTACATAGTAGGACTATTCCAACTGTTTCAATTGATATGACAAGTCATTTGCAACTTGCAAAAGAGCACAGGATAAGGCGAAAAAGGAGAAAAATGATCCTGCATTGATGACGTGTTTGTTGAGTCTTTGTCAGGGATGCATCAGGATGCATTAGCGTTTAGACTACTATGTGGTCAAATGTGTCCCAGACCACCTCGGCTATTGGTTTGAGTAAACGTTTCACAATGTGTTTTGGTGGCCGTTACACTTGTATTTAGCACTGTCGACTTCTGATCGTCCAAAATGCATTTTAAAACCAAGTTTAAACAGGGTCTGATTTGACTAATCCAAGGGATTTTGTCCAGTCTTGAGAGCAGTGGCAACCACCACAGACCTGTCTCCTCAATAAGAAATGTCCCTTTTAGTGAGCTAACCCTTTTAGTGAGCCAACCATTTTGAAGCTGGTCTTGCCCTTTCCCTCCTTAATTATGAACTCTTAAGTATTGAAAGTGTAGAGTTCACCATTGTAAGATGAGTTGAGAGTCTTACTCTTCATTGCTTCTGGAAAATACCCCAACAGCGAGAAGGCTTGATGGCCAGGAAAAAGATCAAAAGCTAACGTTACTGTAGGTGGCTAGCTAGCTAACCTTAGGGCTTAGGCTATGCATGGTTAGGTTAGCGACAATATACTAATGTCAACCACAATATACAGCGCCTCTAGCCTGGGTATGGTGGCTGGAAGTATTGCAAGTCCCCATACATTGTCTATGGGGGGATTAAATGAATCCCAAAACATTAATAAAATAAAAACCATGAACGCTAAAAATAGGCATGTGCGATTCCTAAACTTCCTGAGCATTTTGAAATGTGAAGTTTGTAGCACAAAAAATGATAAATAAGATAGCTGGCAAAGTTTTGATGGGAAGAATAAATAAAGAGGAAGAAATAGTGGAGAGATCAGGATGTGGGCCTGGCACTAGGTAGCAGCACACATAAAGATAAGAGTAACCTGACACTGGGCTGAAAAATCCATATTTTGTATGTAGGATAGTGTTAGCACCATGTACTGTAGACGGTGAGGTGTTGGAGAAAAAAGACCTGTCATGAAACATGAAGGGAGTGCCTGCATGCGTCGCGCGGCAGCTGTTTTGTTATGTTTTTTGTACATAAACATGCCAGAATATTGGCCATCTTTGCGAATCCCATTTACATGAACAGACGTTTGTATTAATATTCCCTGTTTCAAAGACCAGCTAGACACATGACCTTTGACATTGGCAACTATCTAAAACTATCATCAAGACAGTTAGACAGAGGTGAGAGGGCACTGTGTGTGTTGCTAATTGAGTGTTCTGTCTGATCTTCTAGTCTACATTGAGGTGATTAGTAGAGAGAGTACATGGACAAAATAAAAAGAATGCTTACCCCCTTTGTATACATCCAGGTTTACAGAAGGGCCACTAGGCAGCATGATTCATATTTAGCAGGGAAATAGAGAAAGGGTGTTAAAAGTTAGTTGGGGAGACAGTGGGTGACATTTTGGGTAGAGACAGTTAACAGAACTGGAGATTTGTGGTACAGAAATGTAAACTAAATTTAGTAGATAGATACATGATGTCCATATAAACTTTGCTGATATTTTTTCCCCTTCATGCCCTTTAGATTTCATTCCATGATGGTTTCGAATAGCTAATATTATTACACGTCTCTCTCTGGACAATCGCGCATTCTACCGGTCAATTATTTCTCGATAACTGACCAACATCAACCTCTCTGACAACCCTATAGCATGAGAGCAGATACTGCAGGTGGACTAATGGTAGATCTTTAGGTAATCCTACAATATAGACACCCCAGGGGCAAAGGTGTGGGGTGGAAAAGGAGGATTTTGAGTGCAGACTGGACATCATGTACTTTCAGCGATGAAGTCCTAATATGAGCACAGAGCAGAGGTAAACAATGCGTGAATATTTTGCCACAGGCAAAAATATATGTCTTAGTTAATCAACTTAATGTGATACCCCAAAATCTTGCGATTTGTATCTCAGAATCAATAAACAGCTTTAATTGATTCTCATACAAAGCTTTCTAATGGTCAATTTGTAAATTGCATAAAATCAATAACAGCATTAAATGTATTTTAAGCAAATCTGCACACATGAAGCACCAATGGCTTTCATTGGGTCCTTAATCAGAAAATCTAATCTTAAAACAAGGTCAATGATATCAACTCTTTCCTGGAGGTGACAGTCCACAAAAGGGCCGCTGTTTCAGAAGTTGAAGAGTCAACAGACGTGTGTGATTGGGGAAGTGTTCAATTCATAACAGAGCTAAATGTGATTGACTGATAAGCTTCAGTGCTAACCTTTGCTGTAGGTTTTTGTCTTTCAATCTCAGTAGCCTTTGTAGATGCCCGTCAACCTCATCAACACAGGCCATCCTATCAGATCCCTGATCAGTGCAGAGTGCTGTCGCTGTGAATCCAGAGAGGACTGAGTGTGTCTGTGTGTGCATGTGTGTGTGTATCATGTATCATCCTCAGATGTATAGCCTATACATCTGTGCTACATTTGTGCACATGTGTAGGCTATACACAATTTGAATGTATGTGTTGTGTTATTTGTGTATTTCTGTCTGTCTATCTGTCTGTACACACATTGGGTGCCAATGTGAATGTGTATCATAACACAGCTAAGCTCCAACTAGCTGAGGCTAAACCGCTACCCTGCGTGTACAGAGGGATGCTAAGCTAACGAAAGGCCCACGGGACAACAGCACATTTGGGCTCGCCTGACAGAATAGCACCACCTCTGCCTGTGTGGGATGCTGCTAACATTTAGCAGGGAGGCTAACCCAGCTGTGTTTGCTAGCGTTGGCTATGGGTGGTGGCTACAACAGCCACAGGCCTTCCCTGCCGGCCTCACCCCACTGCTCTGGCAAATTCATTAAACTTGATGGAAATCCGATCAGGGCTGCTGCTGTGTTAGCGTTAGCCCTGTGGAGCTGGGCCCGTACAGTATGTGATTGTTGTGGGAAGCCCAATTAATGATTTAAAACCTATTAACATGCGCTCTCCTGTTTCTGGTTTATTTTGATGGGGGCAGCTCTACCAAGTGCACCATTAACGCTCAGAGTATCTAATCAGTAGGTCAGAGTAGTTCTACTTTATGCTATATGCACATGTTGATTTAACCCTATCATCTTAGTCAAGGAATGGTCATAACTTTTTGAACAATAGATGATATTTCTAATCTGTTTTTTAATCTGAATAGCACACACAATTGTGCACATTTCATGCACTCTAAGTTTATTCTAGCTTGTTAGTAAAATTGTTTAAAATGCAGTTGTTTGATGAAATATGACAGTCGAAAAAGATTTTTGTCAAAATTGTTGTGTGAAATCCTTTTAGTCATATACAATAATAAAATTCATAGATATGTTTAATATAATTTGAAAGCCCTTATTCTTATCTTTCATACTGTTTATTAAGTTCATATGTGGGACATACTATGAACACACCACAAACTTGTTTGTACTGAAAATCAATATTCATAATTCATATTCGGAATGTTGGGCACTGTACTTACTGTACTAAAAGGGTTAAAAGAAAGCTGAAAAAGTATTTAAACTTTTAACTAGCTCCTTTTGCACTTGCTTCTGCACTTTATTTTCTTTTTTAATGTATATCTTGTGGCATCCTCACTGGGACCCGCCGGTGCGAGGCTGCCACTGAGCCACGTAAAGTGGTACCCCATGCATAAAACCTCCCTGCAGTACCATGGACAGCGACAGGCGGATGAAGCGCACCCCGCCCACACCCCGCCAGCACCATGGACAACGAGGCCAGGTAATCCACAGGGTTTACCGTCCCTTTGTCGTCGCCCAGGCAACCCTACTCCCCACCTGCAAACCATGTGGCAATCAAGGCCTGGCGGGGCACGCATCGGCTGTGACCAATCGTCTAATGAGCCTCCAGGCTCCTGAAAAACCCAGCCGACGGGAGACAGGAGTCTTAGGGCTAAGTAAGTAGCAGACGTATGTGTGTGAGAACCGCGAGACCAAACCTCGTTTGACCAACCGCTGATGCTATCTTTCCTTTTCCGTAGGAACGTGCACCTGCCACCTGATCAGCCGCCCACGAGTAACGGAGACCAGGGAAGGAGCAAACGTGCCCCGCAGACCTCAAGTTTTGTGTTGTGTTATTTGCCACTTCTGATTTCTTTGTTTGTTACAATAAATATGCTTTTACGGACTAGCTACACATCTCGACCTGGTTTGCTGTGCTCCATCTCATTGCCCTGTCTTAGAGGTTACAATCTCCAGTACAATATTTTATTCAATTGTCATTTTTACGCTGTATTTTATTTGATTTCTTATCTTTATCTCTTATTGTGTTTTATCTTCCATCTTACAGTATTTTCCTACTTTTTGTTCATTTCATGTCTATTTTTATGTGAAGCTCTGTTGTAAAGCACTTTGAGCTGCATTTATTTGTATGAAAGGTGCTATAGAAATAAAGTAATGTTATTATTATTATTATTATTATTATCACATGCAGACATTTTGAAAAACGGTTGCCATGTGTGACATATTGAAAATTGCTGATGCCCCAATATCCTTTTTTTTTTTTGGGGGGGGGGGGTGCCCTTGCTGTGCCCTTGCTGTGCCCTTGGCTATAACTGTACCAAATATCATTCTTTTATCACAAAATGCACAATTGTTATTAGCTTATGTGTTCCACTAATTTGTTCAATTTATTTATTTATATTTTTTAGCATGGACCAACTTTGAACCCATAAAAATTTGGAGCGGATCTGAATCATGGGGCGGATCCACAAATGAAAACAAAACCGTGTGCGTGCAGAGCCATGCATTCATTGGCGGAGGTCTGTGCTCTTCAAGTACCATTGCTAGTTGTGATTTTTATGCACATTTTCTCCCCTCTATATACCTTTCTCAAACTCATCTCTCTCTCTCCCCAACTATTCTTTACTCTATTCCATCTCTTCTTTCAGACACATCTCTCATTGATTGTTCAACCAGGATGTAGACAATCAACCAGGATGTAGAATCTCATCGGCATCTCATACACGCTGGTTGAACAGAGAGGCACATAAACACGACCAATTAGGATGGGTGATTGAAATACAAAAGGGCCAATCCTGAACAGCGGAGTGGTCGGCTACTCATCATCACCCCCCTCCTCTGTAGCTGTCAGTGGGTCCAAAGGGCCCTCCTTGTGTTGGAGGTGAGGGAGGAGAAAGAGACGGGGAAAGCGAACCGCCTGTGTTTTGATAGGATGAACAGATAGAGGAGTGAAGAGCAGCGAAAAGGCTTTGTTATGCTAAAAACGGGACACTTTATTCGAGGGGGTAGAGGAGCCCATTCATGTTGCGTCAACACACACAGAAAGCTGATTTTATTATCTCGTCACCGCTCCCCACTCCCGTACCGGGCAGTGAAAGGATACTGGATGGAGCTGCGTTTCTAAAGGAGAGCGTGGTGAGGTCACTGTCAAAGGGCTACTTCCACATTCTTTTATTTTGGTGAATATTTATTTGTGATGGCCTGACAATACACCACTAAAGAGTCAATTCCCACAAAATAGGCCCACAGGGATGTTCCCAAATTAGAATACTGTATTAAGATTTGATTTGAAGTCCAAGACTATATGTCCTAGTTTCACCTGAGGTGAACCATTCCAATTGCTTTAGTATTTAAAGTTCAATAGCTCTGTTGAGATCTTGTGATTTGAATTAATTATTTTTCCCACAATTAGCTTTGTTAAAGACGGCTTTACCTCTCATTCACCTCTGAAATAAAAAAAACTCTTAAGTTAACGTGTGTATGTGTTCTTAGATTATTAATTATAAAATAGAGGCACCCTCCTTTGCTCTCTCTCTCTCCAGGGATACATCATCCACACTCAAAGCGTTTCCATTGTGTCCATTTCACACAGCGAGCAAGTGTCCATCAGAACACTAGGGGTTTCCATCATGATGATCTCTCGCTGTGGAGAGGATGGTATGTGTGTGTGTGTGTGTGTGTGTGTATAGTGAAACCTTTGATTCCTTACCTCTGTGCTCACTATTGCTATTAGAAGTAACATTGTTTAGCAAAACTGAATGGGTGGACACAAACTTAAAGGGTAAAGTCATGGGAGACATATTTGCTCCACTTTGTTCATTTTACTGAGGGAAAAGTGTTAACAGCAAATGCAGAGAGCTTGAGAAGTAGGAACCCGGAGATGATCCGTGGGAAGGAAACATTAAAAGGATTTATTCATAGCCGTACAGTCTAATCAACCTTCCTCTCTGATAATTAGAGCTCTACACACTGCTAGTCTGACAACAGAAGTCAAATAAAGATTTCAGTTTGGAGATGAAAGGAGCTTCATCTCTGAAGTCTTCTCAAAGTCAGGTTTATTTGTCACATACTGAATTGTGTTTTAGGAAAGTTTTTGAGAATTCAAACCATCTTTTTAGGTAGGATTATAATGGATTCATTATATACAGTATTACACATTAGCTCTCCTTGGGGGAAGTCTTCAGACTTCTTATATGATGAATCACGGTTTGATTACAATACAGAGTCATTTATTTAAATGTCTCACAACTGTGGATGTGGAAACTGTACTCTTCATAGGCTTAGACTATTCATCATGGTCGAGGCTAATACTAATGCTAGCTGTAATTCTTGATGTGTTACAGAGCGATGGGGAACAGGAGGGCCAGGAGGATGACACCAAGTGAAGTGTGGCAGCATCCTCTGTCATAGTAGGTAAAGTGTTCTGGTGTTTTTTTTCCCAAAAAATATTTTTATTCATATGTAAAAGGTGTAACAGTACAGAAGAATAAACAAGGTATTTTCATTTTTTTAACACAAAAGAACCCTTACCCACTTTCCTTCAACCCAGCCCCTTCCCAACACATCCCACCCCATCCCACAGACCCCTCTCCCGGAACACTAAGGCAACAATACACAGTACAATGAGTTGACAAATGATACCAAAAGGCAGATAAAATTTAAATAGAATCACTACGGCGACAGCACATCAGGGGGAAGACGGTCTACTGTTCAGTGGCCGCCAAGGGGAGAAAAACCTATCTGAAGAACCCCGGAGATGGAACTTAATTTTTTCCAACTTTAGGAGAGATGGAGTATCACGCAGCCACATATTAAAAGGCCTTCGCGGTGACTGCCCGGAGGGGGAGGGCCTCGGGGTACCTGGTGGCGTAATCGAGTATTACCAGGATGTACCGGTGTCCTCGGCTGGACTTCGGAAGCAGCCCCACGACGTCCATTCCTATCCGCTCGAACGGCACATCAATAACGGGCAGTGGTACCAAGGGGTGGCGGTAGTGGGCCTGGGGCGCGTTCAGTTGGCATGTCTCACATCGTCGACAATGGTTCATAACCGCTTGCTTGACGCCGGGCCAGTAGAATCGAGCCAACACTCTTTCTCTAGTCTTGTCCATCCCCAGATAGGCCTCTAGGACATGGTTATGCGCCATAAACAGTACTTTGGATACAAAGCATTTTGGAATGACTAGCTGTTCGACCTTGGATTCGTTCACCTTCACCATACGATACCGAAGATTGTCACGCGTGAAGAAATACGGTGGAGAGAGGGGACTCACCGGATCCACAGGTTGCCTGTCATGGGCTTTGACGCTCCACCCCAGCATGACGCAGGTTATCATCTTCTAACTGGGCCACAGCAAACCGTCGTCGGGGAGTCGTTCCCCTCCACTTTGTGGGAACGGGAAATCAGAGAGTTCGGTTAGGGGGGAGCTGTCAGCCGGTTCTGGTAATTGGGCAGTGCCAGCGCTGTCCAAAGCTGCCTCTCCTGGTTCCGAGTCATGGTCTGAGGCAGGCATGGAGGCCCCAGTCACCGGTGAGGATGGGTCCGTATCATCCGCCGGTCCGGGTAGAACTCCAGTAGAGGCGAGGTATGTGGGTCGTTTCGTTTTTCCAATTGTGACCGGCAGTTGAGGAGAAGGAGCTCCTTTATGAGCCCAGCAGGTCGTGAGGAGAGTTTTCGGGGTCTGGCATCGGACCTCTTCTCCGCTGGCGGACTTCATGTGCATGTCCTGGTGGGGGGCACTGTCGGGCCAGGTGGCCGGTCTCTCCACAGGCGAAGCATCTTCCAGCTCCCGACGGCTCGGCCGTCTTCCATCTCTGGGTAGTGGGTCCCGGTCGTGGTTCTTTCCCTGGCCCGGCGCCCTCTGGGTCGTCCTCTCGTCGGCCCCAGCGGTTGGACGTGGTCATCATCTGCTCGGTCACCTGGTATCCATCTGCTCGGTCACCTGGTATCCTTGTAACACTTCCACTAACTCTTCCACAGTGGAGGGGTGCTGTAGGGCGACCTGTCCCTTGTCCATTACATGTGATAAAGGAATCTTGAATCTCCCTTCTTGTCACTGTGTATTTTTAACAATAGTTTGAAGGCTGCCACATGCTTCATGTGTGATCTAAGTTTGTTTGAGATCTTTCTTTCTTATTAGAAGGCCAAGCAAAGGCCAAACTGCCAGCTTCTCACTTGGCAGGTAGGATAGCTCAAGGACATGACCTTTGCTTGTTTTCTAAGGTTGTGAGTTCAAATCCTAAGTGATAAACATGCTAATGCCTTGTCTACTCAGACATTGTACTGTGCGGTTCTCAGACACATGATTTTGAAGATATGTTTAATTTTTAATAATTAGGGTCCTGGCAGAGACCCTCATGTATTTGTCATTTGTCTCCTCCTTCCAGAAAATCGGTTTCACCTCGCCCCGACCCAGTGCTGCGCAGCAGCTGTAATTTCTCATTTGTCTTCCTCCTTCATCCTCAAAATGCCGAGCCCCGACTCAAAGCTGCACAGCAGCTATACTGTTGACTTTAACATTCACTCTGTGGCTCTTTTGGCTCTTCCTCACTTGTTAAACGTTTCAAAAAAACTGAAACTATGATCTGTAAGTACTAGGGCTGCCCCCTGAAAGTCGACGCGTCGAATCATCAGTCGGAGACCCTTAAGTCGACAGAGATTCTTTAAGTCGATGAGTCGTTTTCTGCTCCACTGTCAAGGACTAGGAGGTGGACTAAGATCAAGGACAGGCCAATCATTCGTTTTAGACCTAGGCTATTACCGTAGCTATTTGTTGGGCTGTAAAAGAAGAGTTAAGACTGATATAGCAGAGGGAAGAAGGCAGGGAGCCCCTCTCCCCTCCGCTAAGCGTGTAGCCTAGCCTAGCCTACTATGCGCCAGCAATCACGTGCATTTCCCAAATGGAATATCACACTGCTTTCCTAAATCAATCTTCTTGTATATCCAATGGTAAAAATAGGGTCTCCCATAGATAGCTTGAGCTCTAACGTCTGTGAAAATGCTTTAGTGGCAGCCAAAACATTTCCTTGTTGACTGCTTCCCAACTATGAGCCGATTCGCGCAAGCATTCAAATGCGCAGTTGAGAAGACTATCGTCAAATTGCCCAACCCTAATGTAGGATATGTGAAACTGTATAAAAACATGGGGCATCCGAAGTAGATGGACAATGCTAGATGATTCATGTTTAACAAGAAAACAAAAGAGTTGAAAGTTTCACAGCTCTCCCGACTCCGGCGGTCTCCCCTCAGCCTAGACATATGGGGGGGGGGGACGAATCTCCCGACATGTCACAAAATGGATATGAAGACAAAATGTTTAAGATATTGATAACCTGTCTATTAATTATCTCGATTATTAGTGGTCCAAACCATCGACAATGCAAGAAAGAGGGATGGGCTGCACTTGAAACAAGCTATCAAACACATTCGGAGGCAGCGGAGAGGATTTTAGCGGAGCGGAAATATGAGCAAGGCTAATAATTTATTTTGAAACTTTATTCTACTTTTTTGTTCAACGGAAAATAATAAACACCAATCAAGGTAAAATAGCCCAATAAAGGCTATTCAAGCATAACCTAAATGGACGAAAGTTCGTTCAGAAAAAGATTGAGCAAAATGAAGCATCCCTCCATCTTATTCCACAAACCGATAGCCAGGCTATTCTAGCTATTTAAAATGCTGTAATTATGTAACTGTCATTCTCGTTGATTTCAAATACCCTAAGCTACTCAGAAATGTGCCTTGGCAACAATTGATTGTTTCTATAGGCTACCAATATAGGCCTAACCAAAATAATCACGGAAACTTGATGTCAAGTGATTTTCTGATAGCCAGGAGAAAGAGAAAAAACACATCGACGATTCGACGCGTCGCTTTGAACACCAAGTCTGAGTCGAATCACAAAATCCTGAGTTGAAGACAGCCCTAGTAAGTACAGTATATGGTAATGTGTATCTCTCAATTTCCACTGATATTGTGATGCCAACACAATAGGGAGAAGAGCGAAATCATATGAAACAAAGGAACATTCTGACTTATTCTACCTTTCTAAAAAGTGTTCCCCTCTATTTAATATTGAGAAATACTATTTTGAACTCTCATTCTAATTCATCTATCTCTATTTCACTCCCTCTTTCTCTCTCTGTCTCTCCCTCTCTTTCTTTCTGTAAAAGTATTCCTCATCACACATCACTTCTGCTCTGCCCCCCCTTTCAGTGTGTTGTCAGACTGAAGGACAGGCTCTTTCTCTCAGCATGTGGTTGAGGTTTTGTAATTAACACAGAGCTGACACCTGGGCTAGCGTAAACAGGTGAGCTGTGCGGATGCCCTGGCATGCCTCTGATTAAAGCCTGGGTCGCATTCACACGGTCCTGCTGGTCAATAAACACCACTAATGGCATCCAGACCCCTGACCATGCCCAGGGGCACGGCTAGAGGACACACAGGAGTACATGACAGAGAGATGCTAATGGTTAAGCATAGCAGTGTACAAAATGCTAAATCATGCTGCGACACTAACTGATGTTGTAATGCTAGCTTGTGTTACAATGCTGGTTATTGTGGAAGCAAAAACATGCTGAGAGTTCCATTGAAGGTATTGGGTGTGTGTGTCACCATGTAAAAAATATTTGGGGCTAGCACATAGACACAGAATAAGGAATAAGAGCTTAAAGTGGTAATCTCAAACTTATCTTCCCAGTTAAGTTTTTTTGGCTGTTGGCCTAAATGCAGGAGTGTTTTTAGACGGTATTTCCCAGTGATCACCTCAAAACCAGTGTTGTGTGATGGACGATCACGTTCCTTTTTAGATTGTTTGCCTCCATGTTGCCATCAGTTTCTTTTTGTATGTTTTCTGAAGTCTGCTCAACTGTTGGCAATGGTCTTTCGTTGTTTGCTTAGCTTTTATTATAGACTAGCTACAGTGCCTGAGCCTTGGAAATCGCGAAAAGCGGTGGCGTGGCATGACTGGCGGCAATCGAGTCCAGTGTGTTGTGGCTTATAATGTAGCGGTGCCGAACTGCCATCATTTGTCACACTAGGGTGTGAATGCGTTTTATCAGTATCCTCATGAACATGAGTAGGCTATCACTACAATTGGGCCATATAATTCCATGCCGTGTAAAACAAGTGTAGCCTATTCCTATAAAAAATATATTATCTTCTTCTTTCAGCTACAACCCCGTGACCACTGAGTCCAGTCAAATTGACATAAGTGTTCGGCTGTTGTCTAGTAGGCCTATTGATTAACAGATAAGTTCACATTAGCCCATCTGTCAAAATACAGTAGCCCATATCAGCATGGTTGCTTGTAGAGTCTCTTGGATATGCCTACTTCAGCTCATTCATTCATTCATTTATCATTCATTGTAAACTAGGACTGCACTAGCCTAATTTTTTTGGGGGGGTTACATACAGTAGAAACCCGAAATCTCTGGTTATACAGTATGTTATTTATTTGTTGATACTTTCTCAATGATTTAGAGTTTATATATATATATATATATATATATATATATATATATATATAAACTGGCATGTTCAGCAACAAATTTAGGCCCTATTTGCAAGTTCGCTATTAAATCGATGGTTCCTTCCTCCCTGTTTGGGGGATACATTTGATTCAAATGCAGACTGAACATTGGAATTGATTATGCTCTATCAACAGTACCACCGACTCTCAATTGGTGTAGGGACATAGGCCTACGCTATTGTTTGTCAATCATGGGTCAATATCTACTCTATTGAGCAAATGAAAATGTGGCGTATGCCATTTGAACATGTTTTGAGGTGAGATTTGAATAGTGGGTTGAAGCTGGCGTGGGGGCATGGAGATGGGAAAATGATACTATAAGTGTTCAGCTGTTATGGGTCATAACTCTCAGATAGGCTATGCTAGAAAACGCTTGATGCCTGATTTAAGCAGTCATGTCAGTGCTCAATGCTAAGAGATAAATATAGAATTGATAGCCTAGAATAACCCTGATTCAAAAAATATGTTTTGTTCCAAGGCTAACCACTGGCCTAGCAAATCTGTTGGCTCCCTCTTTTTTGCTCTCACATCGCTCGTCTTGCGCATTCGGTAAACAGATAAATTCACATTAGCTCATTGGCGTCAAAATACAGTAGCCCACATCAGCAGTTTAAAAGAGAGCAAGTGGTATGTCCTCCACAATTGCGCAGTCATGTGTTTACCACTGCTGCTGTTGACAATATTGATCATAATCCCAGTTCAACAACATCTAGCGATTCTTTCCATGGCACGGCAATCTCTCTGCTCCAGCATCCCTCCTTTGATGAAGGGGCTGACAGAAGCCTTCCTGCACTGGGTAGGCCTGAGGGAGGATGTTCCAACAATATTGACAGCATGCCAGAGTACTACACAGAGGTCTCCCCTGTAACTACCAAAGTGTCCCAGGTCCCAGAATCCAGTGTTAAATCATTTACTAGAGATGGCGTCAGCCGCCATGCCAAGGAAAAGTACCAGTGGTTGGATAATGCAAGGGAGTTTGTTGAAAACAAAACCACTACAGATGATGCATTGGGCTGCCTTCCATGCTAGGACCTTTGGGCTGCCTTTCATGCTAGGACCTTTGGGCTGCCTTCCATGCTAGGACCTTTGGGCTGCCTTCCATGCTAGGACCTTTGGGCTGCCTTCCATGCTAGGACCTTTGGTCTGCCTTCCATGTTAGGACCTTTGGGCTGCCTTCCATGCTAGGACCTTTGGGCTGCCTTCCATGCTAGCCGACAGCCACTAGGAACTTGTGCCACATGTTCCACTGCTCTCCTTCCACTGTTTCAGGAAAGTGCTCACACTGTGGCCATGATCAAGCATTCACTTGATGTTATCAGTAACGCAGTGGAATTTCTGAATCCTGGCCAGAGTCCTGTGGTCACATTTGGCCAACCATTGTATGCCCTGGCAAATCAAATTCAGTTTAAGTGGCCAGAGAAATAAGGCAAGCTGGTGGTTATGTTTGGTGGGCTGCATGTTGAGATGGCAATGCTGAAGATGCTGGGGAGCTGGTTGAAGAGAAGTTCCTTGTGTCAAAGCACTAGTGCAAGCTGACATCTCATCTCCAGGAGCAGCTGACTCCTTCCTCAAAGGAGCTTGTGTATCTTGCACCAGGAGAGCCTATCAAATCACGGCAGCAGCTCAGAATATTCTGCAGCACTGGGCTCATGATAACTATTGTCAAACACAAACAGATGAAGTTCCTCTAGAGATTGAAGCATGGTGCATCCAGAGAGCCGAAAACATCTGCAGCAGTTTCAGTATGGGTCTATTGTACTTGAGCTAGAGCTGCTCATGCTGGTCTTTGTACGGTCTTTGCGAGAGGCATCTTTCTTCTTACGGAACTAACCAAATGGTTTCATGCAATGGGCCATACTCTCTATGCCAGATGGATCCCAGTTCACCTAGCATAGCTCAAGAATTCAGGGCAGGCAACATCACTGTCCAGAAGACTAAGAAGTTATTTTCCTCCATAGCCATTGACCAGGCCCATGAGTGATTGAATACCTACATCAAAGGAGATGGTGGTCCTGTGGGCTTCACTCACAACCCTTCTGCACTGCTGTGATGGATGGTAGCAGGACCAGAAATTGCCCGATCTATACAGGAGTTTGAGACTAGCTCCAAGAAATCGGGAAGATCAGAGGACACATGTCACCATGACCAAACAACAAGTGCCCAGGTCTATTTCATCAGTGATGTCCATTCTCTGGTCAGTGCAATGGAACAACTTGGAACCCCCTTTAAAGAGGACCCGTCTGCACTCCACTCAAAATAAATTGCTGGGCCTTCAGCAGTTGAGGCAGTCAGCAAGGTGAAGCAGACGGGAGAGCACTGATTTGAAGCTTTCACTAAAGAATTCCTTGTTGAAAGAACAAAGCCATTGGATGATACCATACCAAGAAAAAAGCTGATGGTATTCAATACTTCAACTGAACCATCAGGTTTGAGCAGTTATCATTTACTGTGTCTTGAATTGTAGTTTCTGTACAATTCTGAATTTCCAAATTCAAATTCTGAATCATAAAAATATGATTTGACACCAAAATCATCCCATATCAGACTAATCCATGCTACTTCATTGCAATTACAATTTTCATACCAGTCATGGCCATCTTGAAAAATGTATTATTATACAAATGTCAATTCCGAAGAACTACAGTATGTATGGTAGATAAATTGAGCTAAGGATTTCCTCAATATCATATTATATCCATCCCTGATAAGAAAATAGATCAGAAAACTGTCACCACTGGCAGCCACTCCAGCTTCTGTTGCCATTTTGAAAAACATTCACAAAATTCATGATGCCCAAATATACAGGTTTTTGGGGAGAATGCAAAATTGACAATGAGGTGAATGGGCAGACATGTTTGGCCCATGCTACATCCCTCCACCAAGTTTCATGAAACTGGTCTGGTAGTTTTAGCGTAATCTTTCTAACAAATAAATAAATAAACGAAAAACACAGCCCACCAAAAACATTACCTCTTGCCCTGCGCTGTCGCTGGCGGGGCGGAGGTAAAACAATCTCAGTCTCGGTTGTGGACTATCACGCAAAATGTCTATTTTAGTGAACTACGCTTTTAAAGATCAATACCAGCTTCTTATTCACAATGTTAGAGAGTTGATGGCTGAAAACACAATTTAAAGCTTCCCTCATTATCAAAAGAGAACATCAATCAAAAAGCTGCTCAGCTTTCTATTGCAATGTGAAAAGAGACAGACGGCATGCACTGTATGTTGCCAGACTGTATAATCTTTGTTCCCCTAAAGTTCATGATTTATTAAAAACCTCAAAAGACATGCCCCTTGATCATCAAATGAATTTGATAAGCTGTCTTATCTCTTCAGTGTGTTTTCAGCTCTTTTGGTAGGGTTTTTAGCAACACTAATAGAAAAATGGCAGTTCTGATATGAAAATAAAGAGATGTTGTTCTAGTCAGTGTTTTAATAATCTTCCAGTATGTGTAACCATTTCCATTTCTGAGAGATTTACATAGGGAACAACCTCCAGCAGTAAATTATTTATTATAAAAACCCAGCAACCCATGAGGCTAGTACTTCCCTTTAATTACTCTTTTAAAATCAAATGTTAGCCCCGCAGTCATGAGTCAATAATTCTGCCTGAAAATTAAATGTTCCTAAACAGTCTGATGAGATGGAAAGAAAGATATTAAGACTGAGCAGCTTCTGTAGCCTCCTCTAATGACTGAAGATGAAGTCTGCTTCTCTGAGGTATGACTAAACTATATCACAGAGGGTATCAGCTTCTTAAAGTCACGGTTGTACTGTATGTCATTCTGGTTTCTGTTACCATTTTTGTGTACTGTAAACTGAATATGTACAGTAGGCACTATTTATGTACTATGCATCACTATAGTTTATAAACAAGTTATAAACAATGTGGGGATATTTATGTTTAGGTTCCTTTTTATTTCAGATGTGTTTATAGTCATCATTGTTTCATAACTGCAACAAAAAATATACATGAGAAAAGTTTGAATATCTTTGTGAAGGAATCCTGCCAAGTTTGAACTGAGAAAGAACTACTACTCACACCGATCAGCACTAATGGTTCCTACATGATTTTCTGCTCGGCGACTAATTTTTCACAAACAACTGGTAGTGTTATGGTTCTGGCCAGGTCCACCCTGCTCGTCCCCTGCTTCCAGCCTGGATCCTTGGCCCTTCTGCCGGACCCCCTGTCCATCCCACCCTCACCCCTGCCTCTGCTCTGAGTGACTCTCGGTTCAGGTTCCCCCTCTTTCACTCCCGCCTTTCCTCCCAGTGACTCACTCCTTCCCCCTGGACTCCTCTGGACTCTGAGCCCCTCTCCTCACATTGACTCTTTGCCCAGCAACCTTGCGCACTCCCTGCACCAGGAGTAACTGCAGTGGATGAGCTTACGGCACGACTCCGCCTCATCTGATTCCAGAACCCGCGGAGCCACGCTTGCCTGCTGCAGACCTCTTATCCAGCACTTCCTGTCACTTCCCCTGGGACTCACCTCGGCACGCTCCCGTGTAGAGGAGTAGGCTGCAGTAAACACACTTAAGGCACGGTGCATCGGGGTCGTGTCTGCCTGCTGCAGCCCTCCTACCCTGTTATTTCATTGACGATCTTGAATGTCAGATCCCTATCAGGCAAAGCTTTTCTCATTAATGATCTTATACAGGTATGAATAGTACCAAAATGACAAACCATTATTCTACCAACAGGCCATTACCTAGCTATGATTCCCAAATATGGAGAATGCTGATGTGCTAACCCTAGCACATTAAAAACAATACACAGTTAATAAAAGGCATCATCATATACTGGTAGTAAAAAGTACAAGTATGCGATTCAGATCACAGCCTGGGTCCAGGTTGGGCGCAGGCAGGCGCGGTAAACCTGTAAGGGGAAAACATGACCTGGTGCGGCCAAAAATGCCAATGGGAACCCCCCACTACAGAACTGGGACTGGGGTCTGTAGCCACCAGTGTAACCGCTGGTATCACCAGGTCTTGTGATCTCCCCACTATCTCTGGTTCTCCTAGCTGGACCACCACAGATCCCCGTGTCTGGCAGAGGAGATGGGAAAACAAGGATGGTTGTTGGGTAGATAGTCCATAGTCCATATTATACAGTACTGTACACACACACACACACACACACACATTATTTCTTTCTATCTCAATTGATCTCATACACATTCATTCTAGAAATTTGAACATGGCCAATTCATATTTGACAGTCAGTTCTGTGTCTTGAATGAGCCCAAACCTCCATGAAGTCATAATAATAACCAAATACAAAGACTCTCACAGCAAACACTCAACATGATATAAGCTACCAGCATCAATTCCAATAAAAGCCATGTCTATCAAACGTCTTTCGACGAATGGTGCTGAATTACCATATGAGAGGGTGTTTACAACTCAACAAAATGTCTGTCCACCTCTCCAAAAGTTGCGTTCACACACACTATGTAGGTACAAAATGACTATTTTGCCTCAGCTTGCTGGATAAATTAGGCCCTCACTGACAGACTGCATCACTTTAACATCTCATGAAGCTGATTGATTTTAACTGTTTAAGACTGACGTCCCCCGAGAGCTAATTATGCACACACTGTTGTCCCCAACTCACACACGCACATGCCTAGACACACACACACACACACATGCTAAGCTGTTTATACACATACTGTAAGTCTGACTCTTAAACACACACTAATGCACACATATGCATGCGTTCACACACAGTAAAAGTGTATTAACAGACATGATCAATGAAATCATTAATCAGTTTGATTTCAGTTAACTGTCTCTAAGACCGTGTCCGAATGTCCATAATAAGTATATAGTACCTACTATACAGTATAGTACACCAGATGTAGTATTTTACATCAAAATTGTCCCTACTGGCGTAACACGTTGTGAATGATACTTTTACCGGTGATTTAACCATTGGGATATTGTGGTTATTGGCATGGCTCGGAATGCCTCTTGGCCAATCACAATGCGCGGTTGGAAGTAGATGTGGCATAATAAACAAATAAATAAACAAATAAACCAATAAACACACGCTACCAAAAACATTACCTCTCGCCCTGCGCTTTCACTGGAGCAGAGGTAATAACAGAACACTGCCATAGAAGCATGGCGACAAAGGATAATGTACTACAGCAAAGGTCAAATCTGTGATTTGTGATTCAAAGTTTTTCACAGAAAACCGTAGAACAAAGGTATAAAATACACACTTTGTGACCTGGAAATAGCATACAGAATATGCTCAAAGTCATCATTGGCTATTGAGTGTATAAAAGCAATTAGAGCATGTGTAGTAGGCCTAGTTAATGCTTTGCATTTGAATAGGGAAAAACCCTGACAAAGGCCAAGTCAAAACATTAATTTCAATGGTTTTTAAAAGTAATATGCCAGAACAATAAAGGCATGAAGTGCTTTGGCACTTGCTTTCTGATGTGGAAAACTATATTCAGAAAAGCATTAACATGGGAAATGTATGTGTAAAGTGCAGTGTTAATGCTCAGGAATTAGGACGTTGCCACTGTCTACTGTCCAAACTGTCTTCTTAACACAAGATGTAAATGATCCACTACTGATCCATTGGTTTTCAAGTGAGAGGACGCCGAGTGTCGGTTGAAAAGGAGGACATTTCAATGTACATGACACAGAGGGGACTGTAATTGGTAACGGTTACTGTCAAACATGTATCATCAAAGATTCTCCTTACAGATATGCCATACACAAGCCATTAACAAGCTCAGGTAAATGAAGTGTATGTGAAAATGGAAATACTGGTGAGGGCAGTATACTTGAGGAAGGAACAATTAAGTAAACTCAGTTGTAAACATACTTCCTGAATCAAAAGCAAGCAAAAGAGAGCAGGTATTTCACAGAGCCTTGACAACCAGGTACCAAAAACATTCAGGAACATCAGTAACGCTCTGTACCGTAAAGTAGGCCCACAATCATAACCAAAAGGAGCTTTTTTACACCTTCAGAAATATTCATAACCCCCTTCATGATCTCTTAAACATATACAGGTATGTAAAGGAAATATCATTCACTGTTGAAAGTGCAAAATGGCAGATCATCAGTCAAAGCAAAAGAGCACTGAATGTATGACAATTTAGATGCCGGTTGCCGGTTTGGATACAGGAATATCAGCATGTACTGTAATAGGACAGACCAGGCTAATGATGCCAGGAGCTCTAGGGTTAATCAAGATAAGGACTTTTAAGCAGAGGGTAGAATGGGTCTCTCTCTCTCTCTCTCTCTCTCTCTCTCTCTCTCTCTCTCCCTCTCCCTCTCTGGATTGGCATCTTCCCATTTCTCGGGCAGGAGAGTCTGTGTATTCCCCAGCGAACGCTCAGGCCTGTAAATTGTTTATCAGACACTAATGCAGGAGTCTAATCCTATTTGCATTCATATTAGTTCCCCCCGTATCGCGATCCGAGGGAATTACTTATTCGAATTCTTCTGAGGGGTAAATAACTTTATGCATGATATCAGTATCTTCATAATTCAGATCGCCAAAGTCAATTTGGTTTAAGTGCTCCTCCGCCTTCCGTGAGAAGGGTTCTGAGGAAACTTATTTGGAGGCGGTTCGGATCAGTGAACATGTACACACACGGGCGGGTAATGGAATCTATCATAGAGGCGCTGTAAGAGAGTTAAACTCGCACATGTTTACCCCTTTGGAATCCCCCGGCACAGCTTTAAGCCTCACAGATTCAGAAGTACAGTTATGTGCTGAAGTGTTTTGTAGTGGAGTCGAGTGGATAGGCCTACCCACGATACTTTGACTCATTTGCACATAAATGTATTTTCTTTTCAATAAACCAAAATGATCAGGTCTACTCAATCATCAAATCCTATTTCTTTGTTTTGCATTCTGAATGTTGACAGATAACCATAGATTACCATTATACAACTACAAAGGGTGTTCAGAGAGCACATGGCCCCGCCCATGAAAGCATTTTGTTGGTGTAACCGAGTTGAAATGGTTCAACTCTATCTGTCTAATGGTTAAACTCACTATCTATCTAAAGTTGAATTGTCCTCATTCTAACAAAGAGCCAACGTCCTAAATAATAATAATAGTAAAAAAAAAAAAGTTTGTTTTGGCTGGGATTATACATTTGTCTTCGCTGGGATTTGGGATTATCAATCCATCCTAACCACTCAGCCACCTTGCAGTATGGTAAACCTAGCAGAATACCTAAAGATGACTTCCGGTCGAATGTGAGAGTAGGCAGATGTGTTTGGAGGTGGCTCTCGCTATTTCTGACGAATTCACTCTTTACCGACCTTCCCAACCCTAGAGTTTGACTTAAAAGCTTCTTTGTTGACTTGGTATCTGAATGGCCCATAATTTGTGCAAGCCAAAAGGACAGACTGATAGTTCTCGGCATTCATCAGCGAAGCTAGCGTGCACCCCAGATGCTAACAAGATGTCGGAGGAGTCCGTTGGTTTACCTGCAGACTTGGATAAGCTCCGTGCCATGTTGATCGCGGAAATGAAGGGCATGATGGAGAATGTACTAGCTCCATTTACATCCAAACTGGATGCAGTCTGCGACATTACTGAGGATCATGGCAAACAACTAACTGACCTGGAGGATGCTCTATCTAGATACAGTGACAGAATTGTCCATTTGCTGTGCCCCGGGCTGATGTAACAGTTGGTTGGGGGGCGCATTATAAATAAAAATAACATAACATAACATTTGGAAAACTCCTGCGCCACACTTTCGACAAAAAACGAGCATCTCACTGAAAAAAATTGATGATCTTGAGAAGAGCTCACGGCGCTGTAATGTGTGTGTGATTGGCATCCCAGAGAAGGCAGAGGGGACTGACCCTGACGGTTTCATGGCTACCTTTGCTCCTGAGGTGCTTGACAGCCTTTTCTCAGAGCCTACAGTTTTTGGACCGGGTGCATCACGTTGGCAGGGAACCCGCTGGGTCAAACCTCAGACCCCGACCAATGATTGTTCGTTTTCACTATTTCCAGGACAAGGAACGCGTCATGAGGAGCGATCGGAGCCAGCTCAGATATAGAGGTCATTGCATCCAAGCTCCCAGGAACGGCTTGGCGTTTTGAAGCTACGTGGCCCCAGTGGCCAAGTTCGGTACTGCAGGCTTTGGGGGCAAAAGGCAAAATTTCCCATTGCCCATAATGAAAAAAGAAACAGCTGGGGAAGGAAACACATTTTTTTCTGGGTATCATTCTAGGTTACAAAATAAAAACTTGGCTTTTAGCCATCAAGTTTTGACGCATTGGGCTCTTTTTTTTTTTAGAAGCCACCGGGAGCCGTATAAACCAAGTAGAAAATCGCCTAGGCTACACAAATGTAATCTAGAAACACTGGCGCATTGTCGAGTCAGTGCTTTCCTGTTGTGCGTGATGATACCCAATGTCTACATATACACACAAGTGCAAGAGATTTAGCCATCCACACACTGGTCGGAATATGTCCATATGTGGTGCCATATGCAGCATCACGCATGTTGCAGCCTATAGCCTACCTGATCCGATGTCCTTGTAGCTTGGCTTATGTTGGAAGAACCTCTCAGGCGTTACCCACCAGAATCAGTGAACCCAGGTGCAACATTAGAACTCGGGATGAACGTAACCCTGTGGCAGCCCAGAGACATGTTGTTTTGGAGAAGCCTCATAGGGGAGGTGATCTTGAAAAAAGGCTTCACCAGCGTGAAACCTTTTGGATTTATTTCCTTTCGTCCCCCAATGGTTAATGATTAGATATCATAGGCTACAGCCTATTCTCTTGCTTCTGCTGATGTTACAAGTTAGTTGGTGACTGGTCAGGACAGGATAGGAGCCAATGCTGATTGTCCAATCATATTGTGCTAATATGTCATCATCAGACTGTTATATCTATCTGTGTTATCATTTAATGAATCCAGTTGATTGCAGTAGCCTGGGAAGTGTTGTTTGATCGTTTGTCAATAAAACACTAAGTCTCGTTAACAGCAACTCTGTCGTCTGTCTGATCCATCTCCATCATCTGCACATCGTTTCAGTCATATCCCTATACTGTTATAGTATATAAATAATATAGTATGTGCAGCCGCAGTACATGTAATGTTGTTTTCTACTATGCTTTTGCTCTGAATAGGTCAGATATGAGTACATGGAAGAGCATGTTATATTTAGGAATTAGTTCTGTTAAACATTGATGACCAGTCTCCTTGTCTCCCTATGCACACTACTGTAGTTGGGACGAAACTGTTTCCCGATGTCTTTTTCATTTGGGTAGAAGACTTAGGGTGTTGGGGGGGTGTTCTACTCGTTCCTGGGGGTTTTCCCATCTCTACCAGATTTACTTTTCATATTCATTTATTTGTTTTCTTTTCCTGACACTAACTATGCATATTTCCACTCACAGTTGAGGCATACAGTATGTTATCCTACGGAACTGTTTAGAGACCTGATATTTTCAGGTCATTGGGTCAGATACTGCCTCTCATTCTCTTAGAACATGGCTAATTTAACAAATAAGATTAGTGTGGATTGAATTAGGTTTATCTCGTGGAATGTAAAAAGACTGAATGGTCCTATCAAAAGATCAAAGATATTTTCACATATGAGACCTATGAAAACAGACATTGCTTTCCTACAAAAGACCCACCTTCGAACGTCAGATCATATCAGATTATGGGGTAGTGGGTCAGTTCATGGGTAGGCCAGCATTTTCTCTACAGTCTTGACAGCAGAACCAAACGGGTGGGTATCGTGCACAAAAGGCTTAATTTTACTCCCTCTGATATCATATCGGACCACAAAGGTAAATATATAATTGCAGCGGGTACACTTTGCCAAATACCGGTTCTCTTTGTCAATGTTTATGCCCCGAATTGGGACGATGCCAACTTTGCTACTGGTCTTCTGTCATCTCTCCCCTTCGTCAATACCCATCACTTAACTTTTGGGGGAGACCTTAACTGTGTAGTCAACCCCTTATTAGACCGCTCAAGCCCTAGGCCTCAATCACAGTCAATGATGTCTAAGGCTTTTACCACGTTAATGGAACAGAATGGTTGCATTGACCACTGGAGGACACAAAATTCCCATAAAAAGTTGTTTTCTTTCTTCTCCCATGTACACCACACATACTCCAGGATAGATTGTTTTTTATTGATAGCTCTCTCATGGGAACAGTGGAATCTTGCAACTACTTGGCCATTGTTATTTCAGACCACGGCCCTGTTCATCTAGATTTGAACCTCTCCGGGTGTCAAAGAGAGTGACCATCCTGGAGACTTAACGCTCTTACGTACTCCTCTCGGCCCATATCCCCTTCGAAATTTACCTCAAACCGAGTTATATCCACTCTTAAAATCTGGACGCCCACCTGGCTCCCTAGACTCCACTTTTTCGGTTTGGAAAAGCAAAGACTTTACCAATTTTGCTGATCTCTGTGACAATGAGGTCTTCAGTAGCCTGCAAACATCAATACAAAATACAATCTCCCAAGGCACAGTTTATTTTGTTTTACTTTCAGGTTACTTTAAGGTTACTTTCAGTGGCCTACAATACTTCCATGGGAGACTCTTTACACACTTACACACTTTACACACTTGTACCTATGATCCTATCACACACTGGCTGGTGTGCAATTGTTAGCTTAGCAGCTGCTAGCTCGGGTGTCTTTGCATGTGTTTAAATGACAGTGTCGTCCGTATACATTTGAAGTTCTACATCCTGACAATGTTGCGGGAGATCATTAATATACAAACTAATTAACAACAGCCCGAGCACAGACCCTTGTGGAACGCCCATTGTACATTTCATGATACTGGACAAAGCATTACAAACACCTATGGGGCTCAAAGGTATAATGTACTTTCTTAAATTTGAGAAGATCAAATTCACCCTTAGAGGTTCGACAAACAGATTCTTCTCCCTAAGGCAACCTCCGCATCCTTTCTTATTTTGAAAGTTTACCGACTCTTCCATCTGACTAATGTTATTTTCTGCTCCACTACTCCACATATGACCAGATATCTATCGGAGAGAGATTGATATAGTCTAGACCTAATGAACCACACTTGATTCATCTGAGCCAATTTATACCTCAAATGTGTTATTCTGTTTGAGAATGTGCGTATGTGTCTCGGGGGGGTATATACAGTACTTATGTAGGTATATTTCTTTAAGATGCTTTTGTCATTATTATTATTTTTGCCACTGTTGTTGTAACCCCCTGCATCATCTTATTATCTTATGTTACTTTTCTTTCTGTCTTTATAATAATTGCTTATTTTTCTGGTATGGAGAAGGGGGGGGGGGGGTAGTGGGGTATATGATTAATAATTGCTTCTTTTTTCTGGTAAGGGGGTGGGGTGGGGTAGTGGGGTATAAGATTAATATGGTAAGGTTGTTAAGGGTGGGCACTGGGGGAGGGATTCAGGGTTTAAAAGACAATTCTGAACATTGCTTTTGTCATTTTGTACTGTAACCTTTTGTTCAATTAAAAAACAAAAAATTATAAACATGTAAATTATATACATATATATATATATATATATAGAATATATATATAAAGAATACCTAAAGATGAAGTGAAGAAACATGGGCAGCCAAGTTTTGTTTTAATTAGTGTATCCGCCCAGAGATTCAGATCTCCTCCAAAATGTAATGGGTTCTAAAATAATTTTCACAGAGTTTTGTGCAAATTATTTTTTGCCTAAACAAACAAACAAAAGCGACTGAAAACATAAGCTACATAAACCATTCATGGTTTGTGTACAGAGGGGCAGAAGGATTATTTACATCCAACCCAAAATGCAATGCGACTGTAGTATTTTAATATATTAAAATGTGACTACTAACAGTCTCCCTACTTTAAGTGTGTTTAGTTAAACAAGAATAGTGTCATATTAATCCATAGTTGGAACGCTGTGCATACAAGGTAAACATTTGTCAGGCCTAACTAAAAACCAAGGAGATTCACAGTTCAGCTCAAATTTAGTTGATCAAATATATCATCGTAAACATTCAGTTCTCAAATCAATGGTGTTACAAGAAAACAAGATGTGAGCACATACTGTACCACCCAAAACCTTCAAGACCAGGGAAAATATGAAAAATAGAACAATAATTTGAGTTGGAAAGTGGTTTGATGTAACAGAATAAAGACCAGATTGGTGGAAAAAGCTGTCAGAAAATCCAGGCTTTGAACTTGATCAGAGGCATTGTTTAAACAAAGAACAAAGCCAGCAAATCTGAAGAAGGATGGACTACCTGCAAGTTTGGAAAACAAAGGGGTTGAAGAAGAGTAGACATTTGGCAGTGTGAGCGCTAGAGTGGAGTGGGAACAGTTGAAACCCATGAATATAGATGAGGGGGTGAGACGTGCATATTTCCCATCAGGCATTGTCTCTTACTCACCTCAGCTGCCTGAGTGATTATCACGGCTGGGATGCTGCCACCTGGCTCCCAGGAATCATTCCCGGAAGGATCCTCAGTGACTGGTTCCTGCTCTGGGTTGTATTTGACAGTGGACAATTCTTGGTCTGATTCTTGTTGTTTGTATTGGCCGTGTTTTGAAGTTTGATCTATGTGAGGTGATGGATCAAGATCTTGAGCAACATCAAGATCTAGCCTGCGTGTCTGATTGTCCCGGAGCTCTGCAGCATCTGAGCCGTTCACATCATACTGACTGTTCTGGTCTTGATTGTTCTGGTCTGGATCCTTGTTCAGGCCACTGAGCCTCTCTTGATCTCTCATTGGGTCCTGGTCTAGGCATTGGTCCCTGCAAGGCTCCTGGACGGGGTCCTATACTCCAGACATCTAGGGCCCCTGGTTGAATGTGGTCTTGGGCGTTTGACTGGTCATGGGCTGAAACAAGTCGGGGATCTGGTTTGTCAGCTGGAACCTCATCTGGACCTGAAGGTTGGCCCTGGTCTTGAGTCAGGCCATCATATAAGGAGTCATCCTGACATCACTGGTCTGGTTGTGAACCCTGGTGTAGATCATTAATTCTCTCTTGGACTTCTTCAGGGTCTTGACCTAGGTTTGGCATATGAGGTATTTGTGGTTGTGGAGTTGACCCTGGTCTGGATGGATAAGTGTGTCTTGGCCTTGTGCTGGACAGTGGTCTAGATCATATAGTCTCTCATGGTCTTCTAGTGGACCATGGTCTTGATTATAAAGTCCTACAATATTGCTAACATTTGAAGAGGAAATCCAATGGATAGTAATTATGAGTGCATAACTACATTCCTTATTTGGATACTGTTAAATGGGTGTATTTTCAATAAATTAATCACACTCTTCAGGCTAAGCTAATTTGTAAAGAATCTAAACATGAGGACGGCAATTCTTTTCATCTGTAAACCTATCCTCACAAAATAGTGAGCATGCCTCAGAGAGAATGAGAAAATTAGATGATGAAATTGAACAGTGTGTTTCCTTAAATATTCAACTTTGTTCATGCAAAGTTTCCATAAGGTTTCGATATGTTACATTCAACTCCATTGGTTTGCTCCATTGGTCTGTTCCGTTTTCTGTCTTAAAAATTAATTATTTAATATGTTTAGGAGACCCACTGTGAGAACTTGTATTTGGATTAATAATTAATTACACACACACGCACACACACACACACAGAATTGTCCCCTCATTTTCTAATATATCTCAACCATTCATACATATGGAGGTGGAATATGTGCTCAGGGAATTCCTCCTAGCGGTAGATGTTGACCCACCATTACTGTACATTATGTACAGCAGCAACATTGCACCGCACTCAAAGATTAAAATGATTATGAGCATGCCTATATGGGCCTACATGCTCATAGAAGGAGCAAGCTACTTGTATGCATTCCCTCCCCCCAACAGCAGCAGTGCATGAATGAAGAGATGCTTTAAAAAAGCGTGAAAATGCCATCTCAAATCTACCCAGCCCATCCCCGGCGTTCGGGCTGAAAAACTGCCTATGATCCTCAAAATGATCTGCTCATCACCTGCACCATTTCCCCGCGCCAGTCAGGAGTGTAGCCATGCAGATGCTGTGCTCGCAGAGGCTCCTTAAGAAGAGCGCTTTCACATTACTCAGGCTTCATTACGCCCAATCAATATTCGTTTAGTGGCCGAGGTTATTGACTCATCCTCAAATCAAGGCACTCTCTTCTCCACAGCTCCTTCACACTGCTCAGGTAATTTGTTGTGTCATTAAGGAGGGAATATTATCCCAAGTCTCTTCCAGAGATGTAAACTGTAGATGATTTTTTTTCATTTCCCCATACTGCCTGTTTAAAATGAATGGGAGAGAGACAACTGCTGTTGTAGCTAACCTGTTGTAGCTAACGCTGGAAATGAAATTGAAGGTAGATTGTTACAATAATATTGATCGTACTACACTGAAGATGATTATTCCATTATATTCTAGCAATTGTAGCTACCTTTCCACAAGTGATCATGAATGAAGATTCCAACACCAGTTACTACTGTATCAGTCTCTCAGTTCACTGGCCAACATAGAACAGGTGAAGTTTGCCTGAAAGCTTACCTGGGGTCCAAGTCACACACACCAAACTTAAATTGATGGCTGTTAGTTATAATATAAAGAAAATTAATGTCACAATCATGACTTCATCAACAATGGCTACAATGTTGAGTCTGATTAAAGTCCCGAACGAGTTAAGAAGCACTTAACTGAGTTAAGAAGCACTTAACTCCAAAGTACTTCTTAAATCCCAGGCAAAGGGTTGCTTAAGAAAGGTCTTTATCGGGAAACCCAGCCAATGTCACTCAGTGATGACTGACCACAGTCGTCCCAGACATCAGGCAGGCTGAGAAAGATGTCACTACTCCGTTAAGCAGTTCTCTAATTACAGCAACCACAAATAAGCTTAACAGCAGCTGTGTGTGTTTATGAAGAGATATCACAGAGGCTTATTGTAAGAGTGCCGTACTTGTTTTGGGGGGGGGGGGGGGGGTTCTTGATATATAATTTAACTAAATGGGCCTCAGGTTCCATGGTTATTTTTATATGAACGCCAGAAACTTCATAGTAAACCTACAAGCTGCTGAGGATAAGGATTATGTCATTACTGTCCACTAAGTAGTGTCCAGTAGTGATGTCAAGTGGTCCAGTATCAGTGTGGTTCCAGATCAGTTCCAGGCTGACTAAATGATGCTTTCACCATGCAGTGATGCACTGTACGGAGCTGGTTGTAGGCTTACAGTAGTTAACCTTTTGTTTACATTGGTAACATACTGTTTCTATTTGTAATTGCTTTGTTTGATGAAATGTGTGTAGTGTTTTATTATCATATTTAATTGTTTGTGTATGTACTTAATATGCTTTATTCTTGTAAACTTGGCTCCGCCTAAAAATAAAGGCTTGAAATGAAATGAAATGAACCAAAATTAATCAAAGCATATAAATCAAAGCAAAATTCACTATAGGCCTTCAATTAAATGTCACTATTTTACAAATATTTTTGGGAGGACGTTTCTCTAAACACCAACAGAAACCTACATGATTTTTGTTTGCATAGGATCAGGCTGCAGTGGAAGTGGCACAGTTGTTCAGGTCGTCAGGTCAGGGAGCGATTAAGGAGGGCAAACAGCGACCCCTCGTGGTTAGCGGGTAAAATTGTTACGTCAATGATCAATAGACAAAACAAAACAATTGACAGGGAGACAACTTATTTTGTATTTTACACAGTTTCATCTTGTTAGTGGACCTAATTGATATGCATGCAGGTGAAAGTCAAGTCAGTGTGTGTGTGTGCGTGTGTGTGTGCGTGTGCGTGTGTGTGTGTGTGTGTGTGTGTGTGTGTGTGTGTGTGTGTGTGTGTGCGTGCGTGCGTGCGTGCGTGCCTGTGTGAGGCTGCCTTTCTCCACGTTGACTCCCCTTTCAGGAGGAGCGCGTTGGATTCAGAATTCTCAATTTCGAGCATCTGGCAGGCTGACATTCGTAACGCGTTCCACTGGAAAGCCGCTGACCACTATCCTATCCAACTGGCCGGCTCAAAAACAAACAGTTTGCAGTGATATTTAATGGATTGTTATTTTCCTCTAAAACGTGTAGACTGAGGGAAAGGCAGAATCTTTAGATGTGATTTTCTTCACGCGCAATTCGTCTATGTGCGCGTCTTGGGCGAAAGCGCACAACTAGCCCAGTGTGGCTCACTTCTGGAAGTCACCATGGCGTATCCTCAGGGCTTTCTGTTCCAGCCGTCTGTCTCGTTGGCTCTTCACTCCTGCCCCACGTTTAGTTCCAGCATGTTATTAGGACCAAGGACAGAGGAACTAGGACGCTCGTCTTCGGGGTCAGCTTTCGCCCCATATGCAGGGTCAACTGCGTTCAATAGTGCATCTTCTGGTTTCAACTCTCACCTTCAGTACAGCGGAGAGCCTAGGGTGGCAGGAACGTTGAACTCGTTTGTGGTGAGTGTAAAAAGATAGTATTGATGCATGCACGGTGTCTGAAAGTTGTGAATCAATACTTGGAAGAGATAGTTTTGATACCTCACCAATTACGTGCGCGAAAAGCGCTGCTTAAAAGACGTAAAACGGCTAAAGATTGTCGAATAACCTAAATATCTACATGCATATGACGTCGTTATGATCTGCAGGGTCTTTTATACGGTATCAAACAGGCACTAACTTTAAGCTTAACCTTAGTTGAGTATTTTACAGCTAAGTGAAATGTATAGCCTTGTCAACTTTTTTCCCACGTCGTCTAAACATTGTTTTATTTTAAAAGTAGGCTACTATTCTACTTAAACAATGTGTAATCAAGTAGAATGCATGCAGACTAATTTTGTCAAAATAACTAACTTATTTACTTTTTAGGGCTCTGCATATGATCCTTCATCAGGCATCACCAATTCTTTAGAATATCACCCTTTCGGTGGGGCCATGGGACCATATCCGTATGGAGATCCCGCATACAGGAAAAATGCCACAAGGGATGCGACGGCCACTCTCAAGGCGTGGCTCAACGAACACCGCAAGAACCCCTACCCGACCAAGGGCGAGAAGATCATGCTGGCCATAATCACCAAGATGACCCTCACCCAAGTGTCCACATGGTTCGCCAACGCGAGGAGGCGGCTAAAGAAAGAGAACAAGATGACGTGGACGCCCAGGAACCGAAGTGAAGATGAGGAGGAGGATGACACCATTGACCTGGAGAGGAATGATGAGGATGAAGAGCCGCTCAAGCCATCTGACGAAATTGGAGCCAAGGAGACAGGTGCGTAATAGGCTAGATAGTTTCCATTCGCATACGCTATCAAAATGCTACATTAACAGAGTAGCCTGATTTAAACTGTACTTCACTTTTAGTTTGTTTAAGTAGGCCTAGTAGTTGGTCTAAAACATAAAACATGTAGCTTTTTTCTTTAGCCTTTAGTCTAAAACATAAAACATGTAGCTTCTACTTGCTGTGATAAAAAAAAGCACGTAGCGTAAAAGTTAAGGCCAAACGCTGTCTGATCATTTTAATATTTTAATTTTCTACCTATAAATAATGCACTTGCTAACAGCAATTTTACGACTATTCTTTGTGCAAGTAGGCTACAGTTTGTTTAATTCCCACACGATCTAACCTATTCCGTTTGCTTGTAGCTGGACAGCGTCCAACTTCGGTGGGGATCCCTTGTGAGAAATACAAAGAGCACAGAGGCGGTAACGTGGAACAAGTCGCACCAACTGATTCGGATTTAAAAGACCATGGGGATAGAAGACTGTCTGAAAGGGCTGCCCAAGCGTGTCCCCAAACTCTGCAACTTGGAGTGGAGAGGATTTCGGAGTCGGTGGACACTGCGAGTCCATCGCCGAGACGCACGAATGACACTCTAATGTCCAGCAACGCAACTTCAGTTATTCATTCTGTCCCCAAACCCAAACTGTGGTCGCTCGCTGAGATCGCAACCTCTTCGGACAAATGTAAAGGAATTAGCGATACTCCCCAAACCGCGGGAAATGGACAGCGCACAGAGATGACTTTGCGTACAGCCTCGCCATTACGGGCCTTTCCTCACAGTGCTGCCCTCTCCAGACACGTCTACTACACATCCCCTATCTTCACTGGATACTCAAACTATGGCGCTTTTGGACACCTGCACAGTAACCCCGGACGCAACATCCCAACCGCGACACAGCTAAATGGATTACACCAGACAATGTTGCAGAGAGCAGAGGCTATGGCGAGAGACAGTAAAGCCAGGAGTCAAACGCAGCTAGATATTTGTAAAGATTTAGCATACGAACTTAAAAAAGGTATGACTAACATTTAGGCTATAAACCATTGGGCGTTATAAATATACTTCCGTTTAATACTAACTACTAACGGTTTGAAAAACATAATGGTAGTCAGTGGGAAAATGTAGCCTATTTTTCTAATTTTCTGAATGTCAAATGGAAACTTTCACATTTGTTTTTTTGAGAATCTTACACAGGGCAGAATCAATTATTTAGGAGTTTGAGTAACCTATAGGATATTCAATCATGAGGCTTTTTTCAGAGGATGTTGTGTGCTTTGGATAGTGCATTTCATAAAGCGCTGTGAAGAATTATTCATTAAAGATAGTTTTATAAATGGACAACTGACCACGGTCAACCACATAGCCTACTGTCTTTCTGAAAATGATACACATGTGTCTGTGAATATTATTATGGATTTAGTTTAGTTTCATTCCAAATTGTCAGTTTACAGGTTATTCCGGGTTCCTTTCTAAGATAAACCATGCAGCTAAACACAGTCAAGAATACGTAAAGTAGCCTAATACTATAGCCTGGTTCACAAAAAGAAGGAACATTAATTAAAAAAAATATATAATTAATTTTAAAAAGTGCTTATGCCAAACACAATATAAAAAAAACGTCATTCCATATGTAGTCGTTCTAAATTTATAGCTAACCAAACAAACATCCTCTATTTCGTGTTAAGTAGGCTACAGTTGGTAAACGTTTTAGACATAAAGTAGGCCGGCAGCTAAGCGGGGAGAAAATAAAATGTACTCACACAACGAAATAGGCTACTTCATAAACGCAGTCAGCATAGGACTCTTAATATCGAAGGTTTACATTTTCTTTGAGGTTATCTTTAAGGTATTACATGTGTAAATTCAGATTTAGTTTTTCTTCAGAAGGAAGGGATTTACCTTTGATACAGCATTTTTCATGAACCTAAAGAGCCCATACCACAACAACAAACATAAGAGTAGAGAAAAAATGTGTGAAACAAAATGCAGTTTAAATTTTTAATATGCAACATTCCAACACTTCCATGGATACACACGTTATATAGCAGGCAATATGGGTGTATATAATTATAGTAGGCTTTTGTTCCAGCTGAAGAATCCAACCAACTGAATTTGTTGAGCTGAATCAAGGTATTTTGCTGATCAGCAGTAGCAGAAGCTTGTGCACACATGGCCTTAAAGGACTTGATCCACTGCAGTGTGAAATATTGATCAGCCAGAGGAAAAAGAGCTATTGTATGTTGGGAGATGTCCCATCCATTATTCAGAAGTGAACTAAATAATAATAGAACAGTTCTAGCAGTCATTTGGGGAGGCACATAGTATTGATCCCTATAAGATCATTCTGAAGGCTGGACATGAGAGGACTAGAGTATAATGCCTTAAAGGTATAATAGAATTATATTTCTGTGCTAAAATATGGTTTAAATTGAAGTTTAGTTATTTTTATAGGGAGAGTGCACATTGATCATCATTTTCAGTAAAGTGCTGGATTTAACCAATCGACTTATTTTCAACCATCCATGATTTGTGCCTAAGCCAACATGTCCACATGTACATTATGAATGCACAACATGTTTACATTAACGTTTTCCAATTTACATTTTAGTCATTTAGCAGATGCTTTTATCCAAAGTGACTTCAAATAAGTACATTTGTCAATACATGTTGTTGAAGATGTACACTATCATCAATAAAGCCGTCTATAAGAACAAGTAGCCTACTGTCAGCAGTCACAGTGCTAGATCATAGTACGTGAGGGTAAGGAGTTGGGCTATCTATCTATCTACAGTATCTGTCTGTCTGTCCGCCCGCCCGCCCGCCCGCCCGCCCGCCCGCCCGCCCGCCCATCCATCCATCCATCCATCCATCCATCTATCTATCTATCTATCTATCTATCTATCTATCTATCTATCTATCTATCTATCTATCTATCTATCTATCTATCTATCTATCTATCTATCTATCTATCTATCTGTCTATCTATCTATCTATCTATCTATCTATCTATCTATCTATCTATCTATCTATCTATCTCTATCTGTCTATCTATATCAAACTAGTAAAGGCGCTGAGTACGGGAGAGAGAATGCACTTAAAGCATAGTGCAACACCATGGAAACTGAAAATGTTGAAGCTGAAAAATCAATGTTTGGAGTATTAGCATGGAAATAAAGAATCATATTATGCATTATGTGGGATGACTCAAAGCAGAGATGTGCTCCATGTGATTGTAACATTGTGGTTAAAGGAATTAGTATAGTCAATGCAAAAAACGATTTGGAAATAGTATTCTTGGTACACACAAAATAATCTTTCCACGAGTTTCACAATATCATATATATAGTATCGTAATACCAAGAAAACACAACATACAGTATGGTCTCCAACTCCAGAGGGTCCTCTTAGCTTACAAACCTACTCGCACCAGTTCTGTTCAGCCAGGACCTCTCAAGTCAGTGCCTGTCAACTGTGGTTTAGACCCAGGCTAAACACTGTCAGACATGGTGGCTCTCAACCAGTAAGAGGTCCACCCTGGGCTAAACCCCCAGGACTCCACCAGATGTTTGGTACTGATACCACCTCGCCCCCCTGCCATGCGGTTCCATTGGTCTCTCCTCCCTCCAGGATCATGGGAGACAGCTGTTCTCTCAGCACTGGCTTTTCACAGGCAGACCACCAGCTAGGCTCTGGCTCTGTGTGCAGCCTCAAAACACACATGCACACGTTTGTTCACACACACACACACACACAAACACACACACACACACACACAAACATACACATGCTCACACAAACACACAAATGCTGTACTTCATAAAAGATGATTCATTAAATGTCTTATTCACACACCTATTGTGGAAATGGAAGGTGTCATTGGGAAGAGCAAATGAAAACGATGTAGCCTACCTGGTCTCAGAAAACAGTGTTTTGGTTGAACTTTGAGAAAAAGCTGTTGTGTTGTTAATACTAAGATAAAAAACACTCCCTACACAGAAGTCAACAGGTGGGCCAATATAGTTCTCACTGAGCCCTTTCAGAATATGATCGTAGTTATGTGAGAGATCTCAGAGCATAAGTACACACAGAGAAATATCCCAAACTTGGTATTCATGCTGTTCCTCATAGTGCCATCCTGATCCCAGTTCATGACTTTGCTTGGAGCGCTCTCTACTGTCAGTAAAGAGTTCCATCAGCTTTGAGATCAGTGCTGAGAGGGGAACAATGGCCAATAGTTATCCTTTGTCCGCATTTATTTACTGCATCGTGAAATAAAATGAAGTGAAAAATGCAAGCATGGTCAAAGAGATAAAGAAAAAAAACTAAAACGGAAATACGCTTTAATGCTCATTCTCCCTCATCTGTGGGTTGCCTGAGCACGCTAGAGAGAAAGGCGGGCCAGATGGTGCGGTTTGCTTGCAGTCATGCCTCCAGTGACCCTCTCTGTTGAGTGCCTCCCAGCTGGGTAGATCTTCCATGTGTGATACTGGTGGCATTCTGTCAGGTTCGGGTGTTGTTTATCGTCATTTAAATCAAAGTGAATTTTGCACATTTGTATATTAGTAACTCAAGGTAAGAAGCTGGTGAGGAAGGTCAGCTCTGTTGTAGGGCAAAAACTGGACAGTCTGGAGGCAGTGGTGGACGAGGATGAGGGACAAACTGAAGTCCATCCTGGACAACCCCTCCGATCCCCTCCATGAAGAGCTGTGGCAGATGGGGAGCAGTTTCAGCCACAGACTCATCCCACCCGGACTGAGTTTTTACAATTTTATAATTCGCTATTTATAGCTTTTATGGTAGGTCGTTTTTTTTGTAATAGTCTTATAATTATTATTCACATTTATCATTTGCCAATTGCCACTGTTTTTTTTTTATTGTGTACACTACGTATGCTGTGGTTGTTGATTTATTCATTGAGCTCTTGAAACAAGAATAGAAAGATAGAATACTTTAATAATCCCCAATGGAAAATTCCCTTGTAGCACATGAACAGCATAAGACACTTATGAGTACAATAAAAACAGTAAAAAGATATAAGGCATACACAAGGGCATTAAACGCACAATCAACTTTCACTATCAAAAGTGCGGTAGAATACAATAAAACCACAATCTAAAATCTAAAACATCAATTCATTCTAAAATGTCAATTGACACTTTAAGGTGCAGGTCCACCTGTATTTTAGAGCTGGCACTTTTTTCTTTTGGCAAAACTGCAGAGACAGCGAACGTTAGCAGTAGCTAACATTAGCTAGCTATCTTAACTTGGCTAGTTAATCTGCAGTCTGCAGTCTAAACTCCAGCTCTAGTGCGCTGTACGCAGCGGTAAGCTTGTCGGTGGACACACACCCTTAGATTGACATTTTAGAAATAATTGATGTTTTAAATTTTAGATTGTGGTTTTATTGTTTTTTAATGCCCTTGTGTATGCCTTATATCCTTTTACTGTTTTTATTGTAGGCTACTGTGTGTCTTATGTTGTTCATGTGCTACAACAAGGACATTTCCTCATTAAGTATTACATCTATTCTTGTCTCTATTCTGTAACTTCTGTTGTCTCTTTTATGCTGTTGTAACGCCCGAATTTCTCCCATGAATATTATTAAAGTCTGTCTGTCTATCTATCTATCTATCTATCCATCTATCTATCTCTGTCTAAACACAAAATGAGTATTTTGGGCGAACTATCCCTTTAAGCATTCTCAAAGGTCTCCCCTCCTCGGGAGCATGTTTGTCCCCAGGGAAATGGCCACCCTGATTGTACACCTTGTGTTCACCATCACCCCTACTGTGAACCAAGGGTCCATAATGGCACCTGCCCTCAGGATCCAGACCCCCCACAGCCCCAACATCCCCGACCAGACGGCCTTGCCTCACACCTCACCTGTCTCAGTCAGGGCCATGCTGGGAACACCCAAGGTCTGTCTGGATGCCATGAAAACCAGGAGGCTGACAACATGTTGACGGTGTCATACACTAGCTGCCAGGGCAATACTGAGTCCCCTGTGCCGACTCAAATAGCAAAACCCCCCAGGCAGAGAGGGGCAACTCAGTTGATACAACTAAGTTCTACAACCAAAGGCCCGGGGACTGAATGAAATTGCTCTCACTGACATGAATGTGTTTTCTCCAAAAATGCAACAATGCATATCTATGTGTATTTTGACATATTCTAGCGCTATGTACCTGTAACATAATTTACATCCCTGCTTGTATAACAGAGATTAATTTGCTTTGTTGAGAGTAGCAATAGACAGCCAAATGTAATCATTCAGAGAATTCAAGTATTTATGAAATTCAAGAAGTTCCATTTCATTTCCATCAAAAATAAATAATAGCCTAGATCATCAACGTAGCAACCAAACCAATATGTGGGGGCAAAGGACATACCTTTAGATAATATAGAGAGTTATATATTATTACTTAATGATTAGTTAATTCCGCCTCCGTTCGCCTCCTCCCAATTTTCGCGCAATGCATGCTGGTCAATTGAGTCTTTCAAAAATAACAGCGTTTGTAACCACCACATTCAGTTTATTGAACTTATTACTAAAAATAATTACATTTTCTGGTTTGGTTTGAGTTCATTGTAAACAAGACACATATTGCATGTGTTTAGAGGCTACAAAATCATAGACTTGAAAATAAAAAATGTTTTAGCTATTAGCTATATTTAATTAATTGACAAAGATCTGGACCAAAGCCACCCAAAGATCTGGACCAAAGCCACCCATCAACTGATGAAAAGGAGTGAGCTACTTCATTTGAACTTGATTGAAGACAAAAATAAAGACAAGGGGGTATTATAACAAAATGTGTGAACTGTTATGCACTGTTGGACATGCAGGTGACAGAGGGAAGATGTGTGCAGGTAGTAGAGGCTTAAACGCCTGAGGCAAGAAACATGACAGGTACGTAGGCCTTATCTCTCTGAGTTTCTATTAGCCTATTCTTTGCTTTTTAGCCTACTTTGAGTTTGATGATCCAGATTTATTTAGGTATTTATTTGACAGTGGTCTTTAAAGTGCGCTATCGGCTGATTAATCGGATATTGTTTTTTTCCTGCTCCAAACTCGTTATTATATCGGCCTTAAATATCCACTATCGGTCGACCTCGATCCTATAACGTTTACATTTTCATTTACAGACACAGATTTAACCATAAAGGATTGATATTCATTCACAGCTTTGCGCTTATCTTACTTACTAACCTGTAAACAGTTGTTTAAATGAGTTGACAGGCCAACCGCAGCTGGTCTCATTCGCATCGGTCAACAGAAAGACTACCAAATGCACGCGCCACACAGACTATAAAGAGTCTTGCCATTCAACGCGGTCTCTTCTGCCCCCTAGTGTCCTGTAGTACTAAACTCAGAAAGGCATAAAGCATAGAGGTACATTCATATACAAATGTGACCACATTTTGTGTCACACCTACCTGAACTACTGGAAAGTGTGTCATGCATTTGGCAAACAGAGGGCAATTATAATATAATAATGTGCTGTGACTGGGATATGGTCCTGTTCCTGTATCAGTGAGTGAACACCCTAGCCTTATGCAGAACATAACCTATACCCTTTACATTAAACAGGACTGTACAGAAACAGTATAACTCTTATAAAATGTGTTGAATTTACAGTATAATGATTTATAAAGATACTTTTTCTTCTACGTTTTCTTACTTTTATGTTAAAATAACTTACTTTTTCGACTATGTTTCCTTACAGATGAATATATTACCACACACTACTCTACTTTAGCTTCTCCAAACCAAACAACACAAAAACCCAAATCTGCTTGACAACGACTACATTGTTAGTTGTTATAAGTGCAAATGTTGCCCATGTCTTACAAAAAGGAATCAAAACATGCAAAACTGTGAACCTGTATTTCTACTCATTCAAATTCAATCAGGACTTTATTTAATCTTTATGCTCCTATTATCCTGTTATTTGGACAAACGTTGTTCCTATATATTACCTACTGTATATAATTCCCATATATTCCAGCCCCATATCTTCAGTGTCTTATTTCGTTACATTTTCCACAGCTCACACACACCCTGGTTGCAGGCCAGGGCATAACAAATCTACTGGCCCAAGACATCATTCTCAGTATGTCTGTCACTGAGAATCTCTCACTAGGCTACTGCACATTGGTGAGCATACTTCTGTAACAACTCTATATGTTCCGTGTCTTTGTCAAGGTAAACCCCTCCGTAGCCTGTCAAACTACTGTAGTCCAGGTAGAAATCAGAGGCAGAGAAATGTGTGTCGGCTTTGAATGAAATCTAATCCTGTTCTTTCCTTCCCCACTCACTCACTCACACACACACACACACACACACACACACACACACACACACACACACACACACACACACACACACACACCCAGAGCCAGAGGCTACGTTTAGCCTACTCTCTCTACATGGTGCTCAGGTGTGCCTTTACATGCTAAGACTCATTATAGCACAGCCAGACACAGTGAGCAGGTAAGCACTAACTCTGGATGCACCACTATGACCTAGCTTTATTCAGATAGTGGAGTTACATTATAAGGAAACGTGTTATGTTTTGGGAGGTTCAGTTGTCAGAAATAAGTATCCTTAGCTACTCAAATGTGTCAGTGTAGTCCACACACAAGTGTTCACTTGAACTACTTGCATGAGAGGATTTCATTTTCTTACAAAACATTTTAAATTCTTTCTTTTTCACTGGGTACATTCATGCAAGTATCTGCAGGTATGAGTGTTTTATTATTTATTTAAGACAAATCTGAAACTGAAGCTAGAGGCAAATCTGGATGTGTGTGCTATTATCAGAGCAGTACATTTTGACACACATTACGTACAGATCTACAGAGTGAATCTAGATTCAGAGTTATATGGCTAAAATAAGAAGATGAAACGTTGGGAATATGAAGTTGTGTAGCTGAGTTAAGAGACCTGGAAGAGACTATCTCTGGTGGATCTGTGATTGATGACTTCTTGCAGTTGACTTACTGCAGCACGCTGTTTGAAGACATACAGAAGGAACAAGGAGAAGCTTACTGCTCACCTCCACTCTCAACAGGTATGAGAAAGCGTTTTTAAGCAATTAATGTATAAATGTGGTGTGCTATTTCTCTGGGCTACTCCTTACTTAGACTACATACTGACTATATTGAACATTTTGTATATCACCATTATGAGTATACACAGTATAATTACTGTATCACAGTATAGCACTATATAATGCAGTCCGGCAATGTGTTTCTATACTGAACTGCCCATACACTGCCCTGTCCATTCTGCCTCTTTTAGAGTTGCAATGAGTACATTTTAGAGTTCATGCAAGTCTACACTACTGTTAATCTCCACACAATTATTTCAAGGGGCCCATACATTCCCATTGAAGTTCATCCATCCCTTGAGGGTTACCTTCCTTGCAGGGAGCTATAGAGTACTTTACATTCCACTCTTCTCGCTAGGGCATATTATTTTGCCGCCTCGGTCGTGCATTTAAGTCCCACAATGGGAATAGGCTCAGATCAGGATCAGATTACTGGGTTTCGCACGTAACTAAAGTTGAAATCTCACATTTCAAGTTACCTGGTAAAATCCTGAAAAACATCACTGTTGAAACGCAGTTCATTAAACTTTGGGGTGTGTGTCATTTTTACTGTACTTACTGGAGTTTTTGTCTTGAATCATGCCAGAGCTGGAGCTGCATTGAGTTTACTTTGCATTGCCTAAACATGCATCTGGATTTCTTGGGGGAGAACATACATTTTGGCTGGGCTTTGGAGAACTGTGGCAACCGCATATGTTTGTCACCCAAAAGGTGACTTTTTACAGTTGCCAAGAAAGAAGCCATTGAAAGTCATGGCATTCACTGTATCAAATCAAATCAAACTTTATTTGTATAGCTGTAGATATGTCCATGAGTGATAGGCATGTCTATAACATTGTTTACGCTGCTGTGGAAACTACTACTGACTAAATGTTCCAAAGTTTAATACATTTCACCTATACTTTATTTTGTTTATAAGTTATATGAAACTACCAAGGTACCATTTAGAACTGAATCCAAGTAGTGATATTATATTCTGCCAACAGAATCTAATGTACTCTGGGGTTGTTTCAATCAATCAATCAAAGCTTTATTTGTATAGTGCATTTCATACCCAGAGGCAACACAATGCGCTTTACAGAGAACAAGGGAGGTGGGCATACGACCCACCTCTACATATTCCAGAGGGAAGCAAAAAAACAGTAATCACCCGGGGGCCAGATAAGTGAGCTGTAAAAATTCCCTGACCCCTCTCAACAAGGCGATCGAGCAAGCTGTTTGGGATACATTGTTTCTGATTATGCAACTAGTCTTCACCTTTCCACATTCTGTTTTTATCCCATCATGCCTCCCTTTCTTGCCCTGTACCATGTAGGTCTACCAGCAGAAGTCCCTGAGGATGGCCTCTGTGTTCCTGCTCTTGTGTAAGTCTCCATTCACCCTTCCTTGGCATTCGTTGGTCTGATGACAGGTAAATAACACTGAATCTGAAAAAACAGATCCATACCAGCTATTTGTCTCTACAAGGACAGGATTAAATTGTCTAGTTTTTGGCAGGAAGCACAATCCCCTTGCCATCCACAGCACTGGAGGCCTCTTTTCATCCGACGTGTGATCACTTGCTGAGCACGAGGATGGAGAATATTTCCACTTGCTGGTACTCGCTCTCTCTAGTTGGCAGAAGACATTTTGTATTTGCATATTTTTCTCAGTGTTTCTAAATGATGAGGACATGATGTGTTAGGACTACGTATAGCCTTTCGCAACTACCATAAATAATTTTGTTAAAAAATGTAATCTTGGACCAGGTTTCTTTTGTGAATTAAAATGTATATGAGTTAGATGGGAAAAAAGGTTAAAATAATAATAATAATAATAATAATAATAAAAATATACAAACCATATCTTGGCATATCTACTGTGAAACGTAACATCATCTTAACTAATTATTTTAAAGTTTCACTAAAATCAGTTGAATCTACTTTGCCTCATTAGAGGCTTAATTAAAGTGTATTGCTCAGTTTCACAACAGGGATTAGTAATTTAGTTAAACTGTTTACTTAGAAAGTAAAAAGAACCAGAACACCTGGTGTTGTATGATTACACTGTCTGGCTATCATCAAAAGCACCAGAGTGTTTAGCGCTGACTTGTAATGCATATAATTATGGCATATTATGTGATAAAGTGACATGTATGAGTAGTGTGTGATAATGAGAAGCATCTTTTTTTTAGTTGAGTTATGAATGGTATTTATGTGATGTATAATGTTAGGATCCATTCCAAAACAAACAGCACCAGAGCTAACAAATATTTTCTTCATAGAGAAAATACCTCAAGAATTGGTTCTGCCAACAGCTATATGATACTGTCTGTCTGTCAGCCTGCTTCTTGGTTCTCCATTAGAGGACATTGAACCCTCTGCTCATCCATCTTCTATTGGCATGAATAACAAGTGTCTTGTAAATTCATAATACATTAATATTTACATGTCTTTAGTTATTTGATTACTTTTTTTTTTAAAGATGTATTTAGGCCTAGCACAGGTCAAGGAAATAATGAAATGACTAAAAGTTTAATTGAATTGAACACCTGAGTTGTCTGCAAGAGACAAGGAAGAGACATGGAGACAAGGAGGAGAGAAATGCAATGTTTTTGAAAAAAACATTTAATTTAAATATTATAATAATAATTAAAACAAATAATAATAATAATAATAATGATAAAGAATATCATCGCAAAAAAAGAAAAAGAAAATATTTTGTTTAGAGAATTAATTTTTACCCTTCACCCTCCCTGTCTTTCATCTTGTCAATCCAGTGCTGGTATCTGCAAGCCTCTCCCAGGAGGAGTGCCAGGGCAACTCCTGTAACCCCCAGCTGGGGGACCTGATGGTGGGCCGGGCCTCTCAGCTCTCTGCCTCCTCCACCTGCGGCCTCCACGGACCTCAGTCCTACTGCATCATCGGATACCTGGAGGTCAGGGGATCCAAATCTCAACAAGGGGATCTGATTACAGAAAAATCATAGCCTATGTCTTATAGTGAGGTGATTTTGTTTAGCTTGGTGGTCCCCCACATTGGCCATATTAGATAGTGTTGTGTTCACACTGAGTCAATCTCCAATAATGATTAAGCTTGTCAGCTAGAGACCCTCTGTCTGGCCTCTCCTAGGGTGGATTTGGTTGTTTGGCTGACTTTCACCAAGTACTCAAAAGCATGCACAACCTGACTAATGGTCATAGTCAAAATAAGCTTGGTGAGATTGCTATTGCATTTACAGAGGAAATAAATGTAGCCTACAGTAAGAAGTCACACATAGGAGGCCTGAATCATAAATCATAAACTTTTTTAAAAACAACTCCTGTGCTCTAAAAGCTGTGATTGACAGCTCCCAGGCTCGCCCAAAAGATGCTTCATACTAAAGGCATGTCCTGATCTGTCACGTTGATAGGATCATTACCTTGGGCTTCCCTTACAGCGTTAAGACTTATTTATGTGCTCCACACTCCCATGAACTTCTGCCTCTCCCTCCCTCTTTCTCCATTTCTCTCCCTCTTTCAGTCTTCTCTCTTTCCCAATCTCTCATTCCCAGCTCTCCCTCATCCTCTCCCCACAGTATGTGTGTGGGTGTGTCCCACTTAAACATTCATTTTGAACTTGGTTTGTTTTGTCTATTGGTATTGATAATAATAATCAATAGTGGTCAAATAACCTATTGACAAATGCATGAAGCAGCATAGGGAAAACGTAATGGTTCATCCTGCATATCTGGGCTATTTTTATGGGATTTTTTGTGGTGTTGGGAAACGCAGGTCCTCACATGCCTGCTACCGCATGATGGAACCTCCATGTACACCTTTGTATGATTCATGTCCATAATGCTAAGAACCAAGCTTTGTTCAGGCTCACCACCCAATTGCGTTGGGGTTGCGGGAACTAATTGCACAACCAAAGTGTGAACCAATTGTTCAAATCTGCATATGTCTTGTGAAACTTCTGTAAAACCACTAAAGGCGTAATCCTACTGTAAATAAGTGTTGATCTACTGAGGTACGAGCTGGTGTGTACAGTAGGTCTATGGGTAATATACTGTAATAGAGGGTAAGATGATAGAATAGCTAGGGGAAATGGAAAATAACTGACCATTGAACAGCAGGAAATATGATGGATTGTGCCTTACTTTAACCACCTTTGAAAAGACGATCAATACTTTGTTTTTGTCTCTCACAGGATGAGCAGAAGTGCTTTACGTGTGACTCCCAGCAGCCCTACAATCTCTACGACAACCCAGACAGCCACCGGATCGAGAACGTCATCACCACCTTCGACCCTGAGCGCAGGATGAAGTGGTGGCAGTCAGAGAATGGTTGGTCTCTTTTTTATTTATTTCTTTTTTTACATATGAAAACTTTGGTCGTATGTCTTATGACATGAAAGGGAGACATAAAAGACACAGGCAATATCTGTTGATTGATTATACAGTAGTTGCTTCCTTGACTCTGGCTCTATGAATTGCTATGTTGTGTATTATGTGCTTTTACATTGTTTTATGTTGAAATGTTACTACTGCTGCTGTTACAGCTTGTGTCTTTAATGCTGCTTAATGTGTTGCTTGAAATTGTATTACTGTTGTTGTTTGATGTTACTATGTTCTAAACATATTACGACTGGCTTGGACAGGGTTCCTTTGAAAAAGAGATTCTAATCTCAACAGAAGTTCCCTGGTTAAATAAAGGTTAAATAAGTAACTAAAAATAATGATGTTGTGTGATACTGTAATAGAAACACTTCTCCACCAGATACATGTCAGTTGAACCATTTGTCTGACGATTTCCTATTAACATGCAGCTCACAGAAATAAACTGACAAGAATGTATACATTCTCCAACACAGGTGTTCAGCAAGTCAGCATTCAGCTGAACCTGGAGACCCTTTTCCAGTTCAGCCACCTGGTCCTCACTTTCAAGGTACAGTAACACCGCTGGGACTAATGCCCTACAGTCCTCTATTATAATGCTCAATCAAACCAATCAATCAAAGCTTTATTTGTATGGCGCATTTCATACCCAGAGGCAACACAATGCGCTTTACAGAGAACAAGGGAGGTGGACATACGACCCACCTCTACATATTCCAGAGGGAAGCAAAAAAACTGTAATCACCCGGGGGCCAGATAAGTGAGCTGTAAAAATTCTTCCCTGACCCCTCTCAACAAGGCGATCGAGCAAGCTCCAGGAGTATGTTTGTCTACCAGCTAAGAACATTTATAAAGCATTACATTACATTAAATTACATTTCAGAGTAAGAGAGGCTAAAAAAGCATCATAGGAGAGACATGGCAAATACTGGTGTGTTTTTGCTATGGCACAGGCCTAAAGCCGGAAGTGGGCTGGTGTATGTCTGTGTGTACATGTGTGTGTGTGTTAACTAAATGCTACGACATCCACAGCAGACACGGGGGTATCTATCGGACTCCGGGAGGTCTGCTGGTGACAGTGGGGCATCCACTGGACCTGGTTAGAAGATAGGAGGGAGAGAGAGAGGCACTAGGGAGAGGGAAGGCAGAACAGGGTAGTAGTAGTAGGTAGTAGCACACAGAGCCATAAGAACCACACAGATATTTAAAACAGGCAACCTGGAGCAAGCTCCTGGAATATATTTGTCTAATGGCTAAGAACATTTATAGAGCAATAAATTACATTAAATGTTTTAAATTAAATGCTGTATTTATCCTCTATAATCTGACTACTCTGCTGACCTGTCACCATCATATGAACAAACCATCAAAGCTAAATTGTGTGTGTTAGTGATGAGGCGATAACAACAGGACAAAACCCCACTCACCCTGTCTTCCCTCGGAATCAGGGTCGTTGACGTTGAGTGATTTTTTTATTTTTTCCCCCCAGAGTTTCCGTCCGGCTGCCATGTTGGTGGAGAGGTCAAAAGACTTCGGGCGGACCTGGAAGGTTTTCCGTTACTTTGCGGAGGACTGCGTCTTTAACTTCCCCTGGGTGTCGTCTAAGCTGCCTGACAGCGTGGATGATGTGGTCTGTGACAGTCGGTACTCGGGGTCAGAGCCATCTACTGACGGGGAGGTGATGATACACACACACACACACACACACACACACACACACACACACACACACACACACACACACACACAGAAACCCATACTTGTGCACTAGTCTGGGGCCATTCACTTTGCTTTTTTAGACCCGGTCTAACTAAGGCAAGTCTACGGCGAGGTTGGAGGATCCATGGAGGTGTATCCTGATGCTCCTAGGAATCAGACGGTGCTCCAAAAAAATCAATTACATTTCTGATGCAAAGCCATTGTAGTGGCTTTTAAGCTGTATACAGCAAGTTTCTTTAAGTACTTCTTTAAATACTTTGTTTGGTATGTCCACTTTTTAATCTATCTTGTAGCGACAACCGGATAGAACCTGATACAAAACCAGATCCCAACCTAATACAAAACCAGATCCAGCCTAATACAAAACTGGATCCAAAGTACCGGATCAGCGTTGGAATAGGTGGGCTCTGGACAGCATCTGAATCTGATAGTTAATGCAAAGCAGGCTCTCTTCCCCCAAGGAGAACCTGGTGACATAAGGTTACACGGTGTGCACTTACAAAGTGACACATGCAATAAGTCACACATGCTATACATAAACTCAGACATACTTGCCACTCATCACCTTATCAAATGTGGAATTTAATCCCAGGTGGTGTTAAAGGCTCTGGACCCGAGTTTTGACATAGAGAACCCCTATGCTCCCCACATTCAAGGTTGGTTCCGGTGACTTTAGTTGGAAGAGAATTACTCAAACACGGAAACATCATATTATATGTATCTATGTTCAAATTAAAATGTAATGAAAATGTGAAATCCTGCCTTCAACACATCTAAGCCCAGTATGTCTCTGACTCTCCCCCGCCACTACGCACCCCCCCGCCACTACGAACCCCGCTCCCTCAGAGCTGATCACCATGACCAACCTGCGGGTCAACTTCACCCGTCTCTTCACGCTGGGCGACACTCTGCTGGGCCGCCGGCGTCGGAACCCACAGGACAAATATTACTACGCCCTCTATGACATGGTGGTACGCGGCAGCTGCTTCTGCAATGGACATGCCAGCCAGTGCATGCCTGTGGACGGAGCCCGGGGGGACGTCTTCAACGAGCCTGGCATGGTGAGGAAGCAGGGGACTGGGTCGTACAGAGAGAATGATGTGGCAGTCAAAAGAAGCGCTAAAGAAGCTTGGGGGAACTTGTACAGTACCAAATATGTCAAGGTCACGGAGAGTTACTGTTTTGATGTCGATGATTTGCCTTATCGTGATGGTGAATGGGAACTTCAAGGTTGGCAGAGAGGATCACAAGCTGGAGAATTAGACAAAAAGCTGGATATTGGACAGCAGTTCATTTGTTCACGGTTTCTACTCTTGACGTATTTGTATCCTCTAATGGCCTTTGGAGAAATATGTGATTCTTATTGTTTTCTCCCAGGTTCATGGTCGCTGTGTGTGCCAACACAACACAGTGGGCACCAACTGTGAGCGATGTCAAGACTTTCACAATGACGCCCCCTGGAGGCCCGGTAGCCAAAACGCGCCACATGTCTGCAGAAGTAGGAGTCTTCTAGCTACTTACCCAGTCACCACCCATTCATTTAAAACTCAAAAGTAATGAAAGCAGACCCACAACTGGCCACCATTTTATCACTGTACTCAGTGCAATTAACCAACAAAGACTTTAATTAAAAAAATTGAATTTCAATCTTCACACTATTATCCTAATAGAATAAGCAGTTTCAACATGGGGTCTGAATCTCAACTTACCATACGATGCTACATTTCTGTCTGTCCCCTCTCCCTCCACAGGGTGTAACTGTCACGGTCACTCCGAGTCCTGCCACTTCGACGTGGCCCGCTACGAGGCCACCGGGGAGGTTAGCGGGGGCGTGTGCGACAACTGTCTCCACGACCGCGTAGGACCCCAGTGCGAGCGATGCAGACCCTACCTCCGCCAGGACCCCCAGCTCTCAGTGGAGGATCCCCAGGGGTGCATCCGTAAGTCCAGTCAAGCAGGGGTTAGCTAGCTCAGCTGGTGGGTCAAATGAGGGGTCAGGGAAGAATTTTTACAGCTCACTTATCTGGCCCCCGGGTGATTACTGTTTTTTTGCTTCCCTCTGGAATGTGTAAGGGTGGGTCATATACCCACCTCCCTTGTTCTCTGTAAAGCGCATTGTGTTGCCTCTGGGTATGAAATGCGCTATACAAATAAAGCTTTGATTGATTGATTGATTGATTGAAATGTATACATCTGACAATATGGTGAAACATAAATAAATATAAATAATAACTTAAAAAATATAAAATTTATTGGAGATGCTGTTGATATTCAAAAGATGCTCACTGCACAGCAACTGAAGATGATAGACAAAATAAAACACTGACTAATATATTTGTTTGTTAATTATTGCTGGTTATCCCCATCGCTAGCTTGTGACTGTGACCCAGCGGGCTCCCTGGACAATGGCCTGTGTGACCCCGTATCGGGGTTCTGTGTCTGTAAGGAGAACGTGGAAGGGGACCGCTGTGACCGCTGTAAATTTGGCTTCTACGGTTTGAGACAGGAAGATCCCTCCGGCTGCCAGAGTAAGGACAAAAACATGAACATATTTCCATATCATAAGATTACTTCATGTGTCACTCATATCATGGTTATGACAATGTCATGACAGTGTCATGTCAGTCTTATGCATAAGACTGACATGACACTGTCACGAAGCTAAGGGACGTGCATAAGACTTGACATGACACTTTTTTTGCACACGTGTGCAAAGCAAAACCGCACACATGCATGAATCATGCCCACAACAGGGCTCAAAACTGTGACCAAAATGGTTGCATAATGCAACCATTATTTTTGAGATTGTGCAAGTTCAAATTTACTGCGGTCGCATTTGTGCAGGTGCATGATGTTCAAGGCTGTTTTGATGCACGCACAAATGTGCGCATGCACTATATTTCCATATCATAAGATGTCACATCTTATGATATGAAACATAATGACTGTGATTGTCTGTCTTTTATGTGGATCTCAGGAAGAATAGTATCTACTATGGTGATGACTAATGGGGATCCGATTAAATAAATAAACAAACAAACAAACAAACAAACAAAGTGTCAGGTCAGTCCTTTGCACACCCCTTCAAATAAAGTGTTACCCATTACTCAAATGACTGTATTCAGAAGGTGCATGGACCATTAAATGACAACATGATTTTACTTTTGCATACTTGTGTAGTAACAATTTTAGCTAGAGAAACCTTTAATCTTAAAACCATTCAGTAATGTAAACAGAATGCAAAAATATTCAAGAGAATTGTCTGCTGTCTGTCTGTCTATGTGTTTCTTATGTTCAGTGTGCAGGTGTAACTTCCTGGGTAGTGTCCTGACACCCTACCCTTGTGACCAGGTGACAGGGGAGTGTGTGTGTCAGGGTCTGGCCACTGGACCCCTGTGTGACCAGTGTGTGGTAGGTCACATCTTTCAACACTGGTCACGCCATCTAATTCTCTGTCCAAGCAGATGGGATAGAAAGAAAATACATTGTAGAGTTTGCAGTTACGAATGTTTTTGCCAGTAATGGTTGTTGTGACAAACCTCTCCCTTCCTCTAGGCAGGGTACTGGGGCCTGGGAAACACTGTACACAGCTGTACGCCCTGTGACTGTGACATAGGAGGAACCTACAGCAGCACGTATGTCACACAACAAGAGTGTTACTGGAAACACAATATTGCTTTTGCTTTTGGTGACACTATGTCGTATGCACAGGTGTTCGTCACAGGATGGCCAGTGTCAGTGCTTGCCCAACATGCAGGGGCGGAGGTGTAGTGATCCGGCGCATGGCCACTTCCTGGCCCCCCTGGACTACTTCCTGTTCGAGGCTGAGAACGCCGCTCCACTGGATCGTGAGACCTCTTCCTCTCTGGTTAGTGGCTAGTATAGGAAATGTTGGTCTCTAACATCGGAGGCAATGGCTTGGTGTAGTTTCTGTGGTACATGTGTGTGTGTGTGTGTGTGTGTCTGTGTGTCTGTGTGTGTGTGTCTGCTGTGTGTGTGTTGTCCCTCTCCCAGCTGAACCCCCCTGTCCTGCCAAAGTGTGAGAAGTACTACAGAGAACAGGGCTACGACTTCAAGCTCAGCAATGGCAGGTTTGTTCTCATCAGGAGAACTAGGAGAGGAGCCCGCATGAGAAGACAAGGCCAGGTAGGAACACAAGACCCCTCTGTGTGCATCCTGTTGAAAAAAAAAAATCAAAAAGATTTTGTCTGTTTTTTTTTCTTTTTAAGTGGTGCAGCTGTGTGAGACACGTGTATCTTTAGAACAAATCAGGAGTCACCAATACCGTTGCACACGAGCACTAGAAGGCAGGCATGAGGAAAGCATGGCCGGTTTCAGACAGCTCTATCTCAAGAAGTATAAATGTCTAAGCTTAGATATTTACACCATAGGAATCCTGGGAACCAGATGAACATTTTGGTATATAATATGTCCATGTAGCTTAAAAACATTAGGAGTGGCAACAAGTTAAAAAACTGGTATGAATTTGAAACTCAAGCAGCTTAAAGGCTAGAGTGGAGCGCCATTCGTTTCAATGGGGAGCATGGTTGTCAAAGAAATGGTCATAACTCAAAATAAATAAACAACTTTAATAATAACTTTGTACGAATCAGCAGAATCGTGTGAACATTTTGATGTATAATATGTGTTTGTTGTATTAAAACTATAGGAGTGCTGTCAGTTTACAAAATGTTTAAAAAAAAAATCAAATCACCAACTGCCACTACTCTAAAGGCCCATTCATACTCTACGGAAGCTACGCTAGTGCGAGATACGCAGGCTACACAAGGCTACATGAGGTGACGTTGACGCGTCCTTGCATAGCAACGTACAGTATGTCATGCCACAATTTTAACTTTATGTGAGCGCAAGTGCAATTTCATGCGAACAGTTAGGGGCGCTAAATTTATACTTCCACGTTGAATCTACGGCGTAGTCTGCATAGCCCTCGTTCCCTACGCCGTAGCCTACGCCATACCGTAACTTGACGCGCACTTCCCCAAAAATGTAACTACGCGGTGCAGCGACGCAGACCGCAACAACTGTGATTGGTCCACTTGGTAGTAGAGGCTGTGATTGTGCTTCTGTTCCTTCAGAGTTCCATTCCCCTGGACCCAGGCTCAGCCCTGCAGATCATGCCCCGTGAGAGGACGCCTGATGCGCCAATCACCTGGACCGGACCGGGATTTGTCAGGGTACTGGATGGGGCGGGGCTTAGGTTCACAGTTGCGACCCTCCCCGTCTCTCTTGACTACCAGCTAGTCATTCGCTATGAACCAGAGGTGAGTGTCACCACGGTGACAGAATCATAGTGTACGATGTTTGACAGCAGTCATTGGTCATAGCTATGTTTGAGCAATATATTTTTAATAAGCACAATATACAGATGCCAATACATATGTGGTCTCTTCTGCACTTGTATATCTTTGTGCATGTTTAAGAACACATGTTGTGCTCAGTGAGTATGAAGTACAGGGGTTGACACACACCCAATAATGGTTAATGGTTCTTCATCAAATGTATGGGAGCCAGTAGAGTGCTACTGTCATCATGTGAGTCACTGTTGAGCGTTTTTCAGTCTCCAGACGATTGGATTGCCTCTGTCAACATTGTGCCCCTGTCGGCTGGAGACAGCGGCTGTACCAGTGACCCCACAGGAATCAAAACACTCACCTTACCGGGGGCTAGCAGGTTGGACACAACCGCCTAGATCTGCTAAACATAATATATGATCAACAAAATCATGAATGGAATGGAACCCTCTTGAATATTTTCATAACTAAATTTCCCCCTGGGAGGATCAATAAAGTCTGATCTTATCAAACCATCCATTGATGTGATTTGGAATACCCCTGCACCTGTTGCACCCACTAACAGAGTGTCTGTTCCCTAGGGTTGCCATTTTAGATACACCCGTGTGTCTGAACCATGAAGGGAGATACTACATAGACATCACCTTTGGGAAGAAGCCCAACTCGGATCCTACTTCCAGCTCACACACGCTCATCGACTCAGTAAGAATATCATTGTTTAGAATATCGTTGTTTCAGTTGTTTAAATATGCATTGATTTGTTATTGTTATATCTATACTGTATCCAACTAAATAGCAATACAATGTTAACAATAGAATTAATACTACTTTGTATGATTTTTCAAAATGGATCACATCATTCAATGGACAAATACAACTGAAGTTACATAAGTTTGACGTATTTGTGAAATCAAAGTGAAGAATGTGAGCTAGTATCTGGTCTTATTTGCTAACTAAACCGAGCATCCCTCCCTGCTATTCCAGATGGGCCTGGTGCCTAAGATGGAGTCTGTGCAGGACTTCTGTTCCCAGAGTGACCTGGACTCCTTCAGGCGGTTCCGTTGTGTGGAGCTGGCCTCTCAGGTGGGCCAACAGGAGATCCTGCCCGATGTGTGTGAGGGCCTCATCGGGAGCTTGTCTGCCCGCATCCACAACGGAGCCATGCGTAAGTAGTCCTCCAATCATATCGGACGATTTGCACACTGAAAATTGTTTGGATTCCGCCCCTATTACGTGCATCCAATCAGAAAGAAATCGCAGCAGCGATTTGTGCTCTGCATCCATTTCCTCACAAAGCTGCTCAAAGGGTTGAGCGTTAAGGGCGTGGGCTTTGATGTGATTGATAACTTTAATAACTTCATTCAATAAGGTGTATTTATTTTATCCTAATCCTCCCGCGTCCCAGTAGTGAATGGTGCGCGGCCTGGTAGCGGTGGCTGGTGACTGCTGGTTTAGATAGATATGGTAAATGGTAAATGGACTGCACTTATATAGCGCTTTTCCACCTTAGCGGCACTCAAAGCGCTTTACAATGGCCTCTCATTCACCCATTCACACACCAATGGCGGCAGCTGCCATGCAAGGGGCTAACCTGCTCATTGGGAGCAATTTGGGGTTAGGTGTCTTGCTCAAGGACACTTCGACCCGCTCTACCAACTGAGCTACAGCCGCCCCAGATAGCCAGGAGGACATGACGCCACGGGGTGCACACCCCCTATAACCAACTCAATATACATGCCAGTAGATCTCTCAGCATTAGATCACTCTTCAGTATGAATACCTACCCTTTTAACGTGGATGGCTGCTTGACTGTGTGTGTGTGTGTGTGTGTGTGTTAACATGTAGTTGTGTAATCTGAGGACCTTTGTCTCCAGCCTGCAGGTGTAACCTACAGGGCTCTCTCGGCCCCTCCTGCAGTAAGTTTGGGGGGCTCTGCGAGTGTAAGCCGAATGTGATTGGACGGTGCTGTGACTCCTGCGCCCCCCTGACCTTCGGCTTTGGACCCAACGGCTGCACGCGTATGTTACCACGACAACAGCTCTCTCTGGCTACTTACCTTATAATGATACGGTGTAAAGTTATATGTATATTTTGCTGTGGTCATTTGACTACTGAAAATGTAGTTGAGTTAAGTGGCACATGTGGTTCCCAGGAACATTGCAATTAAGGTACTGTAGTTGCTAGGTAGTGTCTTGATATCTCAAAAAGCTGATTTAAAATGACTTTGCATGAAACCGTGTTTTAACCGTGTTAAAAGAAACAAAATAAGAAATATAGGGGTGGGGGGGGTAGTGCAATAAGACACACCCTAACCCTCCCCCTCTGCTCCCTCTCACCAGCATGTGAGTGTGATTCCCAAGGATCGGTGTCAGAGCTGTGTGATCAGGTAAGGGGTCAGTGTCCGTGTCGGCGGGAGGTGTCGGGCCGGCGCTGCGACCGCTGCCAGCCGGGGTACTACGGCTTCCCCCTGTGCCGGCCCTGCCAGTGTAACGGGCTGGCCGAGCTGTGTGACGCAGACACCGGGGTTTGTAGAGACTGTAGGGGACACTCCACCGGAGATCACTGTGAGAGGTAGGAGGGCATGAAGGTGGTGAATATAATTAATGAGTACCACCATTCATCCTTTTTTCCATTCATTCAGCCATTTAATGATTTCATTCAAAAGTCATTTTCTATCACTCCCTGGTGCACCACGTCTGAGTCAGTAATTGCATAGCTTAACTATTACATTTTTATAATGTTTTTATAATTCATTCAGCATATCGTCCACATACACATACATCACTCCACCCATAGTCTATTAGTCATGACATCATTCTCAGGTTGCACAGTGACAGCATAAGACTAAGCTATGATCTGGCACATAGTGACAGATCTAATATCTGATTTCTGTTGCCATGTTCCAGGTGTGTGGAGGGCTTCTATGGCGACCCTGTCGCCAGGGAGACCTGTGAGCCATGCCTTTGTCCGGACACTCAGGGCAGTGGCCGTTTTTTTGCCACTTCCTGTTCCAAGGACCCAGAGTCCAGGAGTCTGACCTGTAATTGCCTGAGTAAACACACAGGTAGGCGTTAGCGTGTGTGTCCGTGCGCACGTGTGTATCTGTGTCCATTTGTATCTGTGCATCTTTTTAAGAGCTGATGATTCAAATCCGAGTTCTGAATATCACCTGGTACCCCCCCCCCCACACACACACACACACCCTTCCTCAACCCTCAGGCCCACGCTGCGACTCCTGCGCCTCCGGTTTCTATGGCAACCTGACGGTGGCCGGTTCCCGGTGCGAGGAGTGTCCGTGTAACAACAACATCGACCCGGACGACAGTGCGGCCTGTGACTCCCTGACGGGCGAGTGTCTGCGCTGTCTCCACCACACCCAGGGCCCACGCTGCCAGAACTGCAGGCTGGGTTACTATGGCGATGCGGTAGCGCAGGACTGCAAAGGTACATCTGAGTCACATTCGAGACATTTGACATCCCCTTTTATTACAAGTAGCCTTGAGTAAAAAACCCGTATGTTAAATACTTAAGTCTTTTACTTTTGTTCTAGAGTGCTCATGCGACCCCCGGGGTACGGAGGTCACCCAGTGCCCGCTGGGAAGCCCGTGTTTCTGCAACTCTCAGACAGGGCAGTGCCCATGTCGGCCTGGCGCGATGGGTGAGCTGTGCGATGAGTGTGACAACGGCTACTGGAACATTAAGGGGCCGTCGGGATGCCAACCATGCAACTGTGACCCCGCCAACTCTCTCAACAACATATGTGACAAGGCAAGGATTCACTGTTCTCGTGGACTTGCCTTCATGTTGAGTAATTTAGTTTTTTTCCCAAACCAGTTACCTTACCGGATATTTTGTGTACTTATGTGATTCCCATAATTAATAGGTAAACTATGTTGAAGGGGTCATATCCCTATGCTCACCAGTCATATGAAAGTCCATGCATGGCAGTATATGGCGTTTTGTCAGCCTGTCAGTGATCCATCAACAGACTGGCTGATGTACACGCATGATGAACAACTAATATCTCTATTGACGCCTGCGCTCTGCGACAGCGACAACATCAGCGAGTTTCTGTATCCACTGTGACTCTCTAGGTCAGCGGTCAGTGAGTTTCTGTATCCACTGTGACTCTCTAGGTCACCGGTCAGTGAGTTTCTGTATCCACTGTGACTCTCTAGGTCACCGGCCAGTGCCTGTGCCGTAGCGAGTTTGGAGGCAGACAGTGTGACGAGTGTGGGGAGAATCACTTTGGGAACCCTGACCTGCAGTGCATCTGTGAGTCATGACAAGGCGAAAACAGTAGCATAACCGCAACCAAAAACATAACGATCGATAACATTTTTCCTTCCCTGTCTCATCCCAAGCCTGTGACTGTAACATGGAGGGCACAGAGCGGCCGGCTTGCGACCCTTACACTGGCGAGTGCCTATGCCGCATCGGGGTGATGGGCATCTTCTGTGACGAGTGTGCCCCCGGTTACAACTCGGCCTTCCCCGACTGCTCCCCATGTCACCCCTGTTCCGTCCTGTGGACCGAGAACGTCACCGACGTCCACCGCGCCGCCCAGCGGATGCGTACGTTCATCCCTCGCCACGGCGACCTCCTCGAGCCCGCCTACAAGCGCCGGTGGCAACGCATGCTGGAGATGCACTCCCGTCTTGATTGGCTGGTGAACCTGACGGGGCGGGCCCTGCCACAGGCCCAGAAGGTGGAGAAGCTGTGTCAGACGATCTCGTAAGTAAACATCGCATCATTTCTCGCACAGAAACAATCAGTACAAGTGCACTGTAAACATGTTGTCCCCATCATCAAGTAATCTGGACACTGATTGGCCAGGCCACTCTGTGGCCGAGCACAAACACATTTTTATGAAGCATTCCCAGACTGATTTGTGTAGTAGAGAAGCAGAATGTGAGTAGCCTCGGGAGACCATCCTGATCTCACGAGCTCACTTTCAGTTTCTCTCCACACATCAGTCTGGACTTCCATCTATCTAGAATGATTTTCAGAGATTGTATTTGCAACCGGGCCAATCAGGGACTGTGTCCTAACTCATAGAATCCCCCCCCCCCCCCCCCCAAAAAAAAAGAGGCACCAGATAGAATCAGGCCCCGGAGCTTTCCCTGGCTTTCCATGCTGGAGGGCAGCAGCGAACTCCTCCGGTGTGAATTCGTTGGAGATGCTACTGCTGCTAGGAGTTGTAGCCTTCCAGAGGTCAAACACTGTGAGGGAGACACCAGAAATAGGGCTAAATGTCCAAAATAGCACCAGGGCTCAACAATAACGGTTGCCCGATGGCCCGGGCCAGTAAACAGCTACGTCGGGCATGTAAAAATATAAGTCACTGGCCCAATTGGGCCAGTGGCATTTTTTCAATGCTCAGCGTGTTTAAAAAAAAAAAAAAAAAGAGACGTGTACACAGCGTAGTTTACTTTGAACATAAAAAGGTTTTTTGCCTGATTTGATTTGAATGTGCCATTCCGCCAATCAAGATTGACTAGCACCTACAGAGTATGTGATGTGTAGTGGTGAATCTTTGTCTAGACACTGATTTCTCCTCAGTGAAAGAGTAAAGGGATGCAATCTGAATCTCCTGTGTGGAATAAATATGTTTCCATTGTTCCTTGTAGTAAGCTGAAAGACTCCATCGACCCCAGCAAGATTATCATTGACCCTTCCACACTGTTGGATTCCCAAATTAACAACATCCGTCACGAGTTCAACAAGCTTATGAATGATTTGAGGGACAAACTCACTGATGAACCAGTGGTTGACCCAGACGACCTGGAGGGTATGACTTTTATTTTATACATTGTTCAACATACAAAAGAGGAACAAGTTTTGCCATTTTGGCTTCAGTCATCTTAAAACATATCATTGATAAAAGCTCAAATTACATTTGGGCACGAACAGTAATCCTTTCGGATGTCATGGTCATGTCATGTGTGGCTCACATGTGGGGACTGTTTTTTGCCGTTTACCCAGAGGCCCTGAATGAGATCAAGAGGCTCCATAAAGAGTACATGGCTGATGAGAAGAGGGTGAAGGGGGCTGAGAAGGCCCTGGAGGACTCCATGGACACCCGTCGGGAGGTGAAGAACAAGCTGACCAGCCAGGATCACATGGGCCAGCTGGGGAAGAAGGTCAAAGCTCTGAGTGTAGCGAGGCTCAATGAAAATGTGAGTGATGTATTTATTATAAAGAGTATTTCATCTACTTAGTTATTCTACTGTATCACACCTACCTACAGCTGCTGGCCTCAGAATTTAGACCTGGGACACAATGTCCGATTTTCTTTCCATCATTTCCTGATTGATTGTTTCCTACAGTAAGTAATTGATTCATTTCCAGAATTGTTTTGCCAATTGATCAGGGGGTTAACTGAGGTTACCTGGTTTTCCATATCTACAGCAGCTGCTGACCCTTGATTATTTTTGTCAAGGAAATTTCTGAAGAAAAAGGGTGATTATCTTATCAATGTTCTGTTTAGATCTGCGGAGCAGGTCATGTGGAATGTTCCAAATCACAGTGTGGGGGTGCACTGTGTCGTGACATCTTGGGACAGCGGGAATGTGGAGGACCCACCTGCAAGGGTAGCGTCCCCATGAGCCAGAATGCCACGGAAACGTCAGAGCAAGTGGAGAATGACATCATCGACCTTCTCCACAAACTGCGTAACTCCAAGATTAAGGCAAGTTTTCCAAGCATGCTACATCATAAGATAAATTAAATAATCCCCGCGGGGATTTGTGCGTTACAGCAGCGAGAATGTACAGAATAGATCATGTATAATATATGTAATCTATATAATCTGTATAAATATGTATAATTATGTATAATAATATTATTGTAAAACCCCGGGCAGGGGGTACGGTGGAGCACAGCAAGGCGGTTGAGTCGGGCAGCTAGTGTGCACTTTTACACATTTATTATGACAAACTCAAAAGGTAAAAACAAAAAGGTTTCTTTTTGAATTAATATGATACACTTCTAGTACTAATCTATGAGACACCTAACATGTAAAACAATGAGTAAACAAGCCAGGAATCTTTTCTTTTATCTAAACTTTGGATTTGAAACGTAGAAGTGTCCCTCGGTAGAATAGACTATAGCCTACTTTTACTGAAATACATAGCATACTACTTTCAGTCTTCCTAGCAATGGGAAAAACAACTTATAATGAGTACTACTATGTGAGCTCTAACCAGCTCATGTGGTTGATGACGCTGGTCAAGCTAAAAAGGCCCCTGGCTAGAATGGACTGTGCCTACACTGAGACACTCACAGGTTTTTGTGTAGAAAGCAACGACGGATGAGCGCCGTTTCAATAGCCAACAAGTCCATGCACCTGTATGGTCAAATGTCCCATAATGGATGTCGAAATACAGACATATCATACTAATGTCACATCATGTGTCTCAATGATTGACCAAAGTAAGCTTTCTACAAACTATGGTAGAGTGAGTAAGAGGACAATAACGTCTCCATCTAGTGGGCAAACAAGTCATTGCACCTGTATGGTCAACAGGTGCAAGGACTTCAACAACATTATGGGTAGGTTGTAAATGAGGCTCTCTGTCCCAAATTCCGAACTATCCTTTTAATGCTTCTTTAAGAAGAAGATCCTGGGTTTCTCTCTACTCACTAAATCAGTTTCCTGTCTAAATCTTAATTCTTTTTGTCTCAGATAAACCAGGCCAAACAGATGACCCAGGACACCCAGGACCATGCAGAGAGACTGAAGAGGAAGATCAGTGACAGCAAGGAGAAGTTTGAGAAGGAGAAGAATGAAACTAAAGACCTCATCAAGCGTGTCAAATACTACCTCATGGGTAAGTGTGGCATCGATTTGAACATCACTTCAGATTAGGCTTTTGTCCACATAATGCCTTTTTCTGGCAGAAACCCGATGGGGAGAGCTTCGTCCCAGTGCCCTGCAGCGCGTCATCAAACGTGACATAGTAGGCTAGTGGTATCCAAAACTATTGAGCTATAAAAATAACTGGAGACGGCAATAAAAATGGCGTTGCATTCGTTCTAATGGAAGTTGCTCACCCAGCGCATGAAGCCAGCTTGCGTAGTGGCCAAGCTTGGTATTGCAAGTGCTGGTGTCAGAAAGACAATTTCCCATAGAGACCCAGAGAAAAAGAAAGGGCTGGGAAAGGAAACAAAAATATTTCTGTCTGTCACTCAAAGTCAAAAACAACTCTTATAATTATCAAGTTTTAAACCATTGGGCCCATTTTTATTTAGAAGCCACGAGGAGCCGTATAAACCAGGTAGCAGCTGGCTTATGTGTACGCACCTCGGGAACGCTCGATCCGCTCTGATTGCTCCCTGCTTCCGCTTTCACTGAAATAACGTCAGCACAGACCACGGACCTATTCCTTATATTCTACGAGAGGGTTAATGAAGCCAGCCAAGGAAAGATATGACCAGGTGATACAAGATGAATATGTCTCCAGCCAATACTTGGAAGCCTCCAATACTTTCCATACGTCTTGGTGTAACTGAGTGAATCGGGAGTCCTCGTAAACCCTTGTGGAGTGAGTGTAGTCCTCCAAGTTAGTGGGGATTTAAGGAAATACATCCATATGCAGCATCACACATGTTGTCGCCTATTAGCCTTCCTGATGCGTTGTCCTTGTAGCTTGGCTTATGTCTGAAAAACCTCTCAAGCTACGCACCAGAATCAGAACACAGGAACAACATTAGAACTGGGGATGAACTCTGTGGCAAGCTGGTCATAATGTCAGTGCACAGAGATGTTGGTGTGGAGAAGCGTCATAGGGCAGGCCATCTTGAAAAGGCTTCTAAAACATGAAACCTTCTGGATGTATTTCCTTAAGTCCCCCATCTGATATAAAATCTTTTTTGTGATGTCGTACCTATAGCCTAATATATATAGGCTGCCTGTCTACTTGCCGTGTGAGTCATTTTGCCTGAAGTCCCTGTGTGTGTGTGTGTGTGTGTGTGTGTGTGTGTGTGTGTGTGTGTGTGTGTGTGTGTGTTTGGTCATTGTACGTTGAACATTGCTCATCTAATAAATTATTGGGAGCTACAGTATATAGATCTAAATGTATCCTTTTCTCTTAGAGTCCTATTTTTCATTTCCAGGCTAACGTTACTCTAGTCCTTCTTTAGGGTGGACACATTTTTTTTCAACCGTTTTTCCACATTATAATAGGCCTATGTAATCTGACATCTAGTTTACTAACCAGAAATCAGAATTACACTATCTTGAATACTTTTCCTTATATGATTACGCATTTTAGATTCCTTTTTCACCACATTCCACCAAAGGAGCCGACACCACGTGACTCCACACTGTTCCATGGATGTGGGCTAAAAGAATGTTGACACGATTTTTCATTGCACTCTAGTTCTTAAATCAGCACCTTACAAACCAGTCTAGTCTACCACAGACATTGTTGTAGTCATTGCCATATGGTTATAGGAAGGGTGTGATTTGGAGGGGATTTCCATGTATCCGCTTTTGATTACCCCCTCTCTGATCATTATTGTTTGGCTCCGGGGGGGTTACGTTTTATCACCCTTCTGGTCATCTGTAACAGATGTTCATTCTAGTACTAAATTAAATACATGGATTTCGCCCACAGATGGTGCAGTTCCTTCAAAATAGGTCAACATGCTGTAAGCGCTGTCGCTACCAGATTTGGAATTTGGAACATTACAAAATCACTTGAAATGCTTCCTTTCCTTTAGAGGAGTTTTTTCACCCCAATAGATTACAGTCTACGTTATGATTTTTTGTGGTATAATAAGCATAAAACAAACACTGGGGAGTCCCAATTAGTCTGCTCTTACTCACTTCAATCACCTCCTATCAACTTGACCCCATGACTTATGTAGATGTTTCTGATCATCAGATGAGATGGTGGAACCAGAGGACATAGAGAAGATGGCCAGGGCCGTGCTAGCCATCCAGCTACCGGGCTCACCAGACAAGATCCGCTCCATGATCCAGAACATCAGGGGTTCGTTGTCTAACTTCTCCAACTTCCAGGAGGATCTGAAAAGCCTGGAGGACCACGCCAAAACTGTCCAGGATCTTCTGAAGAAAGCCTTGGATATCAAGTTAGACAGCATACATGCTACAATTTCGCAACATGCTAGTTAGCTTATGCTTTCATGCTGACTTCATGCTAGCTTCTGCTTTGCTGCTGTTTCTTCATAAACACTTGCTGTATTTCTAAAGAAGGTTTTGTGTTTTTATATTTAGGAATCAGCTTAGATGCATTCATTCATTCATCTATTTATTTATTTATTTATTTATTGAGAATAGGCTTTAGGCTTTCTGAATGAGAAAGGTCATAAGAATATTCTAAAGCGATGTTGGTGACACATTTCCAGGGACAGAACCAAGACCATTGATGTGACGAAGATAAAGAATGCCATGGACGATGCCAAGAGGGCTCAGGATGAGGCCAGAAAAGACCTGAATGACACTAAGGACAGCAAAGACATGGCTAAAACTCTGATCAAAGAGGTATCGGCTCTATCTGTCCATTGATCCATCTGTCCACAGATTAATCTGTCTGTCCGCATGTTTCTTTATTTAATGCATGTTCATTGTGATCAACAGATTGAGAAGAAACTGAATGACACTGAGGGAAGGTTGATGGGCACTCGACTTCAGGACTTACCACAGGAGATAGAGACTCTGAAGAATAAAATGGAGATGAACCGAAAGCAGGCAGAAGAGGCAAAAGAAACTGCAAATGCAGCTCTAGCTAATGCCACACATGCTGAAACTGTAAGTTATGTCTAAACTGTTTCCCTCTGTGACAAACCAGTGTTTTGAAGCCCTTAAAGTAAATTCCCAAGAATATAGTCATGTTTCTGAATGTTATTGTCTTTTTTTTTTTTTTTCTGACTGGTGGCTCAACAGGAAATGAAAGAAGTGAAACAGTTGTTTGACCAATTAACGGAGCAAGACTCAAACAAGGACCTTCAGGGCATGGCCAAGGAACGTCTGAAAAACATAACCATGGAGGCCAAGAAAATAAAGAATGACATTGAAGATAAAATTCAAAAAATAGAAGGTCCGGTATTATTAAGCAGTATTGACATCACCCCCTTTGTGTCACTTCCTGCCTCCAATCTCCTCTCCACTCTCTCCTCTTGACTTTCTCTTCTCATTGTTCTGCCATTCAAGCCTCCATGGTCTGAACTAATACATATGAAACACAGGATGCACTGTGCCTTTCAGATACATGCTCATTGTTTCCTTTGTCTCTGTTGGCAGATTTGGAAAAAAAGATCCAAGACTTCATCAAGAGCAAAATTGACAAAGCCCAGGAGGTAGCCATGATGCTGGAGACAGTGGAGGCACTCCGCCGGGAGATTTCCAGGCGTGTTGACGGCTACATTAACTGCACCTCCTAAGGCTTCAGTGGATGGGTTTTATAACAGCTGAATACAGGACTCAAGTACTTCCTATATTGGCAGCAAAGCATCTGCTATACAACATGACAGTGAATTTTTACAAAGGTATGCATCACAGAGAGGGTGAAAGAAAAATTATTTCACATAAAATATTGATAATGCCAATTCCACAGCTATCTGAGCTTTCTGTTCATGGAGTGAGTGGGTGGGTTGTTTCATGCTTTGAATTTCTATATTATATTTTACAAATATTGTTTATGATATCATTACTTTACATGACTTAGATGCTTAAATAGGATTTGTGTCTGGAACCAGGACCTATTTTATGTCTAACATGTGCTCACTAGACTATAAAGGTTTGGACATAAAAACCTGTACATGTCCTTTCATGTACATTATGCCCTTAAATGTTAACTGATTCACCATATTCCCACGAATGCAGTTGGAGTATTTCCAACTACCTCTTAAGAGTGTGGTTCTCCGTATGACCACATGAGGGCGTTTGGTGACCAATGTAAAATTGATTTAACCTAAGACTTGGCTCCTTTGGTCCCCTTTTTTACCTGATAGGGATTCACAGGAATACTGCAAATCTAATAAAATGTTGAATAGGATACACATTTTATAGGATCTAGTAAAGTTATATGACATTTGGAAAGCTTTCAAACATTTCTTTTTGACCCCAGAACTTGTCTTCTTTGTCTCTGAACGACTGTCCCACCTATCTTTGTCCTGCGCTCCATGTTCTGGACTTAAATTAGACCTCTCTGTAGGGGCCTGTGTCCTTTATGTCCCTCTGTTGAATTGACCCTTTCTATAGCTTACCAAAGTTTGTTGTTACCACTTAAACAATGGCTCCCCCAAGCCCAGCCCTGGGAATGCAACAAGATTAAACAGACTATCAGGAATGTAATGAGCCCCCTGCTGTGTTTGGAATGTGTGCATTTGTCACCACTGTGCCTCTCAAATATTCTTTTGTGTAGACGGCCATTAAATGATCAATGTCTGTGCAGTTTGTAACTGGGTGGTGATAACCTCAATGTTCTCCAAAGCTGTTCACACCTCGACACACACACTCTTTCTGTAGTTATCTTTCTACTAGACTCACAAGTCAGCCTCTAAACACTGCGCTCAACTTCAGTGGCGGAGAGATCTGGAAAGTCTGGCACCACGAGATCTTTCCACAGACAGCGTCACATACTGACTACACACCTGTGGGAGCATCTGATTCCCGCTGCCATTGCCACTCACATTGTACAACCAAACCCTTTCCTGAGGATAAAACACACTCCCTCCCTCTCCCCATCCACCCCCCCACCCCCCCCCCCCACACACACACACACACTTTCCAACCCACTGCTCATTCTAGCTGTGGGAACAGGATAATGGACTTTCTGTTTAGCTGTTATGGTTACAGTAGGTGCATGTTTGTTGGGTTTCAGTGATATACAGCAGGCTCAATACCACTAGCAACATCAAAGTAGCCCTAGTTCAGTGTGTGGTCTCACAGTTTCACATTGTGTGACTGTGACAAATTGATCCCATATTGTCTTGGGCAGTTAGATACTATACAGATTTCATAAGACGTGTACATGTTTGTGGATAGTAACCAATACAGTGAAATTTTGCAAAAGCAGAACTGACCGTTCCTGTAGTTAACCCTAGTCAATTTATTCTGGCCCGGTCCTTTCTTAATGCCAGTGGCCGATCATGGTCCTGGCCGTAGTGGTTTTGCCATCACGTCCTCAGGCTGGTCATCCCACTAAACCCCGGGAATGTGCTTCATTCTGGGTGTGGGGGACTCCCACCCTGCCCCCTGGACATGTACACAGACCCACAGACCACTGGAGTCTAATTGCTGGTCACTGGTCAGATGGATTGATAAGAGAAAATTCCACAAAAGCGTATATACTATATAGCTATATATAATTTTTCTTCTATCTTCTAAAAGCCTTGTTGGTACTGGTTTTAGTCTGTCAATGATTAGAACTGGCCTCAAAGCCATCCCATGTACAGTTTCTCTCTGAGGTGTTGTTTTAGGTTGTTTGTGATATACCTAATGGCTCCCAGACATTGTTTAGTTTTATCGCAGGTTCTATGTGTTCAGTCTTTGATGCAGCTCTATCATTACCCACACTGGAAAGCTGCAAAGAAAACGCTTCAATTTAGGATTCATTGGCCTCAATGACAGAGTGAAGATGAGGGAACATGCTCTTTGTGAGGGGGGAAATTCACTCTTCAGAGCTCTCTATACCAAACGTAACTTTAGGGCAGTAAATTAGAGGTGTCTTGTACCTCCATTTTACCTGTGCCTTAATGGGACATGGAGTAGCTTCCTGCCTAGTTGGTGGAATGTCCTTTGTTCTAGGAGATGAGGTGGGGGTTGGTATCTCGGCACCTTTTAAAATCTCATCAGATGTTTGCGTGTGCGCTTCAACTCTCTTTGGAATATGAGCAGAGTAGGTGACGCTGCCCACACAAATAGGACAAACAATCCGTCCAAGACGTGTAGGATAGTATAAGATTTAATTTAATGTAGGCGTTGACTCTGACTTGCTTGAGTGATCAGCTATAGCGGGATTTGAGGGAGGAAGCGCGATAGTCTTTGCGCATGCTTGACAAAGAGCAAGAGAAACAATTTTACGCTGTCCACAGAGGTTGCGGGCTTTTGGGAACAAAATCCAAAGGAGCCGCACGTAAGGACTCGCGATTGGAGAAGACAGAATATCAGCAGAAATGTTGATTTTCCACATAGTGGCCCTGCTATGTAAGTTTGTAATCAATTGTATTTATTGTTATAAAGTTAGTGATATAGGTCTGGGCTATAGCTACTGATGCATTTGAACACATTTCATGTTAATAATTGTATGACTATCCATGTTTTGCACTGATAAGTAGACTACAGTTTGGTTGCAGTGACGGAATCCTCTCTCACTTGTGACTGAACCTCTTGTTCCTGTTTCAAACATAAAATTGCATAGGCAGTTGTAGAACTTTAAAGCGCATGTGACATTGATATAAATCAAAGAGCTTTTTTCCTGGGAATTTGGGGTGTTGGTCCAGGCTTAGAGTCCAGTTACAAAACATTGATATAGCCTATATACGGTTGCCATAGATTGTATTAACTGGCCACCATGACTCAGTTTGACTATTTTAATTTCCAGGCTATATGTGTAGGCTATAATAATTTATTGAAACATAATTCTCCCAGTCGAAATTAATTACGTTATCTCCATTTAGCTGCAGGGGCGTGCGTCCTTGCCGAACTACCTGAATTCAGTGATGTGTGCACGGAAGGGAGTTGCTACCCCGCCACAGGAGACCTTCTCATCGGCAGAGCTCACCAACTGTCGACCACCTCGACATGCGGGCTTCAACGACCCGAACCGTTCTGCATCGTCAGTCACTTGCAGGTAAATTAATGCTAAGTGCTAAGAGTTTGTTGGCCTGGCAGTGACTATGTATTCCACATACGCTATGTTTTCAAAGAGTGTAAGTCTCACGCACAGTCTTATTATGCAGAGTTGTCCGTTATTAGTTCAGTGGCACCTTTGCGTAAACGTAGACCTGATAAGATTAGCCATACGCGGATTTGTGGTGCTACGAGGCTTTTTGAGTAACATATTCACGTCTTTAGAATTTAGAAGTCAGATAAGAATTATATCAATAGGCTATGTCTTGCATGCTTAGAATTGCAGAGGGTATGAGTCTGCTCCTACCTTGAAGTAGGCCTAGGATGTAGCTACACTGTGCGCAAAGGGTGGTCTTTTGTTGCCTGTGGGACTTGAATGCTACCCAAGATAGGCCGTCCAATTTAACTTAAAAGCAGGCTGTAAATTATAGGCTATTCAGCAGTAGCATTGTTTACTTTCCACTTTGGGAAATACACCTGACTTTCTTTTGATGGAGAATAAATGATATTTACTGTAAATGGAAAAGTCTCTATGGCCGTGGGCAACTTGGCATTCCGATTTTATTATAGCCTAACCATCGTTATTGTCAAGCTCGTGTCTGATGGAGATGGAAGTCGTGAATCGGACTTATTCCAACTATTCCCTCATGCGTTTATTTTCAAAACAAGGAGTTCCTTTGAGTCGTGTTTTCTTAAGCCCCTGCATTCTCACCGAGTGTAGGAGTGAGGGGTGAGGGTTGAGAGGATGCTTAGGGGAGAGAGCTGGCTTTCAGAATCGCACAACCCTCTGAGATGTCTAGACAACTTCCTGACACAGCTGCAAAAATCCCTGTATGAGCGTTGTTGTTTAGACTAACAACAGATGTCTGGAAGGTCTTCAAATTAATGAAAGTTGCTGGGCCAGCAACTTATGGGAGTTTATTGTTTGATGGTTGGAGAAACACAGTTTTAAACAAAAGTCATTGTGGATACTCTAAGCTCTTGGGATTCTCATAGTACTACAGGTCTATGCATTATTCATTTCCCCCCAAGTTCACTGAATTGTAAATGTAGCCTAATGGATTTGGTTGGCTTCCTGTCTCCTTCATTCAGTGTGTAATAAGCTGGGCCTTTGTCACGGAAAATGCCATCTGATATATTATGCCTTAGTTAATCTTCACCACAATATGTCTGTTAATACTTTAATATGAAGCCTTTGGCTTCGGTATGGAATGTTCATGAGCAGGCACAGGTTTTAGGGATTCAATCAAGTGTAGGCTAATGTAATCTAATCATTTAAATCTAATTTAAATCCCCACTGAGTCAGAGATTAATTTAATTGTGTTAAGGATAGAACTAAACAAGGTCCTGAAGATGTTTGAACAAATAAAAGAAAAAAATGTTATCCCTTCAAACTTCATTTAAAAGAGTAGTAAAGGGAAAATGCATGTTTAGCCCTGTTTTAAGGTTACTAATGATCATATACAATGGTTCAGATCAAAAAGTTGACAAAACTAGCACTTTTGAGAAAGTCTGATAATTGCTCTACCACCGTTTTGGTCATACAATGGATGTGGGTGGGCACCGTGAAACATCTTTCAAAAACATGTTAAACTCTCGATTTTACAAGACAAGAAGCTCACCGAGGGGGTAATTGGTGTCCGTTGGTGTTCTAACATCAAATTCGCCGCAAAGTATGAATCTTGTAGGGTTTTATTGATCATTTTATGAAATCCATTGACTTGTATTGAAGCGACCGTTGTAGATGTGTAGATCAATCCGCAGAGGGGATTCAGGAAGCGGAACTACTTACGGTAGCTATTGTTATTGTTTATGTTGCTAGGCTACCTAGTTTGCTGAAGTTTACACACGTATGTGCTGCGACTAAATAGTTCTATGCAAAATATTTTAAAAATCCTTTCCAGATGAACTAGAATCTTACTTTATGGCGAATTATATGTCAGAACGCCAACTAACACCTCGGTGAGTTTCTTGTCTTCGAAATTGAGAGTTTAACATGTTTTTTGAATTATTTTTCAAGGTGCCCAACCACATCCATTGTATGCCCAAAACGGTGGAAGAGCAATTATCAGACTTTCTCAAAAGTGCTAGTTTTGTCAACGTTTTGATCTGAACCATTGTATATGATCATAAGTAACCTTAAAACAGGGCTAAACATGCATTTTCCCTTTACTACTCCTTTAAGTTATTTAGGAATATGGATAGAACATTTTCCAGCCAGCTTTGCTGGGCCCTCCCTCTACAGCTTCTGGACTCCGGTTTCCAAGTGTGAATGCCTCTTTCAGCGAGTTATTGAAACGCTGAACGGCCTACGCATTGTAAATTGCCAGGTATAAGTTGCTGTCCTGTCAGACAGCGTTATGCGTGGGGTGTAGCAGCATATGCCTGATGCCCTGGCCTGGGTCCACCCATGCACCACACTGCAACAGTCCCGGCACCGGCACCTGTACCCTTCAGAAAATGAGTGGCCCTTTAATCCTTTTCATCCAAACAATTTAGCTGCCTATGATGTCCTGAGGAGGATGTGGGAGCTGATGGACAAAGTTAGGGAGCAGTGTTGGTATCAAGTACGTTATTTCGTGTGCTCTATTTTCCCCCGGTGATCGATGATCCTACCACCAAACACATAGTTAGGACACAAACAGGCTGAATCTTAAAATTAACTCATGGTATTGGTGTGATCGCTGGTATGTATGATTGGTTAGGCAAATAAAGGGAATTATTCGTTTTGGAATTATTTTGTGTTGTGTTTTTTATTGGGTCACCCTCAACCCTATGTTGGGTCCCTAAATTGGCCCTCAGTCATGTAAACTTTAAATATTCATTTGAATATGAGAGGTGTGAATGCAAGACTATTGACGACCACTTCAGCCAGACAATAAGTAGGCTACATGTGTGCTTCTGCTGACCTCATTCTAACTATAAGTGCCAGCAGTCGAAACTTCTTAGGTATGTTACAGCTAACTTGCACAGCGAAGTTAATACTAGCTGTGCAATAAAATCGATACAGCAAAACATCATAATATTTTTTTTACCAGATACTGTATACATTTTCTGCAGTACAGTACGATACATAAAATAGGCAACATTAAAATATTTAGACAAGTAAAATATACAGAACAAGGCAGGGAATTGATATAGATAAAATTAAGGACAGAATTCAGTCATAGATACATTATTCATGTTTTAAATGGATTTGAAATGTTCTTACATTCCCTCTGCCCTCAGGATCAACTTTAGGGAGCGGGGATGGAGTTGTACTTGCAGCTGTATTTGAAAATTCACAGTAAATTATGTAGATTACCGTAATGTATCACAATATGTATTGTATTGTATTGTATCGTATTGCAATGTATCGTGAGGTCCTTGCCAATAACCAGTTCTAGTTAATAGAATGAACAAAGCGAATGTAGATGTTGCGAAGGTAAACACGTGTTTGCATGTGGCACCTTAAACGTTGGACGTTGGAACATACAGAAAATCTGTTATCGTGGTCGTCCATTTCACAACACCAATGTAATGAGTAATCAGCCCATTTAAAATTCAGTAACTGTGACTGGGTTATACTAGTTACTCGCAACACTGCCAGTGACTCAGTTCGGGACAATGCCTATAGTGGGCTGGCCCCGCCGGGCCCAGCAAATAAGAAGCACAGGGTAATCTTCTGTACACACATGGGCACACACTCAGCCTCACATCTGGCAGCCAAATGAAGTCTCTGTTGTCGGCACCCTCAGATAAGTCTTCCCTGATGAAGTCAGGACGAGACAGGCCTCCCATTTAAAAGCCCTTTAGGTCCCATTTACCTTAGTCATTCCAGCGTAAAAGGTTCACACTTGTGATAAAAAGCCCTGTTATAATGACTCGCTAATCTGGGTTTTCAAAGACCCTCCTTATCTGTCCTTTGATTGGGGGAAATCAGTGTGGTATCCCAAGAGTTCCTCAGACATTTCTCTCTCTTTCTCTCTCACTCTTTTCCCACCCCCACGCCATCCTCAGGAGGAGAAGAAGTGCTTTGCGTGCGACTCCACCAGTCTCTACAAAAATCACGTCAACCACACCAACGGTCACCGGATTGAGAACGTTGTGACAACATTCGCCCACAACCGTCTCAAAACTTGGTGGCAGTCAGAGAATGGTGAGTTTTCTCATGGGAAAAAACCCCCCACTTGACTAGGCAAACAAGTTCAATCAAAGGTGACTCTCTCTTTCTTCCTACCCCCCTCCCTCATCCTTCAATCTGTTGGTAAATTCCCCTATAATTAAGGTTGGAGGGAGGTCTTCAAAGAGAATGGTCCAGTAATGGCTGACTGGTTGAGATGACGACATGTCTGTAAACTCTGGAATGACAGGATTAACCTCTTGGGAATGATTACCTAGGAGGTTCTAGGACTTGGCTTTGGCTTTATACCTGTCTAGACCATGTCATTATTGTTGTTAAGACAGTTAACAAGTTGTCAGTCAGTTAAGTAACATAAAGTTATGTGATGAGTGTAAAATGATTTTGTGTTAGTTTAGGGAGTAGGAATGTGATTGAATAGAAGTTTCAAATTTGAAAGGCAGAATCAACATTTTATTTCACTGGACCTTGAGAATTGTAGATGCCTGAACCATTGAAAACCGTACACAGCTTAGTTATGAAAATATCAAAATAACAAACTGTACCCATCCTTTTAACTGGTGTTATAGCTAACACCAGACTACACAGTAAAGATATGGTAGCCTATATTGTGTGTGTTTGGAAAAGATATAGGCCTGGGATTATGGGATGTGATGGGAATATTTTTCCAGAAGAGCGGAATGAGATTTGATGCTCACCAGTTAACAGTTTGGCAGCTCCAAAGATGGGCCTGGGCCTGGGAAAAGAGACATGGAATATTTCATTTACAATCCAGACATTACTACTGTAACTTGGCCCCATCCAACAAATGGCCTAGTAGGCACCCGTCCAAAGCCTGACTAATTCATGTAATCACATATGAATGGTTGCCTGGGAATAAGAAACTACTACTAGATTATCACAGACTGTATAAAGCTAGCTGTTGGAATCATTGTCTTTATAGGGGCCTGAAGTTTTTCTGGACCATGTAGGCAGACTAGAAAAGCTCTGGGCTCTTAAAGCCCAGAGTTTTTCCTGTTGAGGTCATATGGTCAAGAAAAACACCAGACACAGCTACTAAGCCATCTGTTTATGGTAGCTCATGTATGGATAGACAGCTATTGGGTAGCCTACAGATTTAAGGGTCCCTACTTGATGTGTAACCTTTATTACAACTCAGTCTCATACAATATACACTTGCTTACTGAATTTTACAGCTAAATTAGGCAATTTAACAGATGTTGTACCAGTAAAATGGAGGGGATTTGTAATGGTTCAGTGATCATCAGCTGCCTAACTGCCCTCTAGTTATGCATAAACCCCCCTCAGCAAAGAATAAGGATGCATGAATAAGTCAAACGCTGAATAATTATTTTGACATACTGAGGTACTGGAGATTTGTAATGTTTTCACTTTGGGTGACGTGGCTAAGTTTTGCGTGTAGAGTTAACCGTTCCAGCTCTTGTTTTGTTTGGCTCGATGAAAACCCAGCTCACTCATTGTTTTTTTTTCTCTCTCTCTCCTTCCTCTCTCTATCTGTTTCACCCTCTCTGATTTTTGGCTCTTTTTGGTAATTCAATCTGTCCCCATCCTCCCTTTCACCCTCTCTACTCTATCCTCTCTTCATTCCCTCTTCACCGGGTATTTCCTCTCTTTGTCCACCTCTCTCTCCCTCCCTCTGCCCTAAGGCCAAGAGAATGTGACCATCCAGCTGAACTTGGAGGCGGAGTTTCACTTCACCCACCTCATCATGACCTTTAAGGTAACCAATGAGAAGAGGAGGGGTCAGAGGCTCACAGTGGGGGGGTTTGGGTAGTGTAAGGGGATGCCGGGACCGTCTGCAGATTAAAGCTAGCCCCTGTGGGAGGTCTCATTCACACACACACACGCACACACACAAACACAATACACAGCAGAGTCGGAGGAATGTTGAACAGGCGGCCCACCCGTCTGGGGCTGTCTCTCTCTCTCTAGATCTGGGCTAAATCACTGTACTGGCAGTTCAGCTAATACTCCATGATCTGCATTTTCAGTAATTCTAGAGATTCAGCCAATATGAGGCCAGACCATGTGGCAAAAATGAACCACTTATACTTTAACAAATCTTTTCGGTATGATTCACTGCCAAGATTTCCCTGACATTACACTCAAGTTGCAAGTTATCTATTTTACAGCGACACACTTGATTTGTCCTGAAATTTTTGAAGAAAAAAACTTTTCATGCAGACCATATGTTACATTTAGTTGTGCTGTCAACAACAAAACATGTCACTGTTTCAACTTGGTAACTGTAGATCTAAAAAAATAAAATAAAAAAGAGATTACTACATGTAGCATTTACATTAATGATGGTGGTGTAGCTTCTCATTTGATCAGATTAAGCCACATCTGTATCTCTGCTGTAACATTACTCATATTATATTTGATTACGGCGGATTATGTAACATACTGTAGTAGTGGGACAGCTTCCAGGTTATTCAGCTTCCCAGACTAATTACACGTTGCCACCTCAGTGTGTGTGTGTGTTTGTGTGTGCCTGTGTGTGTGCACTGTATTACCCTGGTAACAAGAACGCTTTCCACCCCCACGACAGACCTTTCGGCCTGCTGCCATGGTAATTGAGCAGTCAGCTGACTTCGGAAAGACCTGGCAGGTGTACCGTTACTTCGCCTACGACTGCGAGTCGTCCTTCCCCGCCGTCTCCCACGGGCCCATGAAGAAAGTGGACGACGTCATCTGTGATACACGCTACTCTGACATCGAGCCGTCCACCGAGGGAGAGGTGTGTTTCTCCTGAGGACTAATGGGTAGTTCTCCCTGTAGTAGCACAGCTTACACTGGGAGTTGTCTTAAATACACAATTATTAACAATGCATTATGAAAAGCATTATGAAATATTAGTGAAGGCTAAGTTGCAGTCCCGTTGACTATTAACCCATCTATTTAAGTTTATTTTTATTATTATATTATTGTTTCTGTAGGTCATCTTCAGAGTTTTGGATCCTGCATTCCGCATTGAGGACCCCTACAGCCCCAGAATCCAGAGTGAGTTTTAATAATGATTGTATACATTAACATAATAGAAGCTCTCAGACATGTGATAGCCAAGAGTTACCAACTATTCTGTTACTACTACTACTACCACTACTACTACTACTACTACTACTACTGCTACTACTACTACTACTACTACTACTACTACTACTACGACTACTACTACCACTACTACTACTACTACTACTACTACTACTACTACTACCACTACTACTACTTCTACTACTACTACCACTACTACTACTACTACTACTACTACTACTACTACTACTACTACTACTACTACCACTACTACTACTACTACTACTACTACTGCTACTGCTACTGCTACTACTACTACTACTACTACTACTACCACTACCACCACTACTACTACTTCTACTACTACTACTACTACTACTACTACTACTACTACTACTACTAGAACATGTCCTCAAGTAAGGACTTCATGGCCAAGAAGCTATAAAGCTAGTAGCTAACTTAACACATCTGTGAACGTCCAGACATGCTGAAGATCACCAACTTGAGGGTGAAGTTCACCAGGCTCCACACGCTGGGAGACAACCTGCTGGACTCTCGTATGGAGATCAAGGAGAAGTACTACTACGCCGTCTACGACATGGTGGTCCGCGGCAACTGCTTCTGCTACGGACACGCCTCCGAGTGCGCCCCCGTGGACGGGACAGGAGATGCGATGGAGGGCATGGTGAGATGCATGTTGTGGGAAGCCTTATTGATCTCCCTGTTGATCCGAGTTTGAATGTGCGTTGTAGTATCTTGTCAGTATTTCCGCACAGTCACGGGAGGGGTCACGATAAACCTATAGGTCATCTTAACCTATAGGTCACCCTAAAACTATCCCACATCCCACAGCGATTATTATAAGGCCAGATACTGCAGTCATCTGAACCATAGTAACAATGGTCCATACAGTAACAATGGCCCATACTGTATACAGTATGGACCATTGTTACTATGGTTCAGATGGCTGCAGTATCTGGGCTTATAATAATCGCTGTGGGATGTGGGATTGTTTTTGGGTGATATTTTTGGATGCTATTGTAGAGGGTTTGCTTTTGAAAGAGTGTAGTCTGTTATGCATTACTGGATCCATGGAAGTTCTCCGAAGGACTTTGGACTTCCGAGCCCCTGTGCCTGTGGCTATCCTGCCAAAGGAATTTTTGTTGTTGATTGTCTCTTTGTTTTCTGTACAACATCAGGTCACCTCATGTGCGAAATGAGTGAATTGTGTATGTGTGTGTGTGTGTGTGTGTGTTTAGCTAAGAATGTAGTTCCTGTTTAGAGTGTGTTCTTCCATGTTTATGGTCAGTCTGTGGCCTAGACAGACTGCCTGTTTTTTTATCGCTGACCTATCAGCCTAGAAAGAGGATGAGGACACCATTGAAATGATGTCTCCTCTAGATGAGGTGAAATCCATTTAGAGACTAAATAGGCTGACTTAAGGCATAGAAATATAATTACAACACTTAATTCCACCATATACCATACCACTTTTCTGGAAATGTTTGTAGATATAAGAATGACATGATTGCTCATATAACCGTGCCAATCATGCACTTACAAACAAGTGGCATTTAACTTATGAGACATAAATATAACATTTACATGAAAACCTTATGCTTAATGGGTCATTTCAACTACCCAAGGCAGGACTTCAACATGATCTCCAAACTGTCCCTGTGTGTCAGTGTGTTGACATCGGTCCCCTCCATGTGACACAGAGCAGATGAGTACTATGTAAATATGTCCCGGCCATCTGGAAAGAGGATACTGGGACGACGAAGCCGGAGGAAAGAGCCGGAGGAAATCTCTTCTGTTCTCTGTAGTCTGTGGTCTCCCCCTGTTGTGAGAGTGAACTCTGAGGAGAAATTTACCTAAGCGAAGCTGACATCGGAACAGCAATGGGTGGAAAATAGTATGCTAGATCTGCAAAAGCTGCAGTTTCATATGAATTTAATTTGAGGTTTCCAAATATGCTGTTAAGGTCTTAGCTTGTCCCAAACAGACATAAGTTGATATGGTCGGTTTCACATATTATTTCATTTATGTGAATGAACCATGAAATACTTACTTATTCACAGCTCACAAGCTCTTAACAGCTAGTTACTCTCAGGGGTGTAGTGGTGACTAAAGAAGTGGGCATACTCTGACTATAGAAGTGCATATACTGTAGCAGAAATGTTTGTTTTTACATTAGTAGTGTTTAATGAAGTGGGTATGTTATGGTTCATGGAGAAATAAGTGCGTATACTTTTTATACCTCTATATACCCTTCACTACACCACTGGTTACTCTTAACAAAAGAGTGCCAAATGAATTTTTCCAACTCTGTTTTCCTGTGTCTTCCCTCAGGTTCACGGTCACTGCATGTGCAACCACAACACCGTGGGCCTGAACTGTGAAAGGTGTCAGGAATTCTACCACGACCTGCCCTGGAGACCGGCCGAGGGGCGCAACACCAACGCCTGCAAGAGTAAAACACATATATTAGTCTATTAGTCTTTAATTACATTGTATTTGGTTGGCTAATATATAAGAACAGTATTAGCACTCTGTCATGTAGTGATTCTTTGTGGCTCTGTAAACCACATACGATTGAAGGATACAAATGGCAGTTATTTGATGAAAAAATGTGTTCATGTGAATTCATGCTGCTTAATTTTTGATGAACTGATGACATAAATTATCAGTCTGACAATTTTGTTTGCTCATGATCCAACATGAGCCTACAGCATTTGTTTATCTTGCCGAGTGACTGACTGTGTCTACATCTGCCTTGAATAAATACTGTATATCAATGTGTCATCACATTCTCCCTCTCTCTCTCCCTCTCTCTCTCTCTCACGCTCCCCCCTTCTCCATCTCCACATCACATCTCTCCAACCCCCACCCCTCTCTCTGTCTCTCTCTCTCTCTCTCTCAGAGTGTAACTGTAACCAACACTCCAGCTCCTGCCACTTCGACATGGCGGTGTACCTGTCCACGGACAGTGTGAGTGGCGGCGTGTGTGAAGAGTGTCAGCACAACACCGCGGGTCACCACTGTGAGCAGTGCAAGCCCTTCTTCTTCCAGCATCCCGAGAGGGACATCCGCGACCCCAATATTTGCGAACGTAAGTGGGCCACACCTGCATCCCTACCCCTGGCCCTGATGCTGATGTTCCAGAGTGTAACAAGGACGAAGTCGTTAAGCCCAAATACCAACTTCTATGAAGGAAGGTATAAACCTTTCATTCATGCCAGCGGTGACGTATGGCCTGACCCTCAACATCTAGGAACATCTGGGAACATACACAGGCTGGAAAAGTGGACTGTACCGGCCTGTGTATGTTTCATATGCACAGTTTGCAGGTATAAACAATGTCCATACATAATACATTCACCACAACCAAAAAATTCTTCAGACTCACTTTTTTTTTATTATTAAATTTTTTTTTTCAAGTAAAAAGCATGGAGCAATCATGGACTGCACAATCCCCATTGCTATTCAATTGTAGCTCACCTCTCAACCTTGACCTACTGTATGACTTCAACATCTCTGATAATACATGGACCTGACCTGTGCCTCTATGACCTGAACTTTGAACCTGAAATGGCTGCCTTCTGCCCGTATCACCTGCTGTTACACACCAGGATGTTATACTTTCCGCGTCCGTGGGTACGCAAGGGTCCGCGTGAGGTCAATTTCACCATCAAAGGGTGTATGCGCTGACTCCGGGAAACATCTGCGCGTCTACAATTTTTTGTGCGACTTGTCTACTGCCGCCAATCTACTGTGCATGTGGTGTCTGCAGCTGTCCACGTACGCGTCCGCTCGGGACTGTGACCGAGGTTTTACACTCCTCCATCTCTCTCTGACCTCTTGACAACCCTCCGTGCCGTCTGCCTGCCTTGAGCACCTCATCCCCTTCCCTCACTCCTCATCCCCTTCCCTCACTCCTCCTCGACCCCCTCGGCTCCTCACTCCTTTTCTTTTTTAAATATCTTATTTATGTTTTCGGAAACACTCCGCCTGAAAGGGGGGTTTTCATAAGCATTCACGTCGCCCCCCCCCCCTCATCCGAGTCTTTGATCATGCCTCCATGGTGGAGAGGTGAGAAGGAACACCTGGACTTTGAAGCCGTTTGAAGCTTTTTCAGCTCCTACCCCCAAACTACGATGCAGGACCCTCCTCATATGTCATCACATAACCCCCCCCCCCTCCTCCTCCTCCTCCTCCTCCTCCAGACTTTCATGTATGAAAACCTGGGGTCATAAGGGGGTAGCTGGCTGTAATCAGCTGTGTGTGATGTGGTGTGAGTAATTGTTGCAGGGTGTGTGTGTGTACTGTATGAA